>NC_137464.1:170649481-171249481 GCF_964235325.1 Thermobia domestica | reverse complement strand
AAATTTGGTTGCACGTTCTCGTTCGAATCTAATACTATTTTGATTGAATACAAAAAAAAAAGGGATTGCCATGCCCAGGAAGACTGCAATGAAAATTTAAATTTCTAGAAATTGGTAAGGTTGTAAATTCTAATTTTGAGAGTACAAACTGGTACTTACTTGGCACAAACTTTTGGTAACATTTTAATCCGTATTCGTAAACCAAATGTGTTGCGCGAGCCAAGTTTCGACGTTAAGTTGGCTCCAGCATTGAAAATTCAAATTTCTCCAAATCGGTGAGGGTACAAATTCTAATTTTATTGGTAGAAATTGATACATATCGAGTACACATTATTGGTACCGTTTTCATTCGAATTGCAAAGAAAAATAAGTTATGCGGGCCAGTTTCACCAAAAATTATAATTTCTCGAAATTAGTGGGGGTAAAAATTCTAATTGCGGCGATACAAATTGGTACATATTTTGTTCAAATTTTTAGTGAAGTTTTGATTCGAATTTGAAACAAAAATAAGTTGGCCGGCCAGTTTGACCTGCAATTAAATTCATATTTCTTGAAATTGGTTGCTGTACAAATTCTAGTTTTGGTGATACAAGTTGTTACATATTGGCTACAAGTTTTTGGTACAGTTTTGATTCGAATTGGGAAGAAAAAAGTTTTGTGCTCGCCAGCTTGACCTCCTAACAAAAATTCAAATTTCTCGAAATTGGTGAAGGTACAAATTCTTATTTTGGTAGTTCAAATTGGTACATAATGGGTACAAATTTTTGTAAGCTTTTTCATTCAAATTGCAAAGGAAGTGTTTGTGGGTCAATTTGAACCGGAACCATCAAAAATTCAAGTTCCTCGAAATTGGTGGGGTTAGAAATTCTAATTTTTGTTGAAAAAGTTGTACATATCGGGTACAAATTTTTGAACAATTTTGATTAAAATTGGAAAGAAAAATAAGTTGTGTGGGCAAGTTTGACCTGCCAACAAAATTCTGTCTGACGTGACCTGCCACGCTCCACAAAATTTCTTGCGATATAAATTCTAATTTTGGTGCTACAAATTAGTACACGTTGGGTACAGAATTCTGGTATCGTTTTGATTTGAATTGGGAAGAAAAAGTGTGCAAACCTACTTGACTCGCCATTAAAAATTCAATTCTCGCGAAATTGGTGAGGGTGCAAATCATAGTTTTGGAGGTACAAATTGGTACATATTGTTTACAAAGTTTTAGTACCGTTTTCATTCAAATTGAAATAAAATGTGTAGGCCAGTTGACGTCATACTGATCCTCCATTACATCCCAATTTTGTCGAAATAAGTAGTGTGTACAAATTCTAATTTTCGTGGTACAAGTGGGCGCATAGTGGGTACAATTTTCTGGTACAGTTGTGATTCGAATTTGAAAGAAAAGTAAGTTGTGTGATCCAGTACAAGTTCTAATTTGGTGGTACAAATTGGTAAGTATGGGGTACCAACTCATTTTGCCATTTTGATTCGAATTGGAAAGAAAAAGAGTTGTGCGGTTCTGCTCCACCCGTTATCAAAAATCAAATCTTTTTCGAAATTGATGAGGGTACAAACTTTAATTTTGGCGTTACAAATTTGTACATATCGGGTAAAAATATCTGATACCGTTTTGATGTGAATTTTAATGAAAAATAAGTTGTGCCGGCCAGTTTAACCCACAAACCTAAATCTAGGTCAAACTAAAACTCTTTGTCTTACAATCCGCTACTAACCAAGTACTTTCATATGACATACAAAACTCATGTGTACCCAATGTATTAAGTCGTGATTTGAGGGCCTGCTTGATCTGAGCCCCCATTTTGTTTCGTTAATTTTTCATAATCCAGAACGGTACAAACGAAACAAACTACGGTACAATCCGGTACAAACGAAAATCTTTCAAATGAGCCAACTAAATCGTTTGTACAACGTGGTGGGGGGGGCAGGTTCACACAGCCCCCAATTTTGTTTTCTTAATTTTTCATAATCTATTATGGCTAAACTAGAACTCATTGTGGTACAATCCTGTACTAACCAAGTACTTTTATGTGACATAGAAAAATCATGTGTACCCGGTGTATTAAGTCGTGATTTGGGGGCCTGTTTGATCTGGGTCCCCATTTTGTTTCGTTAATTTTTCATAATCCAGAACGGTACAAACGAAACAAACTACGGTACAATCCAGTACAAACGAAAATCTTTCAAATGAGCCAACTAAATCGTACGTACAACGTAGTGGGGGGGGGCCAGGTTCACACAGCCCCCCAATTTTGTTTTCTTAACTTTTCATAATCTATTATGGCTAAAATAAAACTCTTTGTGGCACAATCCGGTAGTAACCAAGTACTTTCATATGACATACAAAAATCATGTGTACCCGGTGTATTAAGTCGTGATTTGGGGGTCTGTTTGATCTGGGCCCCCATTTTGTTTCGTTAATTTTTCATAATCCAGAACGGTACAAACGAAACAAACTACGGTACAATCTGGTACAAACGAAAATCTTTCAAATGAGCCAATTAAATCGATCCTAGGATAATGTGGGGGGCTGCGTGAACTTGCCCCCCACTTTGTTTTCTTATTTTATCATACTGCAGTACAGTACAAACAAAAATCTTTGTGGTAAAAACCGGTACAAACGAAGTACTTTTTATTGATATGCGGAAATCGTTTGTACCGTGAGGTGGGGGGGGCAGGTTCAAAAGGGTCTGATCACCACTATTTCCTTGCTGTGCATAGCAATCAATTTCTTTTCCTTAAAAAAAAGAAAAAAAAGAAAAGGAATCAAATTTAAACCTTATTTCTAGGATTTTTGATATGGTGTTCATTGTCGTTTCAATACACAACTAAGTTTAAGCGATTATTAACTTAGAAAATAATAGTAGTTCAGTTTTTTTCTTTGCAGGCGAGATTCGAGCGGAAAGTGTAAAAATGGCAGTATTATTCTCTGAACCGAACTAACCAAAGGTGTTGGAATGGGTGTAAGATCATGTTGCTCTTGTGTAAACATAATTGCATCTGATGCAGTTAGATAATATTTACGTAACTTTTGGCGAGACGATTTCTAAAACACAACAGTAGGCTTTTCAAGTCGCTATGGCAAATCCGCAGCGGCTACAAGTATGAGTCACAGGGAAGGTTGTATTGCAGAGAAACACTCCTAAAGAAATGAAACTTCGTTTTTTTTAAGTTTAACATCCTACAGTTATGTCCTTTAGGTTACTTTAGCCAATCTGGCTTTAGGACAAGTGATTAATTAAAGTAAATTGCTCTCAAATTAATTTTTTGCTGTCTCACAGGGAATCGAACCTAGGGCCACGTGGACCAGTAGCACACTGACTAGTCACTCTTTTTCATGCTTAAAATCTAAGACCATATGTAGACTAATAATATATTTATTTCTTACATCACGAAATCTACTGTCAGAAATTTTAAACATTCTTTTTAATAGGAGGAATTCAATTTTTCACGTGCACACATATGCTATGAAAGCGACAGTGAAAAAGAAAAAGTGTTAGGTTGTCGTTATAAGCAATAAGTGTATCTAACGCACGTAAGGTGAGAACAAATCAGGTGAACCGGCTCAGCAGCAAGGAGGCGCGGCACCGGGAGCTGGAACGTAAAAGACTGAATATGCGCATAATCGAAAATTGTGAAAACATAAATTTGGTCATCCCCAATTAAGCTACCGGGACGACCAAGTTCTGCTCGAATAAGGAGGCTTTTACACATAACTACTTCTTCTTTATATTTCATTAATGTATGGTCGAATGTAACAAGAGATTGCTACACATCGTGACTTAGAATACTAATTAGGTTTACATACTATTACAGTTCATGATGGCTATATTATGCAGTGTTACTTACAAGGGACATCACCCAATTGTCCGGCTCCGATTTCAATGAAATTTTTCTACCTGATAGAGGACATATATGTATTATTTGTGATGACAGAAATTTTTGCCATGGTGCATGTTTTCTATTTTTTGTAATTTTTAAGAGTTGTCATGTGGTTATTTGAGATTACTGCAGAAGTCTCTTACTAACCTTTGTAAACGTAGCGTTAATGAAAGAACAACCATGTAGATACACATAAGGCCTAGGGTAAAGTTGTATGGTATGTATGACCTTGACGGCATGTACCGATCTCGTTATGATGAGCTGTGGACGCAGGACAAAATAAGAAGAGAAGGATTAAAAATTAACATCTTAACATTGTAAATCATATTTTCCTCATGAAAGAGAATGTAAATTTATGTATCTTTTCCGTCTTGGTTACTTAAAAAAGTAAGGTAAGAGAAATGAAGAAAGAATTTGTAAATAAATTGCAAGCTGTTTACCAGCTGGAATTGTAGTTAAGGAGAGAGAGGGGAGGTATTCTGTCATACTGCCTCAAGGCCGTGGACGTTACGCGTATCTCACATGACGCGACTGTGGCGCCAGGTACTTTGGTGGGTTCGTCCGTTCCTAGTAACGGCGAACTAACTATGTGGTGTCCGAGGCGTGTAGATGTCTTGGTTTGGTTGTTCGAGGGAAGGAGAATGGCTATTCTGTTAGCGATTGATACGGTTGAAGCGGACTTCAGTTAATGGGACGTTTGATTCATCCTTTGATTCTTACTAGAGTCCTTTTTGGATTTCATCGTTGAGTGTAAAGTAACAGGAATGAGAATAGTGAGTTGTTGCTGTGAATTAGTTTTGTGCAAATTTCCAAAAAGAAGTGAAGTAAAAGAAATCAGTACAAGAAGAGTGTTACTTTGTGAATGTAGTTTCAGTGCTGCTTGTGCCCAATTACGTTTTCCATTCGAGTGGAGTTTCTTTCTTTTCCGCTCTATCAGTTAATTTCATTATTTTTGTTCCTAGTTTTTCTGCCGTGTTCCGAACGAATACTAAAAAATATATATTTGACTAAGTCTGGTCAAACCGCCGAGTTACCTTGTTCGAGGAAATCCCTAGCTGAATGTTATATTTCAGTTCTCTATTTTTAGTGAAATGAGAACGTGGGTAACTTGTGCATGAGGATTCTGAAAGATCCCACTTTAGTTTGTTTAAGCATTCCAAAGAGTTATTTGTTGAACTCACTTAATGCTTGTTTTCTATGAGATACTATAGATTCATTTTTGGAATGGTGAAATGGGGATGTGGGAGACGTAAGTGCGTATGGCAATTAAACCTTTAGTTTGTCTTAATAAGGTTTATTCCCACCATCTCAAGAAAGTGCTTTTGCTTTTTCATGAATCTGACGTTTTTGCAAACGGTGGAATGCGGATGTGGAAAGTCTCGAGGCAGAAATTTATTCAATTGATCAGAAAGAGGAGTATCTATATTGGAAATATCCTCATTGGGCCCAAATTAAAGAATTATTTAGAGTTCTGAATGTTTGCCACTCAATTGCAATTACTTACAAGGGAGTGTTGCAAAGTGCAGCAACTTGTATGCTGACTGAAAGCTGTGTTTTTCATCAAATTGACTAAGGATAGTCAAATCTACAATATTTCCTGTTCAGTTTGTGCAGCAACGAACAAATTATTCTCGATTCCTCTTTTTCACTTGCAAGACGACATGCAGTCCCAGGACCAATGTACAAGGAGGTAATTATAAAATCGATTGAAGCTTGAGGTGAGTGTTGAACTATTTATTATTTCTTTGGCTTGTCCGTTGTGTGTTTTTTTGTGTTGTTTGGTTGTCTATTCGCATCCATTGTTTCTTGTTAATGGTTCGATTCGTCACCAATACGTCTATGGTTACCAAGATATCGATAATTCAGCATTTAACAATTTTGTCTGTGAGCTGATATTATTTTTCATATTTGTGAGAGTTTGCTATTGCATTAATATATTTCGTTACCTGAAATTTTGCTTTAGAGTATAATTAGTATCGAATTAATGTTGAGATTAGATAGAGATTTAATGAGAAAGATTACGGGGTGAGACCCGGCGTTATCGTATTCGACGTTGATTCTTTATTAATGATTACCTTTGCTGTAACTTTAAATATATTAGAATTATTGTTATTGATTTTGAATTTCGAATTCATACTCCCCCCCAGAGTTTAGATTATTTTTGAAAGTACTTAATGAATCGCATGACGTTGATAATTCTGAGGCATTATGAATCTTAACCTCTCTCCTTAATGGAATATCGAGTATATAAATACATTAATATTTGAATATTATTTATAACTTTGAGAATTGACTATTTGACTCATTATCAATTTATACTAGTATTGAATGTAGTTAAATTGGAACTGAAAAATAGAATCTACAACGTAGTATCTTTCGACGACGAATTTATTGTTGTTTTTGGATATCTGAACGATCAGATATCACTCTGTAAATAAATTGTTAATAAATATTTGTTAAGTTGAATTGTGTCTGTTGTTATTTATTAGATTTAAGTTTATTAGATTATTTCTGTGGTATTTTTCTGATTTGTTGCTGAATGCTGAATTATCTATTATTGCCAACTCCTGCTTTGGATACCAAGAAGGACATCAGCTCGCGTAGATACCTCTGTAGTTGGTTGGGGGTGTTGCTGATTGATCAACATATCTTGCGACTTTTAATTAATCCATGTGTGTTGGACGCTTGGCAATTTTCCTGACTTTGACGGCGGATGGGAACGCTACAAAATTTGCTACGTAGTTAGTTCCGCTTTTTTTTAAGTGTATGGTTAGGAATTTTTTTGAAATCAGTTCCTAAGGGGTTTTTTCTGCTCCAATTTTTTTGAAAGGTGTTATTGCATCTAAATTTTTTTTGTAAGAAATATTCAATTAGTTCAGAATTTGATAAATGATTTCAGTTCAAAAATTATTGTAATAATATTGGTAATTTCTAATTACAATTAATTTGAACGGTCGTGTTGGTTGATGTTAGTCAATTATTACAAATTGTTTAGTATTTTTGTGAGGCTGCCATCGATTGAAAAAAACATTATATATATATATATATATATTAATTGGAGGAATTAATGTTAAAGGTTGTTTGTTCGATTGGATCCATTCTGGTTCTCCTGGTTTGTGTAGTGTCCGTAGATAGTTTAATATAAGGTTTATTAATATTCTGTAATATTTCTTGTGTAATTATCCTATTGTTTGTTGAATTTTTGACTGAGTACCTAACTACTATGAATAATCGATCTGAATATATTAGCATTGATATACCTGAAGGATACTCGGAATTGGTCACACGTGACAGAACGGGTTATTGTGAAGCGGATACGCATTCGGAATTTGGAAATGTAAGTATGTCTCTTACTGCGACTATGCAGGGAAGCCTATATGCTAGGCGAGTTTCTTTAGGAAATAATAGTAATTTTGGGAGAGTGAATGAGAACTCAAATTCAATAAGTTATGGTTTCAGTAGGCTAGCAAATGCTTCTAGTTCTCGAGAACCACAGAGGGATATGAGACAGGTTGCCTTTGAAGCTCCGATGAATCAACCCATGCAAATGGGTATGGGAAATAGAATTTCTTCGAGTGAGAATACTATTGGTAATAGTCAATGTAACGGTTCAAATAGATATTTAAATCTTAGAAATTATTATCGAAGAGTGTCTCAAATTCGGAATTCGACTCCTAAAGCTCCTGTCAGTTCTCCTGTTTTTCAGCCTATTGGTAAGCCTATAGAGACACATAACCTAGAACCTGGTGCTTCTAGTGGTAGTAACAGACCTGATCTGAATGATGTCGAACATAATCTGATGATTAAGTATGCATTTAAACGAAATAGTGAAACTCTTGAATTACGATTCAAGAATTTAGTTGTGACTGATGGGAGCAATAGTAATTTGGTTTTTGAATTGATACTCAAGATCGAAGATACTCTCTTAGAGACAAGTTATTCCCTTAGTATGATATTAACTGTGATTGTTGCCAAATGTACAGGGGCCTTATTGAGGGAAATATTATTTGCTATTAATAACAACATAGGTTGGCAGAATTTAAGAGAGAAATTATTAAATAATTTTGTTACTCCCGTTAGTCGTCATGCATTTGTTTCGGATTATATTTATAGAAGACAGAAATTATCCGAACAAATAAACGATTATGTAAGATCGGTTATTGTCGCAATGAATGTCTTAGGTTTTTCAGGTCCAGAGTCGGAATTAGTAAATATTATAATTTGTGGTATAAACCCTAATCAAAGGTTTCGAATGCTTAATAACTATATTCCAGCAACTCGTTTGGAGTTATTAGATATAGCCGATAGGCACGTGTTGAATTTCCGAGAACAATTTGATTATAATAAGGAGATGGGTACTAATAAAAGAAAGGTGAATACTTTCGTATCCAGTTATCAGTCTACAGGTGTATATCATAATAATTTAAAGGAAAATGAATCTTTGTCAGAAAACAAAAGTAGTTCCACCCTTAATGAAAATAGATCGGGCAAATTAATTGGAAACTCAGGGAATTTTCGGAATTCCAAGGGTCATTTTTACAAATCTGAGCCTAGACGAGACGAGACTAGGACAAACGCAAATTCCATCTGAGATGAAGAATACAGTGGCTTCGTTCATTGTGGGGAAATTTCATAATCAAGTGACAGACATATGCATAGATGGTGGTTCGAGTTTCAACATAGTTCGGATGGACTTGGTTCGCGCCTGCGGTTTGGAGAAGAAGATAGTGATTACGCAAGAAAAGCATGTAAATGCTCCTTCGGGTCTGCATTTTACTACGAACCAAGAAATTATGTTGACTTTGAATCTTTCGGGTCACTTCGAAAGAGTAGGGTTCAAGGTTGTTGAACAATTACCATTCAAATGTTTACTCGGAACTCCGTTTTTGCGTGCTACATGCTCCGTTATAGATTATTCGAAGAATGTTCTAGTGCTCCGCAATGGAAAACGACGCATATTACTGAACTTTAAGAAGACGGTTCGTCAACCCGAATTTCATCCCAAGGGATTTAAATCAGTATCTCGAGATGGCCAGTCGAGTTCGGATGGCCAGGCGAGTTCGGAGTTCGGAAAATGAATCAAATTGAAACCAAGGATAGTATGGTTTCGATTTTCATTTACGAGGATTTCTTCAACTATGGATTACATGATGAGTGAATCCAATGTAATCTGGATTCTTCAGATGTTGAATCGAGACTGTTGGAGATTCGAGTCCCGGATGACTTCCAATTGGGACAAATTAGAGCTATGATCGACTCCGAGGTGGACTTAGGGAGTCCTATAGAAGATACGTTGGCTTGTATGGCAGATGCTTGTCGCATGGAATCATCGACCAGTGGATCAGTTGGAGTGAATGAAGTGTCCGAATTCCAGTTTTCACCATTAAGAAATTCAACTACAAGAACTTCAGGAAATCCTAGTACTACATCAAGGAGTTCGGTGGGGCGAATTGGTGTTAGTGGAATGACAGGTAGGAGGAGACCATTGAGTACTAATGTATAGAACTTTAGACCAGCAGTTAGATGTACTACAGTTCCAGCAGGAGAATTTGGAAGTACAGAGGGAGTTGAGGGTACATCCAGATCTAGACAACGTTGTTGTGAAAGTTTAGGTTTAGTTAATTCTGAATGGAACTTTGATAATAGCACTCTTTCGAAAGGGATGCAAGTTGGTGTGCATAGGGTTCCAACATTTGACATCCGAATTGTTGGATTTCTGGAACTTCGGATAGACTTAGTGGTGCAAGTGAAATGTCTTACCAAGGATCTTCAACTGTAGGAATTGTGACGCCTATGAATTCTACTGGGGGAACTTGTGATATTGAAGTTTCGCATTCCGATAATAGAGTTGGTGCGAGTGGAATGTCCAATAGTCATCGAACTTTTGCTGATAGTGAATCATCGAATTGGGTTTTGAATACCGAAACGCAAGATAATGTTCGAAGAACTTTAGAATCTGTGTTTGGTGGTAATCCTACATCAGATGGTGCTCAACCTTTGGATAATGTGATTATTGCTCACAATTTAGATTCAATGACAAGAAACGTTTCGAAAAATGGACAATCCGGGACGTACTGCAAGAAAAGACGTGAACGTCGACGAAGAAGAAAAGAAAGAAAGAATAAAGAAGTCGCAGAATCTTCTAAATTAGAAGATAGGTTCGAAGGACCTTGTGATAGTGATCCAGATAAGAGTAATATGGTGGATGATGCAAATCGTAAGAGTATTTCACCAGATCTGTGTAGCAGTGGATCAGAAGCGTCAGACGTGGATTTTGAAGTCTGAGAACTTTCATAAACTTATACAACGTAATAAAAAGTTCCAGCCTATTGACCATTGCTTGGGTTCATCAAATGGTGCTCAGAATAACACACAGGTGTTTAACCATTTTAACGCACAGGTGAAAGATCACAGCATGGGTCAGGCTTCTTGGAAGTACGAAACCCCTGAGATTTCTGAATTTATCAGCTCGATGAAACTTAAGTATTCTGATGTTATTTCGGAAAGGGTTGGATGCATTAAAGGGTTTGTAGGTAGACTCTATTTAAAAGAGAAGAGACCATTTAACGATAAGCCTTTCCCAGTCCCCAAAAATAAAAAAAAAATATTTTTATGAACAAATTAATGATCTTGTTCGAGAAGGGATATTGGAAGAGGTGGACCATTCTAACTATGGTAGTAGTTGTTTTCTTGTCAAGGACAAGAATAATACGTTTCGAATAGTAGGTAATTACATCAAGGCCAATAATTTAATAGTGAATGATGTGTATCCATCCCCAAACTTAGAGGCATGTTTCACTGGATTAGCTGATAAGAAATTCTACAGCAAATTTGATCTTAAGTAAGCATACAATCAGATATACCTCGATAAAGCATCTCGTGACATCACTACTCTTGTTACACCTAAAGGGTGTTATCAGTATACACGAGTACCCGTTGGTATAAAGACGGGAAGTAATATTTTATCGAGGGCTATGGAGAAAGTCTTGGGAGATCTCGCTGATAATGGCGTCAAAGTGTATTTCAATGACGTCTTAGTAATTCTGTAGAAGAACATAAGCAAATGGTGGAAAAGGTTCTACAAAGGTTCAAGGAATATAATATTACAGTATCTCCTGATAAGTGTTTTATGTTTTATAAGAGGATAAATTATCTAGGATACATAATTGAGGGAGACCAGATGGAGATAGACCCGAGTAGAGTGTCCGCTATTAGGAATATCCCACCTCCTCGTAACAGGCGTGGTTTGTTAGATATTAGGTGTATTCAGTTATTATTCCAAATTTGCCTCAGAGTTACAAGAGCTTATGGCTCCTCTTAGTGCTCTTAAATCTCCGAAGGTAAAATTTATCTGGACACCCGAACATCAAGAGATCTTGGAGAAGTTAAAATGTATTTTGATTGAGAATATTGTATTAAAACTCCAGATCTCAATAATTGTAGTCCATGTCGACGGGAGTAGAAAAAGTATAGCGGGCTGCGTGTCTCAGAAAAGCGAACGGAGATATTCAACCCGTGTGTTACTATAGTAAGAAATTGTCAGAGGCTGTTAAACATAGCAGCATCTATGAGATTGAATTCATTAGTTTAGTTAAAACCATTTCTCGCTATAGGCACTATCTTGTAAATGAATTCGATGTTTTGACCGACAACAAAGCTTTGTCTTGGATCCTTAACAACAGTAAGACTTCTGAAATATGGTCCCTTTGTGGAGACACTTTGTCAATTCAACTTTAAGATCCGGCACATAAAATCAGGGGAGAACATCATCGCTGACTTCCTAACGCGGATGTATGATCCCTTTGAGTTTAGTGTTTTAGACGGCCCAGTTGGATTGGCGGCATTTAAGAAAAATATGAAATTAGCGCATCTGTGGGATTTACCATTGGTTAAGGAACCCATTGATAAACTACAGAGAGAAGATCCAGAAGTGGATGATATCGTTAAGAAATTGGAAAATGGCCAGGATGTTAATGAGTATATCCTGAACAAGAATGTATTGTTAAAAAGAACTAATTCAGCTATCAATCCATATAAGATTGTAATCCCTAAGGATTTCAGACGAGTACTCATGGAGTATCATCACGAAGATGCACTAGTTGGGGGCCATGCTGGTGTTTTTCGGACACTGGGCAAGCTGATGAAGAAATTCACGTGGGATGGTATGAAAGAAGATGTTAAAACTTTCGTCAGTACATGCGATATTTGTCAGAAAGTGAAGGAATCAAATCAAAAGAAGATGGGACATTTAGCTTCAAACTTCAGCCGAAGGATTAACGCACACTGGATGTATGACATCGTTGGAGCATTACCTAATTCCAGCGGTTATAAATATATTCTCATCGGGGTGGACAATGCAAGCAGATTTGTAGTGCTTGAACGTAGTGCTTCGTAGTTTGAGTTCTAATGTGGTGGCCAACAAAATGATGGAAATTTATAGTAGATTAGGCTTTCCGGAGGCCCTGTCTACTGATAATGCCTCTATATTTGTTTCAGACTATTTTAAGAAGTTCTTGTTTGGCCTAGGTATTAAACACATAAGGCTTAGTCCGTATCACCCTGGTGGTAACGCAGCGGAAAGATTTATCAAGACGATGAAAGCTTCTCTCAGAGCTTATATTTCTACCAAACAACATCTATGGTCATCCCTTTATCCCAGAGCTACAATTTACCTTAAACATCAGCGAACATTCGGGATTGAAGATGTCACCAACCGAGGTCTTTTATGGACGTCCTTATAATACACCGCTCGAGAATCGATGGTGCGTCAACGATTCCGATTTCGGAGGTAAATCGTCAGCAGAACTGTGGAAGAAGGCGATAAGTAATATGGAGAAAAGCTGGGCATCTAGACGTAAGTTAATGCTGCAGAGGAGAAATCCCGTTAATCTAGATGTTGGGCAACAGGTTTAAAGGCGCATGTTAAGTCGTCGATTAAGGACAAGATAGCTAAGTCTCTGAGTGACAAATGGTATGGACCATTTGTCATCAGAAGGTTTCTCACTCCGAATACAGTTTTAATGTCGGATGAAAAAGATACTGAAGATTCTTATAGACGTTCGCACGTTTCTGAGATTAAGGTCTATCGAAGTAGACGTAATTAAGAATGGTAGTTTGGACCGTTTGTCAGTCATGAATAGGAATTTCGTAAATATATGTATGTTATTATGAGGCTATAATTCTTGTTATTATATTAGTGTGTCATAAAGTTTTATTTCAATGTTATTTCATCATGGCCATGATGAACAAAAAAAAGAAATATATATAAATGGATTATTGAATTTATTATGGTAAGTTACCATGATGAACAAAAAAACATATACATATGGATTATTGGATTTCTTATGGTAAATTACCATGATGAACAAAAAAATATATACATACCGATTATTGAATTTATTGTATATTGTGGTAAATTATTATTAGAGTAATTGTATATATATAATATTGTATATAATTTATGGTTTTATATAGTATTTGTATGTATGTATTTATGTTTGTAATATGATGTTTGTATATTTCGTAGCCTCGCTCTTCTGTCAAGACGAAAAATTCCTGGAAGAAGAATTTTTCTTTTCCATCGGTGGCCAGCCTGTAACGATCTCGTTATGATGAGCTGTGGACGCAGGACAAAATAAGAAGAGAAGGATTAAAAATTAACATCTTAACATTGTAAATCATATTTTCCTCATGAAAGAGAATGTAAATTTATGTATCTTTTCCGTCTTGGTTACTTAAAAAAAGTAAGGTAAGAGAAATGAAGAAAGAATTTGTAAATAAATTGCAAGCTGTTTACCAGCTGGAATTGTAGTTAAGGAGAGAGAGGGGAGGTATTCTGTCATACTGCCTCAAGGCCGTGGACGTTATGCGTATCTCACATGACGCGACTGGGGGGGGCAGGTACTTTGGTGGGTTCGTCCGTTCCTAGTAACGGCGAACTAACTATGTGGTGTCCGAGGCGTGTAGATGTCTTGGTTTGGTTGTTCGAGGGAAGGAGAATGGCTATTCTGTTAGCGATTGATACGGTTGAAGCGGACTTCAGTTAATGGGACGTTTGATTCATCCTTTGATTCTTACTAGAGTCCTTTTTGGATTTCATCGTTGAGTGTAAAGTAACAGGAATGAGAATAGTGAGTTGTTGCTGTGAATTAGTTTTGTGCAAATTTCCAAAAAGAAGTGAAGTAAAAGAAATCAGTACAAGAAGAGTGTTACTTTGTGAATGTAGTTTCAGTGCTGCTTGTGCCCAATTACGTTTTCCATTCGAGTGGAGTTTCTTTCTTTTCCGCTCTATCAGTTAATTTCATTATTTTTGTTCCTAGTTTTTCTGCCGTGTTCCGAACGAATACTAAAAAATATATATTTGACTAAGTCTGGTCAAACCGCCGAGTTACCTTGTTCGAGGAAATCCCTAGCTGAATGTTATATTTCAGTTCTCTATTTTTAGTGAAATGAGAACGTGGGTAACTTGTGCATGAGGATTCTGAAAGATCCCACTTTAGTTTGTTTAAGCATTCCAAAGAGTTATTTGTTGAACTCACTTAATGCTTGTTTTCTATGAGATACTATAGATTCATTTTTGGAATGGTGAAATGGGGATGTGGGAGACGTAAGTGCGTATGGCAATTAAACCTTTAGTTTGTCTTAATAAGGTTTATTCCCACCATCTCAAGAAAGTGCTTTTGCTTTTTCATGAATCTGACGTTTTTGCAAACGGTGGAATGCGGATGTGGAAAGTCTCGAGGCAGAAATTTATTCAATTGATCAGAAAGAGGAGTATCTATATTGGAAATATCCTCATTGGGCCCAAATTAAAGAATTATTTAGAGTTCTGAATGTTTGCCACTCAATTGCAACTACTTACAAGGGAGTGTTGCAAAGTGCAGCAACTTGTATGCTGACTGAAAGCTGTGTTTTCCATCAAATTGACTAAGGATAGTCAAATCTACAATATTTCCTGTTCAGTTTGTGCAGCAACGAACAAATTATTCTCGATTCCTCTTTTTCACTTGCAAGACGACATGCAGTCCCAGGACCAATGTACAAGGAGGTAATTATAAAACCGATTGAAGCTTGAGGTGAGTGTTGAACTATTTATTATTTCTTTGGCTTGTCCGTTGTGTGTGTTTTTGTGTTGTTTGGTTGTCTATTCGCATCCATTGTTTCTCGTTAATGGTTCGATTCATCACCAATACGTCTATGGTTACCAAGATATCAATAATTCAGCATTTAACAATTTTGGCTGTGAGCTTATATTATTTTTCATATTTGTGAGAGTTTGCTATTGCATTAATATATTTCGTTACCTGAAATTTTGCTTTAGAGTATAATTAGTATCGAATTAATGTTGAGATTAGATAGAGATTTAATGAGAAAGATTACGGGGTGAGACCCGGCGTTATCGTATTCGACGTTGATTCTTTATTAATGATTACCTTTGCTGTAACTTTAAATATATTAGAATTATTGTTATTGATTTTGAATTTCGAATTCATACTCCCCCCCCCCAGAGTTTAGATTATTTTTGAAAGTACTTAATGAATCGCATGACGTTGATAATTCTGAGGCATTATGCATCTTAACCTCTCTCCTTAATGGAATATCGAGTATATAAATACATTAATATTTGAATATTATTTATAACTTTGAGAATTGACTATTTGACTCGTTATCAATTTATACTAATATTGAATGTAGTTAAATTGGAACTGAGAAATAGAATTTACAACGTAGTATCTTTCGACGACGAATTTATTGTTGTTTTTGGATATCTGAACGATCAGATATCACTCTGTAAATAAATTGTTAATAAATATTTGTTAAGTTGAATTGTGTCTGTTGTTATTTATTAGATTTAAGTTTATTAGATTATTTCTGTGGTATTTTTCTGATTTGTTGCTGAATGCTGAATTATCTATTATTGCCAACTCCTGCTTTGGATACCAAGAAGGACATCAGCTCGCGTAGATCCCTCTGTAGTTGGTTGGGGGTGTTGCTGATTGATCAACATATCTTGCGACTTTTAATTAATCCATGTGTGTTAGACGCTTGGCAATTTTCCTGACTTTGACGGCGGATGGGAACGCTACAGGCAGCCATCTTGCAATCTGCCATTTTGAATTAAGGTCAAGTTTTTAAAATAGAAATAGGGTAATATAATACATGATTTCGGGCTAGAATTTAATAAGGAAGTCAATGGTGAAGCTAGTTTTGAGATACATCTATTTGGGGAAAAGTTAGAGGCATTTAATTGTTCACTAACTACGTGCGAAAGTCCCTTACCTTCGCTTCTAACCCGCGTATTAATGATAATAAGTGAATAAAAGCTTCGATAATACATATTATGCCTAGAGGGAAGTGATACGGTAAGGGTATCCTTGATGGCAGCCATCTTGAAATCCGCCATTTTGAATTAAAGTGAAGTTTGAAAAATTAAAATCATAGAATATAACATCTCATTTTAATAGTAAATTTTCCCAAAAAGCCAATGGTATGCTTATTTTTGTTCTATGATTAACCATTGTGAATTTCGGACTGCTTCTAATGTGCACCAAACGTCCATTATTCGATCTTTCAAATTGGCAACACTCCTAATTTTCACAGCATGTTCTAAGATTCCAACTAGTACTTTGCAGTTGTTGCCATGGCTCGTGTTCTCTAAATTTATTAATTTTTTTTAAGAGTTGCGATTTGTCAGTTCATGAATAGTGTTGGGATAAGCATCCAGCAATCTTTCTAAATTTTGAAGACTTGCCATGTAATTATTTATTTCCTATACCTGCCCTTCAAAAACACATTTACTGACATGAATCACCGCACAACGAAACAACTCCAACTTTGCATTCAGGTAATACCGAAGACGTAGCTTGTGTAGTAGATGAGACGAAAAATCAAATGAAAATTCACTTCAAAAAGGAAAACTAAATACGATTGTTGTGTAAATCAAGGGACTTTTGTTTTATTTTATATTTATTTCTTTATTGTATATTCTTTTATTTATTTATTTTCTATGACAATTTTTTAGCTAGTCAGACAAAAGAGTCATTTGTTTTCTATCGATTATTGTCGATGATTCATGACTGTAAAATTCATAATCAGTATTGATCGGGCACTCAATTAAGTTACACCTCTTTATAAAGAAGTTACCTGTTTTAATATTATGTTCATTTTACAAACAATGTTATGGGAACAGTCATATAGTGCCTCTTTGATATTTTCTAGCATTGCTGCTGTTTCTTAAATGTTGTATTTATTAAACATATTATATTGTTTGCCTTTTGTGCAACATATAGGCTTCATTCCTGATAATTTTGTGTGCATATAACACGAATTTGTTATAATTTCATTTGTATTTCTTTACGTCACATAGGTCCATAGGTTCTTCATGTATTCTCGTTTAAAATAAATAATTACATTGCAAGTCTTCAAAATTCAGAAAGATTGCTGGATGCTTATCCCAACACTATTCACGAACTGCCAAATCGCAACGCTTAAAAATGTAATAAATTTAGAAAACATGTACAATGGCAACAATTGCAGAGTGCCACTTGGAATCTTAAAACATGTGGTGAAAATTAGGAGTGTTGCCAATTTGAAAGATCGAATAATGGACGTTTGATGCACATTAGAAGAAGCGTTAAATTCACACTGGTTAATTATAGAACAAAAATAAGCATACCATTGGTTTTTTGGGAAAATTTACTATTAAAATGAGATGTCACATTTTATGGTTTTCATTTTTCAAACTTCACTTTAATTCAAAATGGCGGATTTCAAGATGGCTGCCGTCATGGATACCCTTACCGTATCACTTCCCTCTAGACATAATATGTATTATCGAAGCTTTTATCCACTTATTATCATTAATACGCGGGTTAGAAGCGGAGGTAAGGGACTTTCGCACGTAGTAAGTGAACAATTAAATGCCTGTAACTTTTCCCCAAATAGGTGTATCTCAAAATTAGCTTCACCATTGACTTCTTGATTAAATTCTAGCCCGAAATTATGTATTATATTACCCTATTTCTATTTTAAAAACTTGACCTTAATTCAAAATGGCGGATTTGAAGTTGGCTGCCGTCAAGGTCATACATACCATACAACTTTACCCTAGGCCTTATATGTACCTACATGATTGTTCTTTCATTAAAGCTACGTTTACAAAGGTTAGTAAGGGACTTCTGCAGTAACCTCTAATAACCACATCACAACTCTTAAAAATTACAAAAAATAGAAAACATGCACCATGGCAAAAATTTCTGTCATCACAAATAATACATATATGTCCTCTATCAGCTAGAAAAATTTCATTGAAATCCGAGCCGGACAATTGGGTGATGTCCCTTGTTAGAAACATAAATTTTCTAGTACACATTTTTGTTTTACTACGAAAGTCACAAATAAGAATCAAATGTATTTTAATTCTTTAAGTATTCCTTTGTTAAATCAAAATAGATATGTGTATGGTCCCAGCACTGTCACTAGACAATCAGGGACAGTTCCTTTAAAGAATTGAGAATTAATTGATATCCGTATGGATTATTAATACTCTACGATTTTGTTTTGTAAAGAACATAGCCGGCTGAGAAGTACCATGAATAGGGTTGCCATAATTTTTTGATCCAAAATACGGACAAGCCTTAAAATGACGACCCATCAAAGATACAGTGGCCAAACACAGGATAAATATTTTGAAATTTCTTACCTAAAAATCACCTTTTTGGGTAATCACACAATTGTTTACTGTAATACTTAAACACTACTGCAAACTAACATATTTTATATTTTTTTCAATAACACAAATATAATAAATCATGGCATTAGATTACGTATATATCTAACCAAAAGAAATCTGGAATTGAAAATGAGACAATTTTTAAAGAAAAAATGATAATCTACTTTATTAATAGTAACTAAAATATAAGTTGTATGATGAAAACACAATTCCTTTACATTAATGCAGTAACTTCGGTATTTGTCTTTATCACACCAGGAGTACCAAAATTAAAAACAAATCAAACTAATAACTAACAAACATTGTATCAAAACTATAAAAGAAAAACTATTAAACGATTACAGTAGAGCGTCGATTATCCGAACGTCGGTCAACCGAACGACCGCTTAACCGAACAGTGTACTCGCTCGCACCTTTTACTCTCCCACCCTACCGTCCATCATCCCCCTCACTCCCAAACCAAGTTTCCCACAGTAGCCGCCGCACTGAGCCACCGCTGGCGGAACATTGCTTCTAATGGGGCCTTCATAAGACGCTGCTGACCGGCACCGCTAAAGTTGCCTTTGTACGTTACTTTGTAATACTTAAAGAGATGCCTGTTTTTATGAATAAATTTACTGTACAGTACTTCTTTTTGGCAAATAAACATGTACAGTTCGATTATCCGAACAAACCAGTTTTCCGAACACCCATGTACCCTAATTACTTCGGATAATCGACGCTCTACTGTATATTTATACTGTAATATGGTGTTTCAAAATAACTTATTATTGCGTATATTAGTACTGTTTATGTGCGTGAAGAAGAACATTCACTACTTTTAGCGGTGCGGTGATACTTCGGTTCTGATCTGTCACGGTAACAGCGTTGCAACCAATGTTGATAGTAAAAAACTAAATTTCGCCCGAGATTTTAGCGATTCCCGACTCGGGAATTTTCGGGCAGCTTTGCAAGCTCTCAAATACGGGTATTTTCGTATTTCATGCTTTGTACAATACGGACACGGACACAGACCCAAAAATACAAACAGTCTGTACAAAATACGGACATATGGCAACCCTAACCATTAAATGTGGAATATTCTGTATAATACAGCAGACAAATCAATCATTATAGCTACACGTCCCCCATAATTAGACATCTTCAATTACAGGGCTTTACTATCTACCTAGTGTTACCTATAAATAAAAGACCTCGATCATACTAAACTATTAATGGAAACACAGTGGAAGCTTAGAAGTCCTAAGGTTAATACGTATTTGTCTGTATCAAAGATATCTGATTATGTATTATCTACTCGATGGTAGGCGTTTCACGCTAGCCAAAGGCGATCTTTGTTGCGGGATTTGGGAAACGATTATATATATATATATATATATATATATATATATATATATATATATATATATATATATATATATATATATATATATATATATATATATATATATCTTCTTCTTCTTCTCTTCTATTAAATACTATAAACGCAACGCAAATCGTTGCCAAACGCGCAAGACTTGCCGACGTGGCATTCTACAGGAATTAACGGGAAATTTACAAGAATAATAAAAAGAATACGATGAAAAAAGTATAATAAGTAAATAAAAAAGCTTCAAAGTGTGAAGTATGATAAAGCAATAGAAATCGTACAACGTAAGAAGTATGACAAGGTCATAAAATATGAAATGTAAGAGACACAATCAGGGAAAAAGAAATGTAAAAATCTAAAAAAAAAAAAAAAAAAAAAGCCTAAAATTAAATCACTAGAATGAAAGAGAGCGAAACCGTGGTTTACGTGGGTAAGAAAATAGAAGAAAGAGAGAAATTATATGACAAATAAGAGTGTAATATGAAACGTGTAAAGGAACGAAAGGTATGTGATTTGTAAGACTAACGAACAAAGTGTATGCATAGTGTAAATGTATGTAAACATTCCTACTTCGCCAATTTCTTCCAGTCAGCAGCACGCGAAAATGTTGTGCGCTGACAAACTCTCGGTTATACTTCTTATAAGAGTCTCTAGATAGAACTATAGAAATAAGAATAACATGGCCAGGTATCCTTGTTTTAGCACTTGTCATGTTTAAGTGCTTAGTTCCGGTTTGTAGTTGTACCGGCAGAAAACTATTAATAAAGAACCATTAAGTCTTTATAATGCAATACGATTTCATGTTCAATTATTTTTTTTAAAGAATTGTTTTAGTATTGTCAAATAAGCAACTCAATTATAATAACAATAATAATAATATTATATAAGATGTAAAGTATAAGAAAACATATCGTAAATCTGTTAGGAAGACCATTTCAGTCCGGAGTGCATCATGAAACTTATAAAAATCTAAATAAAAAGCCTCGCTTATAATAGTTGAGTGCTTGGGTGAAATCTAACAACAATATAATTACATATGTGGAAAGTCTAATATCAACAGAACACGTTCCTTACAGGGAAAATATTTTTGAAGTAAATAGAATTTTCGTTGGAAGATCCCTTGAAAAATTGTCTTTGAATAATCCAAGAAACAAAATAAGATGATTATGCACCGGAAACCATATATTTCTGCACTATTGAAACTTTTGATTTCTTACGCTACGGATTATATGTTGCATTCAATGCACAAAGGAATTAGGTGCACTTTTAATCATTTTTGTCATATTACATGTTTCTAAGATTTGAATCTGAAGCTGCTTTCGGAGCTTAAAAGATTCTGGTCTAGATAATGTATAATTTTTACAATTATTATTATTATTATTATTATTATTATTATTATTATTATTATTATGTCTAGGAATTAATTCGTGCGGGTGGACAAGAGATGGCGCAACGAACGGAGCGTCCCACAGTTCCGTGTATCCACACATGTATTGCAAACCCCTGTCATCGCGTATCGTTCGTAGTATAGGGCAGTGGATTAAAGCGTCAACAACACCAGTTTGTAGTTAAGTGAACATGGCGCAATTTGTGCCTGATAAAGTGTTTTTGCGGGGTGTCCTGCTGCATTACTTTAACATACAGAAAAGTGCGACTGAAAGTCATCGTATTTTGGTGGAAGTGTATGGTGACCATGCTCTAGCTGAGCGAACGTGTCAGAAGTGGTTTGCACGGTTTAGAAGTGGTGATTTCGGCTTGGCAGACCAAGAGCGAGCTGGACAGCCAAAAAAATTTCAAGACGAAGAATTGACAGCATTGCTCGAGCAGGATTCGTGTCAAACGCAGGAACAACTTGCAGCAGCATTAGGCGTTGATCAAACAACAGTCTCCAAACGCTTGAAAGCTATGGGAATGATTCAAAAGATGTCACATTGGGTTCCACATGAATTGAAAGACAGAGACGTTGAAAGACGAAAAACCATTTGCGAATTGCTGCTTCAACGACAGAGCAGAAAGGGGTTTCTGCATCGAATTATTACGGGTGATGAGAAGTGGATCCATTACGAGAACCCTAAACGAAAAAAGGCCTGGGTGAAACCAGGTGAACCAGGTCCATCACAACCAAAACGAGATATTCACTGTGCAAAGGTTATGCTGTGCATATGGTGGGATATGAAAGGTGTGGTGTACTATGAGCTGCTGCAACCGGGTGAAACTATGAATGGAGAACGTTATCGACGACAATTAATGCGTTTGAAGCAAGCTCTGGCCAGAACACGACCAGAATGGGGGAACAGACATGATAAACTTATTGTTCAACATGATAACGCTCGCCCACATGTCGCAAAACCGGTCAAAACCTATTTAGAAAATGTCGGATGGGGAGTTTTACCCCACCCGCCGTATTCACCAGACGTTGCTCCTTCGGACTACTACTTGTTCGATTGCATGAACAACGATTTGATTGGACAGCGGTTTACTTCTTCAGAAGATATCGAAACATGGGTCTCTGACTGGATCGCTTCCAAGGATGAGGACTTCTTTCGCCACGGAATCCGTACATTGCCTGACAGATGGGCGAAAGTGGTGGCTAGCGATGGACAATATTTTTCTTAAGGTATTTATGTATTTTGTATTTGTACTACAGCTTCAATGTGTGCGTACCAACCGCACGAATTAATTCCTAGACCAAATATTATTATTATTATTATTATTATTACATAATAGAGCTATTTTTCCATGTACCGGTACTTAATGTGCCGAGTACGTTTTCATATAACTTTTTTCATTGAACTTGATTCATTTGTGCTCTGAATGCATCATATTTATTATCATTTAAGTTATTTAATTCTATTTAATTTATATTTTTTCGTTAATTCCCTTAAATGTAATCATATATATTTGTATTCTTCTCAAATGTAAAAGTCTGATTAATCTAGAAGAGGCAAACGACTTTGATAATTCAACTTAATTTCAATTGAAATTTAAGTAGTTTAGTCCAAATAATAAAATTACACTTTTTTCTGGATCTAGCATTTAACAAATGAATTAGAATTAACTTGTAAATATTACCAAAGATTCTTTGGAAACGACACGGTTCCTCAGTTGTAGAGCGCTTACCTCTAATGAGTGAGGTCTCTGGTTCTATCCCCAGCCAAGTAAGTTTGTGGTGGACAACACCGTGTCCGTGGGTTTCCTCGGGGTACTCCCATTTCGTCCCACATTTCATTCCACCAATTCTTCTATCATCTTTTATTTGCTTTAATAATCCACCTCCCTTAGCCTACCGGGCATAATGAAACTGAGAGATTTCATTTTATCTTCTTTTTCATTACGAAACATTACAGTTGCAATTACAGTCACAATTCGTTTCAAAGTTATATCATTCTTTCATTCCAGCAACTTAAAATAAAACTACAAACATATCAAAATATCGAACAACGCATTTTTAAAGAGCAGACAGTTTGAATCATACTGACAAAGGTACGTATTTTATTGTAATATATTTAAAAAGATATTCAGTATTTTATTACATTTTAACGCGTGTCAAGTTAGACCAACCACTAACACCAAAACGACCGGAATATATCTCAGAATTATGGGCTATTTATGGGCTAATTAGTTGCTCTAATCCCAATTTTTGGGCTCCTACTGTTTAGCGGGAAATCGGATTCAAAGTGGGCGAGTCCAGCTTATATCAAGCTAGAACCCCCGATATGGTTAGAATGGTCCGATCGAAAAAATTCAAGCGCCAGAATTATGGGCTATTTATGGGCTAATTAGTTGCTCTAATCCCAATTTTTGGGCTTCTACTGTTTAGCGGGAAATCGGATTCAAAGTGGGCGAGTCCAGCTTGATATCAAGCTAGAACCCCCCATATAGTTAGAATGGTCCGATCGAAAAAATTCAAACGCCAGAATTATGGGCTATTTATGGGCTAATTAATTGCTCTAATCCCAATTTTTGGGCTCCTACGGTTTAGCGGGAAATCGGATTCATAATAGGCGAGTCTAGCTTGATATCAAGCTAGAACCTCCCATACGGTTACGGTTAGAATGGTCCGATCGAAAAAATTCAAACGCCAGAATTATGGGCTATTTATAGACCACTTATTTACTTTAATCCCAGTTTTTGGGCTCCTATTGTTTAGTAGAAAATCGGATTTAAAATGGGCGAGTCTAACTTGATATCAAGCTAGAACCCCCAATATGGTTACGGTTAGAATGGTCCGATCAAAAAAATTCAAACGCCATAATTATGGGTTATTAATGGGCTAATTAGTTGCTTTAATTCCAATTTTTGGCCTCCTACTGTTTAGCGGGAAATCGGATTCAAAATGGACAAGTCAAGCTTGATATCAAGCTAGAACCTCCTATTCGGATACGGTTAGAATGGTCCGATCGAAAAAATTCAAACTCCAGAATTATGGTCTGTTTATAGTCTACTTATTTGCTCCTATCCCAATTTTTGGGCTCCTATTGTTTAGTGGGAAATCGGATTTAAACTGTGCGAGTCTAGCTAGATATCAAGCTAGCACTTCCCATACGGTTATGGATAGAATGGTCCGATCGAAACAATTGAAACGCCAGAATTATGGGCTAGTTATGCGCTTATTAGTTGCCTTAATCCCAATTTTTGGGTTCCTACTGTTTAGTTGTAAATCGGATTCAAAATTGGGCGAGTCTAGCTTGATACCAAGCTAGAACCTCCCATACGGTTAAAATGATGCCATCGAAAAAATTCAAACGCCAGAATCATGGGCTATTTATGGGCTAATTAATTGCTTTAATCTCAATTTTTGGGCTCCTACCGTTTAGCGGGAAATCGGATTCAAAATGAGCGAGTCTAGCTTGATATCAAGCTAGAACCTCCCATACGGTTACGGTTAGAATGATCCGATCGAAAAAATTCAAACGCCAGAATCATGGGCTAATTAGTTGCTCTAATCCCAATGTTTGGGCTCCTACTGTTTAGCGGGAAATCGGATTCAAAGTGGGCGAGTCGAGCTTGATATCAAGCTAGAACCCCCCCCCCATATGGTTAGAATGGTCCGATCGAAAAAATTCAAACGCCAGAATTATGGGCTATTTATGGGCTAATTAGTTGCTCTAATCCCAATTTTTGGGCTCCTACTGTTTAGCGGGAATTCGGAAACAAAACAGGCGAGTCTAGCTTGACATCATGCTAGAACCTTCGATTCGGTAACAATGGTCCGATCCAAAAAACTCAAACGCCGGAATTATGGGCTATTTTTTTGGTTAATTGGTGCTCTAATTCCGAGTTTGGGGCTGCTACCGTTTAGCAGGAGTTCTTCATCAAATTGTGTGATTTCGCTTAACTTCTAGCTATAAACCTAGTGCTATAACCCTTATTGGCACAATCCGGGCCTGGGAGGCCCGGAAGATATTATTTTCGGCTCAAAGTCTCATAAATATATATGTACGAGGCTAAGTCTTTTTGACATCATCTGTTGAATATTCAAAGCTGTTATGGTGATAACCTTTCCGTTTTGTACTTTTTACTTTTTGAACTTTAACGTATTTTTCCTATATACCCCGCTTTTGCACAATCCGGGCCTTGTAGGCCCGAACTCAAATTATTCATTATTTTGTGTACATGCTCTTCCTTTTTTCCTCATTTCATTCAAATTGTTGAAGTAAATATAATAAATCATATTTTAACTTCTAACTACTAGATGGCACTACATTTCTTTTAAAATTTGTTGATAAAGAAAAGTATTGTTTGAAATTATAATACTCTAATATTTAGCAAATAAATACATTTCTTTCATTTACGCACGAAACTAGCAGTTTATATATTTATGTGTTTGAAAATAGGCCCTTCGAAGATTTTTAGAACATTTTCCGATGGAATCCTGTGTAGTTTTTGCAATATAAAAGGGTTATCTCTTTCTAAGTGTAATGTTACTGCATAAGGTTGGTGTAGGTCTATTCAATTAGTGTTATTCGTTACTGTGGTTTATAAGTATGGCTAGTGTATTGGAAAGTGAAAATATTAGACGAATGTAAGTAGAAGAGGATGAAAGCGATACTAGTCTATGGTTGAGCAGTGGTGAAGACAGTGATGGTGAGGATTGGAATGTAGGTAATGTTACTCATATAGAAAATAGCGAGTACTCAGATACAAGATCCAAGTGAAAGTACCAGTGAAAATGATACAAGTGAAAGTGTCAATGAAAATGACTCTAATGCAGAGACAAGTAACGGAAGATCGAATATTGTAAGTGCAGAATTGCGTTCAAAAGACGGACGTTCTTGGTCAAGTTCTCCTGGCAAAAAATCTCAGACTAGATCTCACAATATTATACGTCCACCTCCTGGACCACGGCAAGGAACATTTACTGATTCTCCTCGCGCTGCGTTTGATTTGTTCATTACACATGACATTTTGGAAGAAATTGTGTTGTGTTCTAATTTGCAAGGAAGACGAGCAGCAACTGAGGTTCGTAAGAAATGGAGAGAAGTAGACAAGGAAGAAATGTTAGCGATTTTAGGACATCTACTTTTGGCTGGCGTCGAGAAAAATTGGAATGTATCAGTCAGAGAACTCTTTCAAAGTTCCGACTCGAACCCGCATTACAACGCTACAATGTCTGACAACAGATTTAAATGTATTTTAAGCTGTTTACGCCTGGATGATAAGAGAACGCAAATTTCGTAAAAAGACTGAAAAAGATGCGCATGTGTCCTATATGTGGAAGTGTTTCTTAAGAAACTGTAAAAAAAGTTGTTATCCCTAGCGAATCACTAACAATTGATGAACAGTTGATTCCATTTAGAGGAAGATGTCCTTTTACTCAATACATGCTTAAAAAACCCGCAAAATGTGGAATGAAAGTGTTTTGGATGCGCGATGCTAAATCTGGCTATACTTTTGACGGATATTTCTATTGTGGCAGAAAAATTGGTGAACCAGTTCAAAAAGGTCTAGCAGCAGAAGTTGTCAAGCGTATGGTGTCTTCCCTCAGTCAATATCAAGGACGTAACATAACAACAGACAATTACTTCACAAGCGTTCCTTTAGCCGAATACCTTCTCACAAGAAACTTAAAATGGTTGGAACAGTTAGAACTAACAACAGGAGCATCTCTCCGATTATGAGGCCTAATCATAAAAGAAGTGTTTATTCTTCCGAATTTGTTTTTTGTAATGATGTAACAAAGGTCAGTTATGTTCCTAGAAAGAACAAAAGTGTGATTCTCATCAGCAGTATTCATCATGATTCGATGATCGATGATAATCACCAAAAAGGAAGCCGGAAATCATCAACTACTACAATAAAAATAAAGGAGGCGTCGATTTGATGGATCAAAAATTGCGAGAATATTCGTGCAAAAGACAGACGCGAAGATGGCCTTTGGCTTTTTTCATGAATATGTTAGACGTAGCAGTATTAAACTCTTATCTTGTTTTCAAAGATCATAATCCGAATTGGAATATCCAAAAGGAGCATAAGCGAAGGATTTTCATCAAGGAGCTAGCTTATGATTTGATTACACACCTAATGTTGAGAAGAGCTGAATCATCTACTTTGAAAAGGTCTGTAAGAGAGAATTTGTTAAGATGTGGTATCAAGATTGAAAGCGATAAGCCACCAAGGCCTGAAGAAAAGAAAAGGAAACGATGTCACTTGTGGCCTACTTCTAGAGACAGGAAATCTAAAGTGGTATGTTGCAAATGTGAGAATAATGTATGCAGTGAGCATATGTTCGTTGTGTGTGAGCAATGCATGTAATACGCAGTATGTATAGAAATATTTCATGGTAACAGTGAGCACAAGCGTACATGTAACATAAAAATTAGCATCCTTTCATGTTCGAAATAAGATTAGTTTAATATACTTTACATTGTGTTGTTTATAATAATTTACGAATTATATATATATATATATATATATATATATATATATATATATATATATATATATATATATTCCTGTATGTAAAAGTGAACACATTATATAAAATAAATATCAATTTTTTAACTTTCAGAACGATCTCCAATGAATTATGTTCACATGTTCATACTAAAGTGAAGTGGGCCTCGCAGGACCGGAAAGTGCAAACTACGATAAGAAAAGGGTAGTGCCAATAAGGGATAAATAATCAAATAATTAAAATGCCGGAATTATGGTTTATTTGTTTTCTAATTAGTTCCTCTAATGTCGATTTTAGTTCTTCTATCGTTCGCAAGAAATCTCATGCAAGATTGGTATTGATTTCTAGATAACGTGGGATGATAGTTGCAAAGTTGCAGTGAGAAAACGTCGATATCTATAACTGAAAATTGATTTTTTTGCATTCTCTGCGAATGCAAATATATATCTCTACTAGTAAATTTATGAAATGTCTTTTCACGTTTATATGTTCAGTATGTTTGGAAGCAAGTAGTGTATATATAGAATTTATATGGTGAAATATCATATTGTTCTTTTAATATTTTTTTAGTTTATAGGAAATGCCTCTTCATCGTTGTTGGGGCCCGCAATGGCACAGCGGTAGAATGCCGATAAAACCCAAGTACATGGTGTTTGTCAACCACAAAGATCAATTGGCACGATCTGGGATCGAACCAGGAATCACACACACAAGAGGTAAACGCTCTACCACTGTGCAACTGCGGCCTCCAGCAACGGCAAAGAGGCATTTCCTTAGAAAAAAAAATGATTTAAAAAATAGTGATATTTCACTATATAAATTCTATATATACACTATTTACTTCAAAACATAATGAACATAAACACGTGTAAAAAGAATTCATGGATTTACTAGTGGAGATATAGATTTACATTTGCGGAGAGTGCAAATAAATCAATTTTCAGTTAATAAACATCGATGTTTTCTCACTGCAACTTTGAAAGTATCATCCCAACTTATCTACAAATCAATACCAATCTTGCTTGAGATTTCTTGCTAACGACAGAAGAAAAAACTCGATATTAGAGCAACAATTTAGCAATACAAATAACCCACAATTCCGACGTTTTAATTCTTTTGATCGGAGTGTTATAGCCCTAGGTTTATAGCAAGAAGTTAAACCAAATCTCACAATTTGATAAGGAATTCCTGCTAAAACGTAACAGCCCCAAACTCGGAATTACAGCATCAATTAGAACATATATTTCTGACGTTTGATTTTCTTCGATTCGAGATGTCTAACCTTATGGAGAGTTTTTACTTAATGTCAAGCTAGACTCCCAGAATTTGTTTCCGATTTCCCACTGAAAGGTAGGAGCCCAAAAATTGGGATTAGAGTAACTAATTAGCCCATACATAGCCCATACTTCTAGCGTTTATTTTTTTTTCGATCGGACCATTCTAACCATATGGGGGGTTCTAGCTTGATATCAAGCTGCACTCGACCATTTTGAATCCGATTTCCTGTTAAACAGTAGGAGCCCAAAACTTGCGATTAGAGCAACTAATTAGCCCATAAATAGCCCATAATTATGGCGTATGAATTTTTTCGATGCGACCATTCTAACCATATGGGGGGGTTCTAGCTTGATAAGAAGCTGGACTCGCCCACTTTGAATCCGATTTCCCGCTAAACAATAGGAGCCCAAAAATTGGGATTAGAGCAACTAATTAGCCCATAAATAGCCCATAATTCTGGCGTTTGAATTTTTTCGATCGGATCATTCTAACCGTAAGCGTATGGGAGTTTCTAGCTTGATATCAAGCTAGACTCGCTCATTTTGAATCCGATTTCCCGGTAAACAGTAGGAGCCCAAAAATTGGGATTAGAGCAACTAATTAGCCCATTAATAACCCATAATTCTGGCGTTTGAATTTTTTCGATCGGACCATTCTAACCATATGGGGGGTTCTAGCTTGATATCAAGCTGGACTCGCCCACTTTGAATCCGATTTCCCGCTAAACAATAGGAGCCCAAAAATTGGGATTAGAGCAACTAATTAGCCCATAAATAGCCCATAATTCTGGCGTTTGAATTTTTTCGATCGGACCATTCTAACCATATCGGGGGTTCTAGCTTGATATCAAGTTGGACTCGCCCACTTTGAATCCGATTTCCCGGTAAACAGTAGGAGCCCAAAAATTGGGATTAGAGCAACTAATTAGCCCATAAATAGCCCATAATTCTGGCGTTTGAATTTTTTACAGCAATTTGATACCTCAAACCATTCCTGAGAAATGAAGAAAATGGTTTAAAAAAATTGTATCTTGCTTAAAATGGCGTATTTACGTAAAGTTTAAACAATTGTTGATTTACTTTGCTTCCATAACATTACAGCAATTATTTTATATACGTTTACTTAATTTTAAGCAGTGTTACAAACTTCAAGAGTTTTTACCATATCTCCAGAACAGTTTAAATTATCAAATTGCCATAAACAGCTTTATGATCTTCTCATCTATTGAGAACTATATGTGTAAATGGATGAAAGACTTATATAAACAGTTTCTTGAAATAAACGTTTTTGAAAAAATCAATCTCTTGTAACTTAATTCGTAATTCATTAAAAATCCGTAATTCATAATCATAGTATTAGATACTAAGTGCTTTGGATGTTCATTGCACTGTTTGTCTCATTTGAGTTATTTTTGCTGAAGAAGCTACCTCAATTTGGAAGTTTGTGATAATGTTGCATCCTTAGTTTGCAACACTGAGTAATAAACGTAACATTGTAAGTTTTCGTTTAACGCGTAGATTTGATTTGTGCAATAATCTGACGCAGTGCAGTTAAAAAAATACAATTTTATGTTGGGTTGGCAACACTGTTAACCTTCTGTTATCACAGAATATCCTAAACAATATCCTGTTAATGATATTTGCTGTGTACAAAATTTTAGCGTATCGTGTGTCCAGTAGTTTAAAAGTTGCAAAGGCATTCCAAGATAAATGGTACACCTTGTATACACCATGTGGTAGTAACTCCCCAGCTACTATGATTAGCAAAAGCTTTAAATATAGTAATGTCATCAACTGCAGTATTCGCTAATAACTTCAAGCGAGTTTTTTAATGCAAGCAAAGACTAGCAACCATATAGAGTCTATTATCCTCCTTCGGTCGTGATATAAGCGAGAATAAGGTGGAATAATTTATATTTTAATATTTTATATTAACGTACTGTTTACACACGAACTCGAAGATGATTGATTTGCTCTTCGTTATATATATAATATATTTCCATAATACCGTTTTGGTTTATTGGTGTGTTTGAAATAGAGGCGCGTTTGGTTTCCTTACAACATATACCGAAGGGGAAACCTTCTCTTATACTTCCTACGTGCAGAACAGTTTCATATAATTCTACGGTTCTTCGGGGGTCTTTGGATGTTTTTAAAAATTCATTTTTTAAAAAGAGGACTTTGTTGATTTGGACTCTTGGAAGAGGGGGAGAGTGTTTGAGAAGTATACTTTTTTTTAGTTTCTTGTTATAAAGCCATGTATAACAATGGTATAAAATTATGAATTCAGCCCTTTTTGTTTCAATTTGGTACTATTTTTCAGCTCACCTCAGAGCTAGTACTGTGGCAACACTGTCTTGTAACCACTTATGAAGTTATGTCACATTTATCTCTCATAAGAGTCATGTCCGGTTAATAAGAAAATATTTTTGTGAACGAAGTATTTGGCAACTGTAAATGAAGCAACAACAAATTGTGTTATTAAAAAGACTCCTCATCATGTAAGGTGGTTGATTTGACCACTGCCATTCTAACACTTCACTTCAAAGTGCAATGGATTTGAAATTATAAAAAAAGCCATGTCAAAATTCGGGTGATACCATTGTGCTGAAAGTATACAACCACTTTCTTTATTATTATGTACTTATAGTAATGTCGGTGAACCCAATGACTTATCAATTAGAATTTCTCAATTGTTTTCATTCATGAATATTATATAGCGTTTATTTTTCATCAGATAACGTGGACCAAACATTTAATGTATGCTTCAAGCCACATACTCTCCCATCGACTTTTAAACTCTATCTGCAAGCAATACATTTGATGTAGAACACGAAAATAAATATCTATTTGAAAATACGAAATTCCTAGACATAAAATATCTTACTTTTCAGTTTGTAAGTTAATGTTTTCCTTAACATTAATTTACGATATTTCAATAAACTTAAAGGAATTCTGAGAATTTACCGATAAAATCGTGATTTTACAACATTCACAGTTATGTTCATAAGAAGCATGTAACATCTCGTACATTACAATTTACAGTTAGTCGCTGAAATACGCACGACTCTCAAAGACATTACATACATGATTGCCGGTAACATTTGAATATGAAATATGCATCACGAACGGGCCGTTCTAGCTTAGTGATAGATCACTCATCTGCAGTGCATGGGAATCCTGGTTCAATCCCAGCTCCAGCCATGTAGATTTTGTTATGGGCAAACACTGTATATGTGGCGTATTCGCAGTTCTTCCGTTTCCTTCCACTTCCATCATTCCACCATTAACTCCCATCTCATCATTACAGCCTTTCTTAGCCTCGGTGCGTACACCTGAAAAGGGAAAGTCCCACAAGTTGTCGCTAAAATCTGATTGCCACATAGCACATCTAATAGAGCATCATGAGAAACGAAAATGTGCAAAATTTAAGGTGCTATGGACCAGAAGGATAGGAGCTACAGGGCTTCAAAATTTGAATATTCAAAAAATTATATCATGGAATTATATCATGAAACACGTTAAAACAATCAAAACAAAAGGTGCACAATGAGAACAAAATGCCCTATCGAAAACAGCAAACAGTGTTGCCAACTCAGCATAAAATATTTTGTTTGGAATATTACCGTATAAAAATGTGCACAGATTTAAAATGCACTATTATCACTACACATAACAGTAAATTGTAGTGGTACAGTGTTGCACTCTATTGGAGACACTTGTGCTCGAAACGTAAAATGGAGAAGTCTGACATCTGGCAAAAGAGGGTAATAAAGAAATCTGGGTTTCATACTATGAGTTTAGTTCAAATACATAACACTGATAGTATAACAAAGCAAAATGTCAGCAGTGTCACAAAATATTGATGCATTTGAAAAACGAAATTGTGATATGCCATTTCTACGTTCTGTGTCAGGTCTGAAGCTATATAGGACGGACCTATAGTGTAAAATGCAATCCAAACCACTATGAAAGAGAAAGATAACAATGAAACGTAAGGTGAAAAGTACAGCAAAAACATGTCCGAGGCGGGATTAGAACCCACAATCCCTAATATGTCGGCTGTCTAACCTTCTAGACCATGGTTATCCTAGCCGACTAAAAACGAAATGAGGTAGTAGTAAAATAATTATATTTCCAATGTAAATATGGTAATATTACAGTGTACAATCATAATCATATAGTATGTAGGAGAGGAAGTAAAAGAATATGTCGCTTAAAACGAAAGACATAAATCAAGAAAGTACTCATCCAAATATTGGTAAGATAATCTGGAGAACACAATTTACAGAATTAGAAAACATGTGTTTCTTTCCTCGCTTGTATCATTTTGTTTCGCGAGTTGTCTACTTATTCACCGGGGTTAGGGAAGTATAATGTAAAACCCTCACTTTTTCGATACATTCCTTTATTACCCTCTGTTGCTACACATGAGACTTGTCCATTGTACATTTCCAGCACACCGATCTCAAACAGTGTGTAAGAGTGTACCACTACACTTCACTGTAATGTTTAGTGATAATACTGCACTTTAAATCTGTGCACATTTATGTATTGTGCTTTTGAAACAAAATATGTTTATGCTGAGTTGGCAACACTACTTCACCTATGGCAACAATGTTTGTGGTTTTCGATAGGAGATTTTGCTCTCATTGCATTGTGTAACTTTTGTTTTGATTGCTTTAACGGTTTTCATGATATTTACTTTAAACGTACATAATTCTATGATATAATTTTTTGGATATTCAAATTTTGAAGTCCCGTAGCTCCTACCCTTCTGGTCCATAATAACTTAATTTTTTTCATTTTAATTTCTCATTATGCTCTATCAGATGTGTTTTGTAGCAGATTTTAGAGACAACTTGAGGGACCTTCCCGTTTGACATGTTAAGCTAATAATGCAATATATAGATCCTGCTCAGGTCTATATATTGTCTATAGTATTTGTGTACACTATAGACAATACACAAACACAAACACTATTGACAATATATTCTGGCAATGGAGCAAACATGGCGTTTGTTTTTGTGTATTATGCGAAAGAACATACTTGTTGACGAAAAAGACTTGGTTGAAATATAAGCAATTTCTTGCTTATGTAAACATATTGTTGTGTAGTACATAAGCTAAATAAGTAGGTAGTACATAATCTGATTAGTATACTCAAATAGTAATATTTTACCAAGAAAAATGGTATTTTGTTTACAAACGTGTTCAAATTATTAGACTCAACATTCAGTTTCTGAATATTTTACTGTTCTTACAATATTACATGAGAAAATTCGTTCGAACTTAGTTCAAATTACTACTTTGTAATACTGTCCTAATTTCTAGTGGGTGTGTCATATGCTTTTCAATATCAAAAAAACAAATGCGTACGTAACATTCAAACATAATTACTATAAAGTGTGTATATCCAAATTGGAAACAAAAAATGAAATGGAATACTTAAAAGAAAATTATCTCTCACAAAGGTTAATATTTCTTATGAAATCCCTTATTCTTGATTAAGTCTTTTATCCTGTGTACGTGTTTAGTACATTTTCCCTTCAATTCAGAATAGTGACACCACAAATTGTTGATCTCCTTGATCAATTGAAGTTTGGTTCTAATGTGTTTCTTCTCTAGCTTTTCTTACATGAAGATCCAAAATCTTTCAATCGGTTTCATATCAGGACTAGTACCTAGCCAAGAATTTTGTCACAGCTTTGGCCCGATGGCATGGGGCTCCATCGTGCATAAAGATGAATTGTACGTCATCAAACCAGAGTGCAGTCTGAGGAAGCAGTTCTTTTTGAAGAACTTGTAAGTATTGGTCGTGCTTCATTATCCTCTCTTCTATATACAGTCTTCCAGGCCCAAAGACAGAGATCACAATCCAGACCGTGACTGAAATAGGATGCTTCACGGTTTATTAAAGGCATTCCAACTTGAATTCCTTCCAGATGAACGTCGCATAAATTGTGAACATTCATGAGACACAAAGATACATGATTCATCACTGAAACACACTATTCTTCAATCGTCAGCAGTCTAATATTCTAGGACTCGAGGCTCTTCTTTGCCATGATTGGAGTAGACTCCAACTCCTGTTTTCTTTCTTGACCGTGTGTTTTTATTCCCTCGGCACTCGGCACAAAGAATCCTTCGAACACTTTCAGGCCAAATGTCTGCGACATACTCAGCAATTTTTATGCTTACACCTATTAGAAGTTACACTTCTGTTTCCCAGAGAAAATCTTTTTAGTTTTCTGATACCTCTTAGCAATAGCTTTAGTTTTCATCTACACTTCCCAACCCTATTTTGGCTCTTGTTTATTTCAACAGAGATTTTACTCACAGATTTTTGTTCTATCCCAATTTTGCTAGCAATGTATTGCCGTGTATATTTTATTTCCACCAGAAGCATTTTGTTAACTTCCACTTTACGCGGAGAAAGATCTTTTGCTTTTCCCATTATGCTCCAATTACAGGAGTACACATAATAAAAGATTGATATACGTCATTTTAAACTGGCCCATTCGAACTGTTGAACGCTTTGAATGCCGTTACCTTTTTACGACAGCAACTACAACACTTCAGACTGTAACTTGTTGATAGGAACCACAATAGCTACACCTGAACTGAAATACCACTTTCAGAATTTCCTCCCCTCACTAATACCATCTGCTGTTCAACGGTGATATCACCGCTTCAACTGTATAGTAAACAAATGAAGGATCCTATATTGGTGGTTTAACCATTAAACCAAATGTTCTAGAACTGTGAAATTAGGAACGCTATATCAATTTTGCATTTTTCGAGCGTGATTCCAATAATTGGAACACGTCTGTAAATTATTAGCTAGAAAATGATAATGACTTGCAATGTGGCTAGGAGAACACATTGCGATCGAAATTTACCCACAAAAAATTTTAGAACGAAACTGGAGGAGTTAATTATTAGAGATGTTTATTCTAATCAATAACGTACACAGATTGTATTCGTTCGATTTTGTCTTCCAAAAATGTATGGCAGTGTTCTGAAACTAAAAGTTAAAAGATGGGCACACAGGACGAATCTTAAACACTAACAACTCATATGAACCGATCGTGATGTATATATTTAAAACAGTGCATACATACGTTATATGTCTTTTCTCGTATTTTTGGCGATTGGATTTGAATTGAATGTCTTATGCTTCGAACGCCCCATTTCTTAAAAACAGGAAGTTGAAGTTTAATGCTTTCTACTTTGCAGTGTAGAATTGTGCTTGAACTATATTCTTAATATATCTAATGAAATATTGTTGGCTATTTACGACTTTAACACAAGACAAACAGCTCAAAAATTGTAGCAATTTTATTCATGGATGTAGATGAAATATTCTGCCAATCAACTATTCATTTAGAAAAAATGTATATATCGTTATTTAGTTAAAAAAGAAAGAAAAAGCACTACACCGTACTAATTGAATAGTGATTTCATAATGCACTTCAGGAAATTGGCACTGTATATGGTAGATATCGAAGTGGAAGACGAACACTGTATCTACCACCATTTCAAACTGATCACAAGAATACTAAACCCTTTATGATCCAAGTGTACTTCGTTTTCTACAACATCTAGCCACACGGTTTATCTCTACTCTCATACTAGTCCTTAACATAGAAATTCACTACCACTTCTGGTTTCGTTATTGGGCTATAGAGAGCAAAAGCGATAAAGAAAGCGAGAAATGGGTTCTTGGGATCGATTCAGTGCTTCAGCAATAAATACCATTTTCTCTTTTAAAACACTATTTAGGGTGACAGAAATCAACCACTTCCTGCTTTAACTTAGATTACTATACAAAAAATGGTACTAGATAGGGAGAAGCTGTCTTCTGTAATCAATTATGCGTCTAAAAATTTTATTTCATCTCTACTACTTGAATTTTTCTACTAAAACTGAAAATGGTAGAAATTTACCACGACTTCTCGCTTCATTATTAATTGACAAAATACCACGTTATATAAACCAAATTCCTACAGATGGTGTACACGTATACTTCTAATTGTTTGAATCTCCATATTTTCTTATAATCCGCTTGCAAACAACCCCATGTCATAAGCGTCGGTGAACCAGTGATGGGCAACTAGCGGCATCTCCCCAAAAATTGGCAGCAACGTTCCATGGTGGCCCCACTTCCGTTTAGAAAATCATACCACCAGCGAGTCACCAATAGCAGAGACGCGACGAAACGCCAATGAACCACAAATTACTCCCCGAAAAAAATGTTAAATTGCTTATATGTGTGATCTATTTAAATTAAGGTGATTTTAAAAACACTTAAAAAAAATACCTCGAGGTGTGCGCAAACTGTCAACCTTATGATTACTAGATGCGTATTCTTCCGAGTTCGCCGCGGATTCAATGAAGGAAACCTCGCTTGTATTGGAGAAAACCTTTGAAATCTCTTTAATTTAGTCAATCAGAGTGCTCGTGTATATTCGACGGTAATCGCTTGGGATCAGATAAAATGCGTTCGCCATGTAATTTTATAACAAAAAGTTTTATATATAGTTCGGATGACACAGGTCTATTTGCTTTATTTCATAGCTCTCCCTCCATATTCACTTTCTATTGATCGTCGACAGTTGCCATCTAAATTCATTAAATTATTCGCACTCATCTCAAGATTTTTCACTTCATGATGTAGAGGCAAGGTTACTCTTGACCCTCAGAGCTAACTTTATTAACGATTCGTCAGAAAAAGTATAATATATAATAAAAACCGGATGCACATGACTAGCGATAGTTCGTGTTGGTCTTTTCGCGATTCTCCGTGACGAATTGAAGGAGCGCGAACCAAAATGAAGTCCGCTCTGCTACGTGGTGGTAACTTCAACTGTTTCGACTCGATAAAAATTTTGTCGCCAGTGGTACACTAGTGACAATCCTTCCTCATGTCGCTTTATCGACGATCGACATTTACCGACAAGTGGCCACTAGGTGTTGCAGATGTTTCCGGCATGGAGAATATTCACCTTCAAATGCGATTACTAAACCTTCAAACTTAAACCGCTAACATCGCAATACACCCAGATAAGTACATAAAGGCTCATCTGTAGGTAGTTCGCTTTAACATAGAGAAAATACAATAGAATGCATACTCAGTTAATTATACAATAAGCAATACGAAAAGAATACAAAATAACGGGGAAATAAGGAAACAAACAACAAACTACTCAGCTATCACTACTAATGACCCTTTGTTTCCCAAAGAATGAATTTATGAAGTGAAAGAAAACAACAAACGTTCAATGTCAATTGGCTATACAGGTTCAGCGCGAATGAAAATCCTGGAAATAATTTAAACTCCTGTCCTTAGATGGCTTGCAAAGTTCATACGAAAAGATGGTTTCCTTCTAAATCCACTAGGCTACATGGAGAAATGAGTTAAAACTGTGGTTTCACACTGAAACCACTAGGCCGGAAAGGGTTAAGTTATGTTGTGAGAAGGCAGTGATTTTCATCTGTGACGATCTGGTCCGTTTTGTTTTGAAACTCAAACACACTAACTCGTAAAAGTCTTTCTTGAAACATAGAACTTCTCATGTTGCTTTTCAGTCAAATAACCCCATGGCCGTAAACGTCGCCAACACCTAGTGACCCACTTGCCGGTAAATGTCGATCATCAATATAGCAACGCGTCGGAGGACTGCCGCAAGTATGCCACTGGCGACAAGGTCTCGTCGAGTCGAAACAGATATCTAGAGTTGGGGTGTTAAAGTTTCCACCGCGTAGCAGCGAGGGCCTTATTTTGTCCGTGCTTTTTCGATTCGTCGCAAAAAATCGCGAAATTACCAACACAAACTATTGTCAGTCATGTACATCCGGTTATTATTATATATTAGTTTTCCGGACGAATTGTTCCGAAAATGAGCTCCGGGACTCAAGAGTAACCCTTTTTTCTACATCATGAAGTGAAAAATCTTGAAATAAGTGCGAATAATTATATGAATTTAAATGGCAACTTTCGCCGATCATTAAAAAGTGAAAATGGGAGAACTATGAAATAAAGTAAATAAACACTTGTTAGTTTGTTATAAAATTACATGATGAATGCATTTTATCTGATTCCAAACGGATATAGTAGAATATATACGGATAAAGGAGCACTTTGATTGACCAAATTAATACCACGTCAATGATTTACCTCTCTACAAGCGAGGTTTTCTTCATCAACGAAGTCGGAAGAACACGTGGCTAGCCTGGTAATCATATGGTTAGCCACAGACTGATACTTTTTATATGTGTTTTTAGGGCTGACTTGAATGTGAAGAAATCACGCATATAGGCGATTTAACATATTTTGTTGGAGTAATTTTGTGGTTTATTGGCATTTCGTCGCGTCTCTGCCGCTGGTAGTGTAATTTTCAAAACGAAGTGGGCCCACCACGGATTCGAGATCTACTTCGAGACCACAATTTTTGGCGAGATGTTGCTAGTAGCCCATCGGTGGTCCACCGACGCTTACGGCATGGGGAAGTTCTAGAAGATAATTGTTTCGATGGATTACCTCAAATTCATCTTGTGCACTTAAATGAAGCAAAATGTTATGTAGCTAAGGAATTGTAATGCCTGAAACACGGTCCAATATCTCTGTTCAATAGTATCATTTTCTTTATTTTATATTGTGTGTTTAGTTTCATCAGTTGCGTCGCCCCCACATATTGTAGATTACCGTTCACTTTACTTCACTTTATTACCATTTATAGGTATTATCATTCAAGTTGCGGACTTTAAGTCCCAGTCAACTACATCACTATAAATTCGTCGACAGCGTCACAAACTGTAGTATCTCAGTTTTCTAAACTTTTCAGGAGAGCGATTTTTAGGTTTTCGTACAGCTTTGAACAGCCATAACTCAAAATCTATTTTACCGAAAGGAGAGAAAATTTACGAAGTTATAACTTAAATCATAAGAAATCAGTGTAGAAAGTTTTATGGAATTTGCCTGTAAAAGCTTGTGGAAAATTTGGCGGGAAAAAGATACGACAGTTTGTGACGATGGTAATCCTCTCTTGTATGGAAGATACGACGCATATTTCTTATACTGAGAACTACATTAATAGATGAACAATCGGAATATATTGCACTTTTATTGAAAAACTTCGTGTTTATTACACAAAATAATTTAACAAATGCTTCCTGAGATTCTAGAAGGTAAAACGAAATTCCTGAGAACACATAAGAAACACAATATTAAGAGCATACTAACCATAACATAAAATAATGCTATCAAGTTGTCATTGCCAGAATATAAAATCTTGCAAAGTAATTTGCATATTGCATGCTTTGATATTGCACTTGAGAAGGATGGCTAATGTGGCAAGTTTCTGTAAAATTGAACATGTTCAGGGTTTCGAATGATTGGAGTTGGGCCCGGACACAATGATAACGAGTCCTCGTAGGCGTGGGAGACCAGGGTTCGATTCTCGGCGGGAGCTCAAGTGGTTCGCATTCCACGTTAATCAGTAGGTCCACGTCTTATATAGCCTCTCCGCTGAAAGGAACGTTAAAAATCAATCAATCAATCAATCGAAACGAGTCCTCGTACTTCTCTGGAGCGATAATTTTTGACAAGTCTGCAAAGTAGAAACTTCTATCTGGTGGATTCAATCTGCGTTCTTTTCAGGGAAATAGTTATGTAAGTGTCCTCAAAATGACTTGTCTTAAACTGAATGCAGTTCGGATAGTCTTTGTTCACTTTCATTTCGCGCATTTCCTTCCAATTGATTGGATCTCCATTTTCGTCACGTCTAACTGACAGAATACAAAGACATTGGGACAGAGATCTAGTTTCATACATCGCTTCTGTCAACACAATGAACGGTATATGGGTTCTTTTTCCTTGCCAGTTTAACAATCGGTTCAAGTTGCGAGGGTACAAAATTACTGCCACAGTGCTTAATAGGTGTGCTTATAGCACTGTGGACTGAATCTCCCTCATTTTGTCCATGCCTAGATTTAAAGAATCAGAAACCTTTCTCTATGTTCTTACGTGTTTGCACCGCATACCCCATCATAGCAACCAACCTGAACTCATTCGTTACGGATTTTAACGCGCCTCCCTATAAAGAATTCTAATATTCCATGTTCAAGGTGATCAGAACTTCTACTTTCAAAAACGGGACGCATACGAATCAGCGACGGGGGGGGGGGATTCACATTGCATTTTGGGACTCAGCAGTGTTTTCAATTTACAAAATATACAAGTAAGAATGATAACACAGCGTTTCCAACTTAAGTACAGCACAACAATACTTTTAACTACTTGAACACTCAGAATTCCAACTCAATTTCCACATGAACCACAGAACACTCAATTCCCATTGGAACATTCAGAAGTTCTAGGCACGGCTGAACCTTCCCAATGAGTGTTGGTACGGAAGAGCGTAGAATTTGCATTGACCATTTATATTTTGAATAATAATTACAGGACAAAAGGGTCATTTTTGCTTAAAAACGGGACATTTAGGCGTTCCGTTTGAGATTCAGAAAAAAACGGGACAGCGGTTGAAAATAAGGGACTGTCCCGGCTAAAACGGGACATCTGGTCACCTTGTCCATGTTCCAAATCTCATGTTCATTTTTTTTTTGCTGATGTCGTGCCAAGTTATCAGTCTTGGTCCGAGGCTTCTGTGATTGTTTCTGAACAAGTGCTTTATTTTTTTTTATTTTTTTTATAGGATGAGGTTGTTAGCCTTACCCAAACCCCTAAGCTGGAGGACCACTCCTAGTCGGCTGTCCGCGACTGCTTATTCAGTTTCTTCGCAGCTAACCTCTATATCTAAAGGCCTTCTCCTCGATCCGCAACCTGGGGACGCGGTGGCTCAGTGGTAGAGCGTTCACCTCTCGCTCATGGGGTCGCGGGTTCCAACCCTGCTCCCGCCAAGTGAACTGGTGAAGTGAAGTGGTGGGCAAACAGCGTGTGCGTGGGTTTCCTCGGGATTCTCCCACTTTCTTCATTCCATCATTTCATTCATTTCTCATAATCACCGTCTCCTTTACCCTAACCGGCATAAGCGTGGGACATAAAACTCAAAAACGTCATGTCATGTCGATCCGCAACCTGAGGACGCCCCATGCCGTGTAAATATATATGTATAAGCCCCGTATTGATCAAGTATAGCATTCTAGCTTATAAGTTTATTTGCTTCGGCGGTTCCGAGCTTAAGATATAAGTAAAAATGCATTAGGAACAAATGATAAAGGAACTAAGTGGATAACAACAAGAAATGATATAAAAAGCAATGAGTTTATCAGTACGGGACTGTATACCTACTTTTGGGCCACTTTGTATATATAAACAAATTGCTTTGAATATAGGCGTATCTGTCCAGTTGCGAAAGATCTGTTGTTCACAAACTGTCGTAACTCAAGATACGACTGTTTGTGAAAATGGTTTATATGCTTCATCTTAAGATACGACACAGTGACGTCATCACCACCGTCAAAACAACGCACATTACAGATGTGTCGTTTCGGGAAATTGTAGAAGTCAGTGTATGCAACTACATAGTAAAATATCTCAATTTTCGATTTTTTTGAGATACGACACTTTGTGACGCTGTCGACGAATTGTGCATAATTAAGACTGAATCAACTAAATTGTTCTTGTTAGCGACGGTCATATTAAACATATTATTATTGTTCATATAACATTTATTGAAATTTATAACTTTAATTATTACAATCTAGAAATATAATCACTGCACAGTAACCATCGCGGCAAGTGAACTAATGTAATAAGTATATGAGGCATGTGTTTAATGTATCCATAAGTAATGCAAATAATATATAGTCTGTCATAAATATGAAGATTGTAAATTGTAGATTGTTTCCATTCTCTTGCAACTGGAGTAATGTGTGGATTCTTCTGAAATTCTGGATCGTGTTCCTCTTGAGTATTAAAATTATGAATTGCTCCTTTTAATCATAATAATTGTTGGCACGACCTCTTTAGCGAATTTTCTTGTATTTGTTAATTGTTTTAATAGTAAAATAGAAATAACTGAATTAATTATAAGTATGTAACAATAGTAGTTACTGTATATATATATAGATTGTCATATTGCCAGTTCTACGTTATATAAAATGCTTTTAAAACTTATTAAGAAATACCATATTGAATTTCAATTTGTTGTTGGAATTGTTTCTGTGCAGTTTTTAACCAGATGAAATTGTTTAATATCAAATATTCAATAGAAATTCAACTAGTAATGGCGTGTATTGTGATCTTCCATTTTCCCACTTACTAATTTCAACCATAAACTGCTCAAGAGTAATCTCTAATCTCGCTCAAAAACCACGTTATGTTTTATAAAAATATGAGTATTTTTTACGAATTTTTAAATTGAAATATTTTATTTTCAATCAAGAAGGTGGATTATTACTTCATTATTAACCCATGTCAACTCGAAGCGGTAAAGATGATTGGAAATCCCCAGAAAAAAATTGCCCATATATCAACTTATTTTACAAAGGTCATTGTGTGAGAACATCAATACATGTACACATATTATGTATCAAAAAGTAATGCGTAGAAAATTGTGGAATATATATCAAGAAACCTCAAAAGAGAAGGTGGAATAGCGTACATCAAATAATCCCACATTACGAAAACTATCGTAGAATAAAAAAAAGATCGTGATGAGAGGGTAATCTACCTATTTATTTTCCACTGAGTTTAGTTCCATCGAGTGGACATGACTCGGAAGCTTCAGTGAAAACATAGCCCTATTACATCAAAATCAAACATTTTTTCACAACAAATGGAGCACATTTTAAAGGTGGTTAAAATCATACTTTTGTTGTTGACAGATTTTAATCCCAATCTGTGGTGATCATCAAAATCTCCTGAATATGCTATATTCAATTTTGTAAAAATTGAATATGTTTTTCCTATTTATTCTGAAAATGGTTTTGTACACCATGTTTAAATTTGCACCATATGGATTTCCTTTGATTCTCCTATTCTTCATAAATTGCTACTCCAAACAATCGGCATACTTTGGAAGGTTGGGGAAAGGTATATACTAAATATAACTTATTCGAGCAAGTTTCTCGAGTTATCGTGGAATAGATAGACAGGAACACAAGTACCAATTGTGCCAAATGGTAGAATGACACTACGATCGATTCAATTACCTTGTGAATCGATTTTCTACTGGTATTCACAGTAAAAGAAGAAAACAAATGCTTTGGAAGTTATTTTGTTTCGTTTTGTTTTACACACTTCGGATTCTTTTTGTCTAGTCGCTGTTTTTATATGAATGAAAGCAACTCCAAGAACAAATACAGACTAACTACGGAGTCAAAGCTCTTTTCGCATCGTAGACTATAAACTAGGGGTGTGTGATACTGGGATTCCAATATTGACTTCTCGTATTTTTTAAATAACTGAAAACATTGATCCACTGAAAATCCAAAATAGCAAAGACAGCGAACGACACCGAAACACGAAAAATATCGATGCCAAAAAACACCCTCGCACTATTCTTAAATTACACACTCCTCACACTAAATAATTAACTTGCTAGTATATACGTATTAAAAAAATATATGATGTGGAAAATAATCAACCAAATGTTCAATATAACATGATAGTTTTTCAAGAAATTTAGCGTGGACCATGTCTTTTATGATGTGCTAATTCGACTAGTTTATAGGTAATTGATTTCTACTAGAAGTAATGGACATTACTAGGAATCTTCAAGGAAAATGTGCAACATATTGTGTCGGAATTGAGAAAGTTAGAAGCAAAATTGCCACTTTTACAAATAAGGTTTGCAGAAAATCAAAAGAACATAAATTGTTAGCGCTACATGACTGCTACATGACTACATGTGTCAAAATCCATAAAATTTCACGAAATCTGTTGTGGAGTTGAGTTGAGTTTGAGTTTAACGTCCCGTTCAGCAGCGAGGCTATATGAGACGTGGACCTACTGATTAACGTGGAATCCAAATCACCTGAGCCCCCGCAGGGAATCGAACCCGGGTCTCCCACGCGAAAAAAAAATCTGTTGTGGAGAAGATAGATACACACATAAATACATGTCATTATTATTATTATTATTATTATTATTATTATTATTATTATTATTATTATTATTATTATTATTATTATTATTATTAAATTGATGTGACCTCTTAAGATATCAATCTGATCGTTATTTGCTCTCTCTCTCTCTCTCTCTCTCTCTCTCTTTCTCTGTATGTATGTGTATGTGTCCTATGGTCTATTTTGTAAAAATTGTCCCATTTTGATCAAAGGTGGTTGGTTATTACTTGTCGCTTCAGACTAGGTATAGTATCTGCCTTAATGCTAAAGATGAGCGTGGCTCATGAACATAATATATCGGGCTGTATTTGAATTCTAATTCAGTGATTGGGATTAGAAAGTCAATATTAATGGGTAATACGTTTCAGTTATCAACGTCTAAGAGGCGCGACGAAGTTATATTAATTTCATTAATTTGAATTATATAGAAGTCGAGTTCAGTCAAAGGGAAGCCCGAATATTCGTAGCTTCATTATAATTTATGACCAAATACTTTTAAGGTAATTGCTGGTTGGTGAATTTCATCAAGTACGTATACTGTAGGAATTGAAATGACAGAAGTGCAGTAAAAATCAATGTGATTGCTGGTTGCTATGAAGAATGTAGATCCATAAATTGGATCAACAATAGTACTTTATAGTATTTGTAAGCCTAAAGAGGGCTGAAATATAAACCTAGAATGATTGTTAATAGAGTACTTTGGATTGCTTGAGTGTATTTCAGGGGGCAGCACTACAGTTGTCTAACCCACATTTTTTAAAAAACGGAGAAAATTTAAGTTAAAATTAAACACATGTGGCTTTTCTGCAATATATTTATGTACAATGTATGTACATTCAACCACGTGTGCTTGCTTTTGGTATTTTGGATAAAAAACCACATGTATTTAACTTGATTTTTCTCCATTTTTTAAAAAAGGTGGGTTAGACCATTGTTGAACTAACCCCCTCATTTAGATCCTATAAAAGACGGTGGTGATATTATATTAATCCTGAGACTATAGTATATTGTCTAGTGCTTACTTATAAAGATTCTTACAAACATTTGTGTCGCTGCTTGCTCCAACATTATTGTTAGCTATCTTAGTCTTAGCCCCAAAATCGCCACTCTTACGAAGAAGCATTACGAGAACTAAAAGACTGTTAATCATTAGTGCTACTTTAGTGTTGACTAGTGCTATAATCGCAACATTAGAGCTCCTACGAAGGTAACGTTATTTTTGAAAAAACAAAGTGGTGATTCTTGCTTGACGCATTATGAGAATCGTCACTTTTACAATTAAGTTTTACAGGGAACAAAAAGTGGCAGTTGTTAGTGCTACGTTGGTGCTGGGCTACAAATCAACGTAAGCACTCCAAGGTATGCGAAGTTATTAACAAATTCAAATGATGATTCTGGCTTCTTTTACAAAATCGGCACTTTTACAAATAACCTTTGGAGAGAACAAAAAACATGTCAATCGTTAGTGCTACGTTAGTACTGGTAAATGTTTTAAGCATAAAGTTAGTACTCATACCTACTAAAGCTATTAGCAAATTAAATTTATGATTCAACCTTGACATTAAGCATAATTGCCATTTTTACAAATAAGTTTTGCAGAAAATCAAGAAGAATATAAATTGTTAGCGCTACATGAGTGCTGGTTAATGCTACAGGGACATCGTTAGTGCTCCTACGTATGGAAAATTATGAAGAAAGTGATGTGGTCATTCTGACTAAAAGGGAAGCCAAAATTGCTACTTTTACAAGAGTAATAGTCATTAGTGCTACGCCTGTGTTCGTTAGTGCTCCTACATAGCAAAAGTTGTTAACAAGTTAAAATCGCAGTCAAGCCATGATCGACACATTTACAAATAAACTTTGCGGGAAACAAAGGTGTCAGTTGTTAGTATTGCCCAGTACTACAAGCATAACGTTTGTGCTCCAACATACGTAAACATCTTAACGTATTTAAATGATTTACAAGTACAATATTAGTGCTCCTACATATGAAAAGCTATTAGCAAATTAAAGTTGCGTCAAGCAAGAATCAGTACTTTTGTAAAGTTTTGCCAAAAACGAAAAGGATGTAATCGTTAATGCTGGTTAATGCCACAAGCATAAAATTATTTCACGTGCATACAACAAATTATTTAAGATTTGAAGTCGCCATTCTGGCTTGACTTCAAATAAAAATCTACACTGTTACAAATAAACTTTGCCGAAAAGGATGTCAATCGTTAGTGCTTATTTAGTACAAGTTAGTGCTATAATCAAAACTTTAGTGCTGCTACGTAGTCTTAACAAATTTACATGCTGAATCTGTCTTGCTATGAAACCAAAAGTCGCCACTTTACAAATAAACATTACGGGAAACCAAAAGTGTATGGACTGTTAGCAATACGTGGAGCCCTCCCCGCTAGTCTAGTGACAAGCACGTGCGCCTTTGGTGTAGAGGTTCCGAGTTCGATTCCCAGTTTGAGAGCATTCTGAATTTTAACTGTCCTCAATGCTTCTGTCTTCATGTCCTTGTCGGTCTAAGTTACTGGAAAAGCTAATTAAAAGAGTAAAATGAGAGCAAAAGTTAGGTTGAAACCTGGGAATATTTTCTAAGTAGTTAAGCAAGTTAATGAGGCACATTTGGTGAATCAGTTAACAAAAAAACAGTTGTAGCGTTCACCTCTGGTGCATGGGGTTCTAGGTTTGATCCCCGCTCGCGCCAGGTGAAGTTTGTTGTGGACAAGCACCGTATGCGTGAGTTTTCTCCGGGTTCCCCGTTTTTTCTCCCACTTTTTTCATTACATCATTTATCCATTTCTCATCACCGTCTCCTTTAGCCTAGCCAGCAAAAACGAGGACGTAAAATTTAAAGATTTTTTTTTGCAATATTGTAACATACAGTTAAAAAGATTTAGCACATATAGAAATTATGGATAATATTCTCGGAAGTTGAAGCTGGGGACTGAATTTACATTAACGCTCGTCCACAAATCTAATAGAATTAATTCACAATATAAATTTAAAATCTAGTATGAATCTCACAGGTCCCACTGTGTAGTCCTACTTGCTGTGTAAGAGCACTTGTGTATTATAACAACCTAATACCCAGGACAGAGGCACGTACGCAGGAATTTATTTCTTGAGGGATCCAAAGCTTATGGGGGTTCAAATTAAAGTATGAGGGTAAATCACCCCTAAAATTTAGCTAAATTAACAGAAAACTCTGGATTTCGGAGGAAGGGCATTTAGAAATCCACTACCTACACCTTGCGTAAGTCCTTGCCGAAGGAAATGTTTGTAATATGTGTTCTTACAAGTATTATATGATATTGTTTTCGAGTATTTTTGTATTGTTAAAGCAGATACTAAGCTGATCATGAATTTTGAAGAAAGCTCACAAACTCCTGCTTCCTGTAGATACGCTTATGCATTTACACATTAATTGGATTTATGATGGGATGATTTCTCTCTATCTTAAATTTTGTATTGAGAACAACACTCCTTCCTTTTTTCTTGTAAATTTTATCTTTGTAGTTATACGTGAGGAAAATGTGAAAGGGTCTTGTGAGTTCTGAGAATCGAACCCTTTACATCGGATGATAAATGACTCCTAAAATACCTTCAAGGGAAAAGGATCAGTCTCTGGGAAGAAAGAGTTGAAGCATCTTCCCTTTTTCGAAAGATTTCCTTAAAGGATTACCTTTTGAGTTGCGTGACATATATTCCAATAATGTAAAAGAAATAATGCTCGAGATACGATCTTTTTTTCAAATACACTTTTTATTTTTATTTTCTCGTTCTTAAACAGTTTTCAAATGAATTAGCATGAGAATACAACTGGCAACACAACGTTCTATATTTCACTTTTACTACTGCAGAATGGATTTTTTAGTGTATATATATAAGCATATGTTACGCTTGCACGTTTATAAATAAAGAATCGACAATTTTCAATTTCGCCACTATTCAATTCTCACGCACCAAAAATATAATTCGAGAGACATAGACTTATTCATCTCTGTTACAAAGTGCATGTAGAGCAGTAGAGTTGATTAAGCAACATATGTAATTAATCGTTAAATATTCAATATTTTATAACAAATAATTATATCGAACACAGAAATAAAAAAGATATTTTAAGCTAAAAAATGTAATAGATAAATTGAGTTTATTATATCTCATTAACCACAATGAGTACTCTCCTCTTGACAAAAAGGCTTGAAAAAGTATGATTTATTAAACACTTTGACATTAATGCGTGAATTGTTATTTATGACAATGGACGACACTTTAACATAGAACATTACCTTTTCTTGGTTGAATTTCTCGAAAATTTTGCATGACCATTTACCCTCACGAATAGTATTGCTAAGTTTAATTGATATATGTTTGTCTTTGACATTTGTTTCCATCATTCGCTAATAGTATCTAGGGGAGACTTTTCCAAGCATGTTGGTAATTGTTAGGAGTATATGTGTCACTATTAGTAGTATGTGTGACACTATTAGAAGTATGTGTGACACTATTAAGAGTATGTATGATACTATTAAGAGTATGTGTTACACTATTAAGAGTATGTGACACTATTAGAAGAACGTGTGATACAATTAGTAGTATGTGTGACACTATTAAGAGTATGCATGACACTATTAAGAGTATGTATGACACTATTAACAGTATGTGTGACACTATTAGTAGTATGTATGACACTGTTAGAATTACATGTGACACTATTAGTAGTATGTGTGACACTATTAGGATTAAGTGTAACACTATTAAGAGTATATATTACACTATTAGATGTACGTGTGAAACTATTAGTAGTATATGTGACACTATTAAGAGTATATGTGATACTATTAAGAGTATGTGTGACACTGATAGCAAAGAAACAAAATGTAGAATCTGCTTCGGCAAAACTAAAACTTCAATTATTATTGGCAATGAACGACACGCTTTTTAGCACCATAACTATTTTTCTTGATTTTCTCGAAAACTACGCATGACAATTTATTCTCAAGTCATTTTGTTCAGCTTGGTATCACCTATCGACTCATATGATGTGTTATCTTTGGATGGTTATCTTTAAATGGAAATGAAAGTTTGAGTTAATCGTAAAATTTGGGCTATTTTTCATCAGCCAATCAATGTGCCGTCATCTCGTTAGTGCCATATTGAGAACCCTGATAAGTGTCACCGTTCAGTATCAGTTTCCTTTTAATACGTTACGTTATTGTCGTATTGCAAAAATTTTAGAATTACCCATAAAATCGTTTCTCTCAGAAAGTACTATGAGGTTTTTCACTCACCCGCCACATTTCTTCAGCTCATTGAAATCTATTGATTCCTCTTTTGACATTTTCCCCATTAAACGCTAACGATATTGTATAACTTATTTTATATCTGATTTTTATCTCATCGTTATGTCTTTTAGGCTAAGGGTGACAAATGAAAAATGAATAGTGATAAATGGTATGAAGGACAGAATGAACAGAATAAATAACACTCGCACATGAGCAGAATCGAAATCTAAGAGCCCTATTACATTACGCCACTGGTTTCGCAACTGGTGGAGCAACCAGTGGATGGAGCACGTGGCGGGGCATTGAAGTATATAGAGCATATTATACTAGGGCATCTGGTGATGCCACCAAGAAATCGGTGAACGGCTGATTGTCGAGCTCAACAACTGCCCGGAAAACCATTGGTGGCACAACTAGTGGCGCAACCAGAGGCCTAAAGTAAAGGGCCCTAAGATGTCAGCCAGCCATTAACAGTTGACGCATAGTCACGCTATGTGATCTTTTTAAATAAATAACTCCCTGTAAATGGTCCAGTTAAAATTGTATAGATTTTTAATACGGTGAGACCTACTTTCTCTATATCAAAGAGAATTGAGTTTAAGATAAGTCATCTCGTTTCGATGTAATTGCGAAATAAGCATGTAAGATGCAGTGCCTATTCCTCCTTGATAAAGACGGAACAACCTGTTCCCTTCCTTTTTGTGCCTTTCTAAGTAAGCATTTCCTAAGGAAGAAAAGTCTATTCACTGCCTTACTGCAAGGCATGTCGTAACGAGGTTCAGATTAACATTCAACTGTTCTCGGTGATGAGAGGAGCCTTTCCTTAAAAATTAAATCGATTTTATACGAACATAACGAAGTAATGAGAAAACCGTGTGTTTGGCCTGTTTCTAGCAGTATATTGAGCATAGTGAAAATTAGTGCATTAAATGGTTCAGTTCGTTTAGGCAATTTATTTTATGAAGGAATAAAGGAATGCATTCATCTTTTTGTATAGCTTGGACGTGATATTGCATTTTGTTTTCAATAAAAATCGAGAAGTCTGAGGTTTCTCTAATGCTAGTTAGACCTATGCAAATAAGACGACAGCGGAACAGATATGTTGTAACCTAGATGTTCCAGATCTACGAATTTGGAAATTTCGTCTTGTACAAAAACGAACCAGCCAGTGTATGATAGATCAAGTGTAATTGTGTTCATTTGCTTCACTGAATTTCATAACAATGTGTGGCTATCTTAAACGAAGGACCTACCCCTCGCCTTGCAGAATTTAAAACGAAAATAAAATCTTATGCTAGGCATTTTTTGAATAATCACAGTTCTACGAAACGTTTAACTGGGCGTTCATTTAAGTGATAAATTTCCATATAAGTCATGTTTATTTTATTACAGAAAAGGTGTTTGGGATGTCTCAGAATTCAATGATATAAATACTAGGCGCTGTGAATAGTCCAAAACCTATCTCCATCCAATTATTGCTTAAAGACATTCAATTACAGAAATATTGATAATAAAATTGATTATAACTATCACTAAACATATTGAAAATGTAGGGAAGAAACGAACAGAAAAAGTGAAGTGCCAGAATCATTCTTTATCAGAAAAAAGATTGCAACTTAGAAGACATGGAGAGAATACTCACTCAATGAACGAAAATAACTACATAGAACAGCCGAATTTGATCGCAGAAATTGATTACAAAGCAGCAAATCATATGTTGAACGCAATCACATTTGTTAGAACTACCAACAGACTTCAAACTGGCCTAAGCACCTCTGTAGCAGAGGAAACGTTTAACGATATAAAGCTGGAATTTTCAATGACAAGGAGCAAGGAAAAACATGATTTTAGAAATTCACAGATATTAGCAAAAATGGATCAACCACATATGTGAATTGAATATTCAACTTGATGTCTCATGATTATGTCATTTAGGCTAAAGAAGACGGATGATTATGAAAGAATTTCTGGAACTATAAAGTATTAGGAGGAGGGAAACGCTCGAGAATACCTATTAATATGATATTGTCAATGTTATTAACGCGTGGTAATATTACGTTAGTGTTTGACAATGCCAAGCGCTGTATTACCATTCATATTATCATTCATGAGCTGTTTTCTGATTGAAGAAACATCACAGGCCGCTTGTGGAGTTTACTGAGAATTACACTGACGAAATGCAACTTTGAAAATTTGCTTTGCGTGATACTGTGTTCTTTATAGTTTTCGAGCTGCTGAAACCGAATCTGAGCTTAGTTTTGGCTCTGTACTTTCCAATTTAGATATATAACAGTAATAGTATTAAGCTTTTGTATACTCAAAACTATGCCCCTAAGAGGTGTAATGTAATCCTGATTTTGTCAAATTGTATTTAAAAAATCGGTGGCAATTCACAAGGCATATATTTTATGGGAGTAACATGTCGTTCCTTAGAAAAATCAAAACGATTCCATAATATTAAGGATAGAAAATACCCAATCTTTTGGTGGCGAGGCTAACACACGAAACCTGATAACTTTGTCATATGTGATTACGTACCTTTCTGGACAATATTAACCTAATGATGATGTAACTCGGTATAGAAATGGACAACAAGCACTACACACATGACAACACAGAGAGGGGTAGAGAGACAATTACCCCCTCTCTGAATATTTAAAGGAAGTTCAGTTCTTGGAAATACATACCAAAACATAAAAAATTGCTCTCATATACTAAAGTATTTGACATATTTATATAAAATACTATATTACTATACGAGTACTTATAATGTATTTATTGTAATTTATAAGGATATGTATGTAAATAATTGTTGTTCTAAACGATGCATTATGGGGACGCTTACATAAAAAAGTATGTCTATTTCTCACTATTCTTGTCGGTCTTTCTCCCTCTCTTTGTAAAATATTCTTCGAGCGTCCTTGACTATGCACACTATGGAAAATTACAAAATATTTCAACATTTCATACATATTTAACTCTGGAAAGACGAAGGATTTGCACATTTACGTGTGGACCAATATGTGATGTAGGTAAAAAAAATAGTAGGAGTAGATAAAAAATATCAACTGTAATCTTCTATTTAAACGAGATTTCGTTATTAAAATATTTTATTTAATTTTAAAAAATAGTACTTTTCATATATTTTAAATGTACTCACTTGCATAGAAACTGATTCCTCTCTGCAATTCAGATTAACACAAGTGTTATTCACTGTAAGGACGTCGGAGAAATCATAATACATATAAGAAAACGTTTTACGTATATTTCTGGTTTAAATTAATAGCGGATGCATAATCATACCTGTCAATAGATTTATTGTATTAATTTTAAATTGTTTGACTGTTTGCTGACACAATCTCATGTTAATTTTCATATAATTTAGCTTGTTCGTCCCCTTTTTGTAATATTCAAAGTGAATTATTACAATTTAGCTCTTCTTACAAAGCAAACAAAAGAGAATGATTTATACGTTAGAAAAATATTTTTACAGTCCTCCTTCATACTGTCGTCAGAATCTTATGTATCAGTTATCTGTTTTTGTACATTGAAATGTATGTGATTATAAATAATAATAATAATAGGTCTAATAATAATAATAATAATAATAATAATAATAATAATAATAATAATAATAATAATAATAATAAGAAGAAGAAGAAGAAGAAGAAGAAGAAGAAGAAGAAGAAATAAAAAGAACTTTTGGAAATATAAGCAACACAGATGAGTCTGACAATGTAGTGTTGTTCCTTCGATTTCTTGTTAGACATTTCACAAACTCACGTCTAAGATAAAACACATCGAAGTCAATCAGGTTCTCTGTATGTTCTCTATTCATTGTTACATATCTTACAAATATTTTCATTGAACAATTTTACTGTGAAACCTGAAGTGCTGCTGATATATCAAGTTCGTTATACTTCAATGTTTTAACCAGAACAGTATTTTTGCCTTTTCCTTTGTGTTTTAGTAGTATTTGCATTTTGTAACACGTCTGCAAGGCTACAGAATCAACTGTAATATCTTAAAGAATCATCTGTCATATAAATACAGAAGCTATCTCACTTAACAGTATATTCTTTATCAATGCATTGACAGTATAAATACATTGACAGTATTGTTAGTTTCTTCTTCATCCAAACTTTATTCTCTAACTAATCTGTAACAAAGCTGTGTGAACGTCACTTACGCCTCAGAATAGGTCTAAAGCTACCGTATATAAAATTGAGGAAACAGAAATAAACTGTTTTACTATTTCCTATTTTCAGTTTTCTGCGATTTTCTCATAAACTGATACAATTTCTGCATTACGTAGATAATTTGTGTTAATACAAATTTGAATTGATAAACAAAAGAGCACGTTTATTCGAGCAAATATATATATCTTGATATTGAGAGCAACACTATTTTTTAAGACGAAGGCGATTGAGGGTGAGGGTGAGGGTGTGAATATTATTTAAAGGTAAGGGAATTCAGTGAGGGTTAGAGTGAGGAAGTGCGAGAGAGATATTAATTTGCCAGCCAGCAAACCACGTAAGTGGTTTAATTCCATGGCCAACGCTTAATTCTACCTAATAAACGTTCAAACAAAATACTAAATAATTATAATACAACTATTACTCAATTAAATACCAATTTTTATATAAGTTAGATTAAATGATGAGAAAATAAGTAAAATGGGATTCCAACTTTAGTTTGCAAACGGGAAAATTGTTCCTTGGGTATTAAAGATATTTAAATAAAATAGAAAAAAATATTTTGAGTATTCAACGCTAATCTGAAATAGCGAAAACATTTTAGAAGATAGTATTCCAAATTCATTCTTACCCTACGGAAAACTCTAATATTCTTTTGCTTATTAATGATCTTACAAACTGGATCCTGTTGGCTAAGGATAGAAGTCAGTGAGGAGCTTCTGCGAACGCGGTATTGAACCTCCTCGTCCCAAAGGCCATAGAATTAGTTTATTATATTATTATTATTATTATTATTATTATTATTATTATTATTATTATTATTATTATTATTATTATTATTATTATTATTATTATTATTATTATTAACGATCTTACTTTAAAATAAAATCACATAACTCTTAAACTGTGTACCTTATAATGTTGTTGACTTGAATAATTCTAAAACAAAAAGTTGAATTCAATGAAATTTTATTTTCTGTAACTTCGGCTTCACACAGTTTTTATATGAGGTCATTGATTGGAAATGAAAAACAATGTTTATTTATTTAATTCAATGAATTATTACTAGTATAGTTCTACATTACTTCCCATTCACAAAAAATAACTTTGTCAATAGCATTAATTCACAACTGACCTTAATGACAAACGAAATATGTCTATTGAGCGCAATAATATAGTAATTTCTTTCAACACTTTTAGTACATTTTGGAAGTCACCTTTAGTAAATATTTAACCATTTTTTTTTTCAATATCATTTAATTGTGGCTTAACCGTGATCCCATTCTCTGCCCTAAACAAATATGATTTGCTCATACAATAATTTCAATAATAATAATAATAATAATAATAATAATAATAATAATAATAATAATAATAATAATAATAATAATAATAATAATAATAATAATAATAATAATAATGAATGTTTCCTTTACTTCATCACATTAGAGAAAGTACCATACTATACATAATCTCATTGCACAATAAAATCATTAAATATTACTCTTAATTATTCTTTCATCAAATACTCATTTTGCAAATTTATATTGTACAAAAACTTAATACTTTACTAGCATTCTTATTATTATTGTAAAGCATATTAAATATTGTAAACAACAAATACAGACGTTCAAAGAAACAAAACCTAATCTAATAATCGGAATTTCATTAAAGTGCTATTTGACTGAAGTCTTAATGAAAATTATAACTTTTGCAAGTATTCTGTCAGTTGATCAAAAATTATATATTTAAAACATTTTGAATAAATGGATCCCAATGTAGTATTTAAACAGTAACATCATTTCAGATTTTGTTTGGGAGCGGGGGACAGGATCCCAATGTAACTGGTTCCTGTGTATAATACTATTGTATTGATTAAAATGTACATACATTTTAAATCGAGGGGCTGTTATTACCCCCACGTGGAATCTCAAATGACGTCCCTGAATTTAAATAAAAGAAATTCATTTAGCGGCTTTCAATAATATTGCTACTCAAATCCTCTTGATAAGTTGAATTACGAAATATTTCAAAATTGGAACTTTTAAAAATCTGAAGATTTTATTATGTAAAATTTGCAAAGATACAACAGAAAATATAATATTGTATGATTTGGCATTATTAACTACTCCATTCGATTGGTAGATGTCTAAACTGTTTAGCTAACCATATTTCTGTTCATAGTAGCACTCACATAGAATTTAAACATTTCTAGCCTTAAGTAAGAACATTGAACATAGTTCACAATACTCTAATAACTGCAAATGTTAATTAAGAAACAGGAATGAATTCTTAACATATCCTTTTGGACTGAATACAGGATAGTTTAAAGTGTGACAATAGGCCTACTCTAATAAGTGGTAAAGGCTACAAACTATAAGCAGAGTAACAATGTAGGTGAGCAATAAGGATGAAGAAAATGTTTAAGGACACATCACAATGACATTTGCCATCTTGAATTTTACGCAATTGTCTTAAATGGAAGCCAGAGCATGTGATAGAGTACATGTCTTTGACAGAATGTTCTCGTAGAAACTGGGCCGTGGTCGTTCAGTGGTAGAGCGTTCACTTCTGGTACATGGGGAGCCTGGTGGACTGTGGTGGACAAACACTGTATGAGGAGTTACCTCGGTGTGTTCCCGTTTCCTCCCACTTTCTCCATTATACCGTTTCACTTATTTCTCATCATCACCATTTCATTTATCCTCGCCGGCATAATCGTGGAACGTAAAAGTCAAAAGATTTCATTTCATTTTCTCGTAGAAATTAAATAATACTGTTGTTCTTGCTCTAGCGCTAACCTTTCAGTGGCGGATCTATCCGGGGACGGGAGGCCTAGGGTCCCGCAGTACGGCGCTACAGGGGGCGAGAAGGGGCGTCCGCCACCCCAATAATTTTTCTTGCCCATTTTTCGCACCCCACTTTTCTATGCACAACCGGTGAATAATAATAATAATAATAATAATAATAATAATAATAATAATAATAATAATAATAATAATAATAATAATAACAATAATAATAATAATAATAATAATAATAATAATAATAATAATAATAATAATAATAATAATACAGTATATACAGCCGATAATAATAATATTCAAAGCAAAACAAGTGTGGTTCCTTCGTCTCCCCAATTTTCTCTTACATTCACTCTTTCCCTCTACTATTACGAGCCTAGCGCCGCTACTAGGCCCCCGTGTTCTTATAGGGACAAAAATATGCTATTTGTTATATATTTTTGGAAGTTTATTGTAAACTCACGATATACGTAACATAGTCTGGGTTCTGGCTCCCCCCTTCCCCCAGCGAGGTTTTACCTTCCAGATCCGTCTGTGTAACCATTATGAACATACGACTGTTTCTTTGTTGTGTTTTCAACAAAAGAGATTTCATACTTCAAGGACCATTCACTGTTGGAACATAATCCGCAGTGTTGCAGTTGAAGTCAATCAAATGTTAGGACTCAAGTAAATAATGATAATTTCAGTTGGTGGGCCGAGGGGAATATTCCCCACGAAACTACGAAAATCCCTCCAGAACAATTCTCCGATTGTGCTGAACCTGAATTACCAGTATTTTTGAAGTGCTACACTGAGAAAAATCTGTTCTCCGGACAGAGGTATATTGTACAAATATACGGTATCCTCTTGCTTACTACAGAAATCAGTACGGAGCATACGTTATTCATATGCTACATACGCACTGTCCTTAGATGTTACATCATGCCGTTGCAGGATATCTGACATTAAAAGTTTTCCATATATCACATGCATATACTTATGTTACATTCTTCAGCTATATGTTATTTATTTATTTATTTATTTATTTATTTATTTTATAAAGACAACACAACAGGCTTAATGCACAGTTATAGTGTCGTATACAGAATTATTTAACATACACTATTATACATACACAAATATACGTTATCTAATTATACATAAGTTATTGCATGATAATTCTTTTGAACTTGTTCTCTGACTACTAAACACATCTAAGTAGTATAGATTTAGTATCGTGACCGTCAAACGATACCGCGCCTTGATAAGAGATAGTTTATCAATTGTTTAATTAAGGATAAGGGCAGATAGTGAGTATAGAAGGAGGTGATGAAATTGGGTCAGTTTTTTTTCCTGGAGATAGATGACGAAATAATGTTAGGAAAGGTTGAATGACCACTACGAAGGTTACAGCGGATGCTCCCTACCGCATGGTCCCTGGAAATGGCCCCTATGCAGGGCCACACCACATGGCCCCTAGAAATGACCCCCAGGACCCATGGCCCCTACGCTTCATTAGAAGCTACCTGTTAAAAAGATGTGAGCATATATAATTGATTACAAGCTACCTGTTAAAAAAGGTGGGAGCAGATAAAAGGAAATGGTCCCTGGTTCCCAGGGCCACAGTGGATAGCCCCTGGAAATGACCTCTAGGACCCATGGCTCCTACGCTTCATTAGAAGCTACCTGTTAAAAAGATGTGAGCATATATAATTGATTACAAGCTACCTATTAAAAAAGGTGGGAACAGATAAAAGGAAATGGTTCCCAGGACCACAGTGGATGACCCCTGGAAATGACCCCAGGACCCATGGCCCCCCTATGCAGGAACCATACGAAAAGTATGTGAGAAGTGAAAAATATAGCAAGCTATACTCATACACTATGTGTGTGAGCAGATAAAAGGAAATGACCCCTGGAAATGACCCCCAGGACCCAAGGCCCCTGAGCAGGACCACATTATTTATTACTGCGCTTTAATAGAAGCTTGTTGGTAAAAAATAGGACCCATACGAACAACATGTGAGCATATTTTAATCCCTCGACTCGAACAACGTGAGAAGTTAAAAATAAGCCCCTCCCCCTCCTATCCCCTACTACAAGTATACTATGAAAAGGGTAATATTTATTAAAAACATTTTTCTTACTTGTAAGCTGAAGACTAAATGGCACAGACATCCTTCCTTGAGAGCCGTTGAAATTGAAATGAACGAGAGAAAAGCCGTTTGGCTTGGCTTTAGTGGCGTCAAGATTAACTTTGTACCGTATCAGAATGATAAAACTGATTAACTTAGACTTTACTTATTTACAAGAAACACAGATTACTTGCAATCATCTACAAACATTTGTATGATTTGAACTTAATGAGAACTTTGAATAACAATCACGTGCGAGGTTAAAAACCTTTATTATTGACAAGCATGAGTGATATCTAACAGAGTTAATCACAGATGGATCACGAGTTTATGTGTCCGAGTTTAATTGATACTAATGATAGAGAAAAAATAAACCGATAATCACGAGAACTAATGGGTTATTGAACGCTTCCCTATCACAACTGACGTATATAGTTTGAATTATAAGAAAATCATTTGATTACATGCAACTTAATTGGAAAATGAAGAAAGAAAAAAGTCAGTATTTAGCTGAAATATACATGTACTTTTCCGCCATTTTTACCCTAAGGTTAACGAAATTTTGTATTTTATATGTAGATTAATTGCTTGATTGTACCGTTAGCAGCGAAGCTATTTGAAACGTGGACCTACTTGGAATTAAACCCGGACCTTTTATGCCAAAAGGTGTGTGCGCTATTCACTTAACCACAGAGGAGCTTTTATATGTAAAACAATGAGAAATTATGCGCTTAACAGAATATTTCCTAAGCACTTTAACTGTAATAAACTAGTTAAAAAAATTTGATTATTTTATACATGTCTACATATTTCACTGTATAATAAACGTTTTATTATTTTTAGTACCATTATACTGTTTTGCAGGACTTGCAAGTTGAAAAAAACGATATTTATCGAACTAAATGCATGGTATATTCATTAATTTTTAATTTCGACTGTTTTTTATTGTATATGTTTCTAATACATTAGTCGGAGCAAGTTATTTTACGAATTGATTGCTAAGCAAGCTCAGAACACTTACTGTGTGAACCTACAAATATTTAAAAAATTGCGATATTGTTAAAAAAATGTTCCAATGTTGTCAAAATTGCATAGACTTGTTGAAGAATTGTAATGATAAAACAGGAACCTCCTGTAGTATAGTTTCTATGTAAAATCCGAATATTTCCTATAGTAAAGTCCGTTTGCATGACCCACATTATTTATTCCTACGCTTCATTAGAAGCTACCTGTTAAAAAGATGTGAGCATATTTTAATGTTTCGTATAGCAAGCTATACTCATACACTATGTGTGTGTGAGCAAATAAAAGGAAATGGTTCCCTTCCCTGCGTGCAGGGACAGTGAATGACCCCCAACCATGGCCCCTGGAAATGACCCCCAGGACCCATGGCCCCTACGCTTCATTAGAAGCTACCTGTTAAAAAGATGTGAGTATATATAACTGATTACAAGCTACCTATTAAAAAAGGTGTGAGCAGATAAAAGGAAATGGTTCCCAGGACCACAGTGGATGACCCCCTAGCCCCCAGGACCCATACGAACAGTATGTGAGAACAATAGAAGCTGCCTGTTAAAAAGATGTGAGCATATTTTAATACCATGACTTGAACAAGGTGTGAGAAGTTAAAAAGCATTTTTGTTAAAATATGACCCTTATGCAGAACCCCCTAGCCTTACGAATAAAATATTTATGATTATATTAAAATTTTGCTTGAATGAAATTATATTTATATTATATTTATATTTATATGAATAACTTGAATGAAATTATTTTATTTATAATTATATTTATATTTATAGGAAACAACTTATTTTAAAGCTGAAACGTTGTTTAGAGCACTGGCTGTAGTGATCTTTTCTCGACATGCTTTGAAACGAGACTGACTTTTGCGATAGAGATGCTGGCTGGCGACATTATGACGTCATATGGACATTGTTTTACCCGATTGCCACGACAGAGTTAATCATAGAATGATCACGAGGTGTACGTACATGAACCAAAGTTGAAATCAACTTTAGAGATTATTTAGACAGATAAGCTAATGGTTTATAGTGAACGAACTCATGTGCTGTTACCCCCTACCCTGTGATATTAGCTTAACTTATGATGACCTTGTTTACGCTTTAGCAACAAGAATTTTAATTGGCGTATATAGCTTGACTTATGAGAAACTTATTTGATTCCATACAACTTAACTGGCAAAATGAAGAAAGAAAAAATTCAATATTTACCCACAATATACATGGACTTTTCCGGTTGAATAACGTGGATTTACATTGATTTTTTAGTATTATGAGTGTTATATCTTTGAAAAGCTTTTTTTGTAATATAGAAATGAATATTCCAATTATATGAATTGTCGTTAAAAGAAAATTACTGTAAGAAAGAAACATGTTAGTTACCCCTAGATTTGCATTAGTAATGATTTTTCCCTAGATAATTTACGCAAAGCGAACGGTTTCACTAACATATGAAATCTTTATTAGTATTTTTAGGTAGTACACGTATACTTTTTCCATTAATGAAGATTATTTTAGATGTTTTTTTTAATTCAAAGCAGTTATTTAACCCATACTTGTTTTACTTCAATTATAGAACTAACTTCCAATGGTTGATATAATTTTTAGAACATACGGGCCTATTAAAATGTTTTAATATTATAGGAACAACAGAGAAAATTCGACATGTGTATCCCTTTAATTATTAACTAATGGTTAAGAAAAGAAATATAACATTTATTGAAATAAATAATAGTATACATTACCTTAAAATTAAAGAGAGATTGTTGTATACTAAATCCTATTTCAGAATTTTTACCCAAAGGTCTCACGACTAGCACCAATTTATTATAGTAATAGTATTAAAATAATAACTATTTCTTGAAAGAAATAGATGCATGTATTATTATTATTGCATTTAATATATATATATATATATATATATATATATATATATATATATATATATATATATATATATATATATATATATATATATTGTGTTTGTTCAATTGAGAGTGGAATTAAAATTGAAGTATAGAGCGTAAACATGTGAAGCAAATGCGTTTCTTAATAATTGATTTTGTGTGAATAGTGTTAGGAAAATAATTTGAGTTGTTTGACTTTTGGAATACTATTGAAAATTGTTTAACGTATTATTTTTGAGGGGTGAGAAGGAAGTGGTTGTATCCTATAGTATTTTATAAGAAAAAAACAATTATACTGTGAATTTTAGTTTATTTACACGGACGTTAGATAGTAAAACACGTAAGGTGACATTCTAGTTTTACCCGGAGTGTTTATTTATACTAAGCTTTAGCTATTATTAAAAGCGATGTGAGCGCTAGTTTATGTATTGCAAATTGAATTTGCGCGTGCTTGCACCGGCTTGAATGAATACGTTATATGTAAGCAATTGGGAATTGAAGTATAATACCGTTTACAGCAAATGAAAAAAATGACATACGAGCTGTGGGCAATAAATAATTGTTGTTGTATTACACTATAAACCACCATTGGTTGGAAAATAAAATAATGTTTTACTTATTAGGAATTAAATTAATATTTTTAATGTACTTTTTTGACCGTAAATGCATGCGTTAGGAATTAGACTCGCGTTTGCTGCTACCGGGAATTAAATTTGTGCACGGCTGCGCTGGGAATTAAACCCGTGGGCGTTAGGAATTAGATTCGCGTTTGCTGCTACCGGAAATTAAATTTGCTCACGGCTGCGATGGAAATTAAACCCGTGGGCGTTAGGAATTAGATTCGTGTTTGCTGCTACCCGGAATTAAATTTGCGCACGGCTGGGCTGGGAATTAAACCCGCGGGCGTTTGATTGTATTAGTTTGCGTTTGGAAAGCGTGAATTAAACCTGCAAGTGTTTGAATTAACATACCATTTATTAGCGTGGTTATTATTTTAAAATAGTCAATAATGCATAATTGATATAAATAAATAAATACAGTGTGTGTATGTGTGTGTGTGTGTGTGTGCTCAAAAGAATTTAAGATAAAAGAAAGAAAGAAAAAAACTACATGACAATTTAGAATTTTCCGCTAAATAGGAACGTTTGTTTGTTTGGAGGTTATTTTACCCTACTTTTTGGAGATAGTAAAGTTTAACATAGTCCTCATACTGATTTTGATTAGTTATAATCCATTTTTATTGACCATAAGAAGATATATGCCTATATAGATTTTTTGGTTAAGGATTTTCAAAGACGGATTTACTTTTGAGTTTTAGGAGTGTTTTAAAATCTTGAAATTGAGCTTAAGCAAGTTTTTTAGTGTTAATTATCCGTATTTTCTTAAGTTTGTGTCGTTGGACTTTGTTTTTTAAAATATTTCTAAAACCGACTTGGAACCGTTGCACTAAAGGCGTGTATGTTAGGTAAAAGCATTAGAAATTGAGCTCAACAGGCGGGACTTACCGCGATTTAATTTTGGATATGTTTGGAAAAAAGGAGGGTAAGTTAGGAGAATTTTCTAGGAATTTAACAAGAGTTGAGAGCCTTAATGACTATTCTAGGGGAACAAATTCAGTACAGAGATTGCTTGCATTAATTATGGAAATATTATTGATTGAGTTTTATACGTGAGAATAAATAATAGATTTTTTATTTAAAAGCATGGAAGCTTAATTTAAGCATGCGTTTAGAATATTTATTTATTTTTGTGAGAAATTACATGTATGCTTATTGGCAAGTGATTTCCCAGGTGTTTTACGGAAAGGAAAAAAAAGAAAAGACTTTTTGTACAATGTTAGCTTTGTTCAGCACCGTGGCTATACGTAGCTATTAGTTTACCACAACCGGAAATTGAACATGGGGTTGCTAGCACCAAACATTAAAATATTAGCGCCTGAATCTTTTTACATATTAGATGTTATTTACGAACATATTACTCACAGCTTAATTTCAGTTAACTAACCTTTTGGTAGCAATCCTATATGAGACATGAACCGGCACAAAGTTTAACTTTATGAGAGTTTAGATAGACATATGAAAAATTTTTAGGTACAATAAATTAACTTAGATTTGATAGTACAAGCTAGAAATATATATTCTGTATATTAAGAAAAAAAGAATAATTATATTTGATACTAATTACAGTTTTTATTTTTATTTTAGAGAAATGGAAGCACAGCCGTCCACATCATTAACCCCCATTACATCATTGAGCAACGCCCAAGGGCTGCACAAAATGGACAAATTTAAATTTGAAGCATACACGGCAAATGAGTACTGTAGTACAAAAATTAAAAAAGTGGCAGTCGTAAAGCATATTTCTTGTCATATGCTTGTCCGGAAAATAAAAAAAACCTAAAAAATGGCATACATGCGATATATGTATAAATGTGTACTTGTTGGAAATTATGCTAAATAAACCTAAAAAAGAAGTAAATCCAGAAATCATATTAGGACTACCGTGGGAGTTGGCGGAGCGGGCAAAAGAAATTAGAAAAAAACAGCAGGAAGAAGAAATTAGGAAAAAACATCGAGAAGAAGAAGAAAAAATGGCAAAAGAAGACAAAGAAATGTGGGAGGAAGGGGAAGTAATTTTGGGTGTATAGTTTTTGTAACTAATTGTAAATATTGTGAAATAAATGTGTATTTTGGGTAAAATGGGAAAATTTGAGTTTTCTTTCCTTTGAATTTTTTAAACCTACCTAACAAAGGTTATAAATGTCTAATTTTCAGTGTAAAATGACAAAGTATAACCTGTATATTAATTCAGATACCATTTACCCACTTTGGATTCAAAAAAAAATGAAATGGAGATCCCCTACAGTTAGGCTACGATAAATTGCTGTATAGCTTTTATAAAAGCTCTTTAAAATTTATAGAAAGCAACCCTGAAAAAACACAGGCATACAGTGTTTACCCACCACAAAATCCAAAACTTAATGATTGTCATAAAATGTTCAAATAATTAGAGTAATTCCAAGCACCAAAGGTGCCAAGGTATAATTGCCAAAGAAAACTTCAGTTCACTTGAAATACTTATTGTTGCCACACCAGTTTTTAAAAAATCAGAATATTTGAATTAAACTTTGAATATTTGTGAAAAATAAATAGAATAATATTTTTAGCATTAATGTCGCGCCTTTGTTCGAAATACTATTAATGTTGCGCGTTTACACGGAGATTTATTTTTAATTATAGCAAGCATTTACGGAAATAATTTTAAAATCCCATTTCCATTTAACAAAAGTTGGCGAAGCCTTTTGTTACAATAGCACGTACGCGAAAGCGAAATAAAAATTATTGTGTGCACGTAGCACATATTGGCTGTACTTTTTACAATTGCACCTACGCGAACACGAAATAAAAAATTACTGTGTGCACCTAGCACATATTGGCTGTACTTTTTACAATTGCACCTACGCGAACGAGAAATAAAAAATTACTGTGTACACCTAGCACATATTGGTTGCACTTTTTAAAATTGTACGTACGCTAATACGGATATTTAACCCACCAACTTACATTTGAGAACGCGTTATAAAATAGTTCGTGTTATATAACTTCCGCGAACAAATTAGTTGCCTAGGACAAAAATTGAATTGCCTATCTATTATAATATTTATCCGAACACTTTGTTATTAAGCTAACCTAAGATGCCTATACTCGCTAAAGCGCCTTTACTTGAAAAACACATGTTTTTTTTACTAAGCTGACCTAAGATGTTTATATTTGCTAATGCTCCCCCTATTGTAACGTAATCGTCGCTAACGCGCCTTTATTTTAACGGAGCATTATTTAACTTGGAGAATAATGTATAAATTAATTATTAGTATTTTGGTTTAACTTGTTACGCGTTTGCTAATACTGAATAATTGCTTGGAAACAAGTTAAATGTATACCTGTTTTGTACCGCCTGCCCACTTGTTTGCGCGGTGGTTTACAGTAGGTGGGAGACACCTGACACCCGGTAGCTGAAAAATCGCCTTTTTTTCCATGGTCTCCTGAGAGCAAGGACTCAATTTTCCACTGTCTCACGATACGCTATGATCCACGCACCGTCAACTCATGGTCTTTTACGACCTCCATGTTAGGGGTGAATTTGTTCCCTTTTATGAGCACTTTTAAGGGGGTGTACTCGTTCCCTTTTATGAGCACATTTTAGGGGGTGTACTCGTTCCCTTTTATGATCACTTTTCCACCCCCTACGTAACACACAGCAGAGCAGATAACACAGCAGATAACATATAAGATTACGAACACATAACATAGCAAGGGTGTACTCGTTCCCTTTTATGAGCATATTTTTCAACCCTTATTTTAACATAGCAGATAACACATAGCACTATTTTAACATAGCAGATAACATGTAAGATTACGAACACATATAAGAGCAGAAGACTACATAACATAGCAGGCCTCCATTTTAGAGGGTGTACTCGTTCCCTTTTATGAGCATATTTTTCAACCCTTATTTTAACATAGCAGATAGCACATAGAAGAGCAGATAACACATAGCACTATTTTAACATAGCAGATAACATGTAAGATTACGAACACATATAAGAGCAGAAGACTACATAACATAGCAGGCCTCCATTTTAAGGGGGTGTACTCGTTCTCTTTTATGATCTCCATTTTAGAGGGTGAACTCGTTCCCTTTTATGACCTCCATTTTAGAAGGTGTACTCATTCCCTTTTATGAGCATATTTTCCAACCCCTATGAACAAACAGCAGAACATCAGATTACGTAACATAACGAACATACAGCAGAGCAGATTGAACTCGTACCCTTTTATGAACACTTTTTCAGGGGTGAATTCGTTCTCTTTTATGAGCATATTTCTCAACCCCTATTTTAACATAGGAGATAATACATACGATTACGAACACATAGAAGAGCTGATAACACATAGCACTATTTTAATATAGCAGAACATAAGACTACGTAACATAGCAAGGGTGTATTCATTCTCTTTTATGAGCATATTTTCTAACCCCTATTTCAACATGACAGAAACTACGAAACATGGCGGACATAGCACAGGGGGTGTATTCATTTTCTCCACCCCTAATTGAACATAGCAGAAATTACACTGAGAGTACGTAACACACAAAAGCTCCATTTTAAGGGTGGACTTGTTCTCTTTTATAATTACTTTTCCAACCCCTATTTTACCATTGCAGAAATTACATAATTTTTTTTCAACCCCTATTTTAAGACAATGAATACCTATGTAACGTAGCGTTTCGATACGCTCTTTGAACCGATTTGGATGAAACTCGGCATATGGGGGTTTTCGACCATGCTGAGTACGAATATCATACTTATTTTTACCTGGGTCTTATAGTTTATGTGGCATACGCCCTTTCTATGACAATTTTAACCAATTTGGGTGAAACTCGGTATATAGGGGTTTTCGAACATGCTGATTACAAATATCATACTTATTTTTACCTGGGTCCTATAGTTTATGTGGCATACGCCCTTTCTAGGAATATTTTAGCCGATTTGGGTGAAACTCGGTATATAGGGGTTTTCGGACATGCTGATTACGAATATCATACTTATTTTTACCTGGGTATTATAGTTTATGTGGGATACGCCCTTTGTATAACACTTAAAACCTAATAACTCAAAAACGAAGCCACATATTGAAGTGCTGTTTCCAAATCTAGTAACTGGTCATCAACTACTAAAAGTTTCAAAAATAATGGTCATCGAGGTCAAAGGTCAAAATACTTAAAACCTAATAACTCGAAAATGGAGCCACATATTGAGATGCTGTTTCCACATATAGTAATTGGTCATCAACTACTACTACAAGTTTCAAAATAATGACCATCGAGGTCAAAGGTCAACATACTTAAAACCTAATTACTCGAAAATGGATCCACATACTGAGGTGGTGTTTCCACATTTAGCAAGAGGTCATCAACTACTACAAGTTCCAAAATAGTGGCCATCGAGGTCAAAGGTCAACATACTTAAAACCAAATAACTCTTAAATGGATCCACATATTGAGATGGTGTTTCCACATCTAGTAATTGGTCATCAGGTACTACATGTTCCAAAATAATGACCATCGAGGTCAAAGGTCAACATACTTAAAACCCAATAACTCGAAAATGGATCCACATACTGAGATGCTGTTTCCAAATCTAGTAACTGGTCATCAGGTACTACAAGTTTCAAAATAATGATCATCGAGGTCAAAGGTCAACATACTTAAAACCTAATAACACGAAAACTGAGCCACATATTGAGATGCTGTTTCCACATTTAGTAATCGACCACCAACTACTACTACAAGTTTCAAAATAATGATCATCGAGGTCAAAGGGCAACATACTTAAAACCTAATGTCTCGAAAACGGAGCCACATACTGAGGTGGTGTTTCCACATTTAGCAAGAGGTCATCAACTACTACAAGTTCCAAAATAGTGGCCATCGAGGTCAAAGGTCAACATACTTAAAACCAAATAACTCTTAAATGGATCCACATATTGAGATGGTGTTTCCACATCTAGTAATTGGTCATCAGGTACTACAGGTTCCAAAATAATGACCATCGAGGTCAAAGGTCAACATACTTAAAACCCAATAACTCGAAAATGGATCCACATACTGAGGTGCTGTTTCCACATTTAGTAATCGACCACCAACTACTACATGTTCCAAAATAGTGACCATCGAGTTCAAAGGCTCAAATACTTAAAACCAAATAACTCTTAAATGGATCCACATATTGAGGTGCTATTGTCACATTTAGTAATTGGTCATCAACCACTGCCAGTTCCAAAAAATAATGAACGTCCAATGAACCAATGACTGCGAATAACTCTTAAACAGAGCAACGTTTTGAGGTGCTGTTTCCAAATCTAGGAATACGTCATCAACTACTACATGTTCTGAAAACACTGACCATAGAGGTTAAAGGTCAAATATTTAAGCCTTAATAACTTTAAACAAAGCCTGTGTGACCTATTCAGTTTTGTACCAAGCAGAGAGAAGTGAAGAATGAAAAAATATGACTGGCTTACTTCGAGAAAGAAAGCAACGATATACATTTTAACTAGCTGCGTATTTTAAATCATTTTGTACTATTTAAATAAACAATCGGATAAATTTAACCGGCTCAGAAGTTCAATACTATTTTGTACTCTTGAGTGAGCTTTCCAATTTTGTAGCAAGAAGGACCATTTTTTAAACTAACTCAGAATTTCATTTCATTTTGTAATACTCAAATTTGGATGGAGTGTTTAGTTTTGTACGAACCAGAAACATTTGATTGGATTATTTCCTTATGTACCAACTGGAAAAAGTGAAGGGCCATTATTCAAATAAACAAAGGAATAGCAGCAAAAAATAAGTGAAGAATGAATAAAATTTAGGTGGATTATTTTCTTTTGTACCAACTGGAAAATAGAAGAAGAGCTACTTTAACTAGCTCATTATGTACTGTTTAAAGAAACGAAAATTGACTATTTAAGTAGCTCAGAATTTATGTAAGAATAATTTCGATGTTCTACTTTTTATACCAACGAGAAAAAATGAACTAGCTGAATATACGAAAGAATAAATTTAAGTGACCTATTCAATTTTGTACCAATGAGAAATGGCATTGTACCATTTTGGAGTATTCAAATAAACAAAGGACTTATAATTTGTGTCAACTCTAAAATCAATTAAACGAAGTATGCATTTGAAAAACCGAAGTTGAGTATTTTATACCATTTTGTATTATTTCAACAAACAAAGGAATAAGCAAAAAAAGGATAATTTTATATCATTTTAAAACTAGTCTAATAAACGAAGGCATAAATATGAGTGAGCTATTTAATTTTGTAGCAACCAAAGGATTTTCACGAAAGAACAAAATTGTACTAATCAGAAAAAGCGAAGAAGACCCATTTTAACTAACTGAGAATTTCTGTACCTTTTTTGTAAATTTGAGTGGCCTGTTTTTTTGTACTAACCAGAAAAATCGAAGGAGGTCCAATTCAGCTAACTCAGAATTTTATACCATTTTGTACAACTCAAATAAACGAAAGAAAAAAGTGAAAAAAGACCAATTTAACTAGCTCAGAATTTATATATGTTTTGTTTAGGTGTTCTACTTTTTGTACCAGCGTGAAATGCCATTTTAACCAGCTCAGTAGTATTCAAATAAACAAAAAACCGAAGAAGGATCATTTTAACTAGTTCAGAATTTCTGTACTTTTGTGCCATTCAAACAAATGAAAAAACTAAATATGGATGGAGTATTATTTTTTTGTGCCAAGCAGGAAAAGAAAAGAATTTGTACTGACCAGTAAAGGCGAAGAAGGATCATTTTATACCTTTATGTGCTATTTAAATAAACGAAGGAATAAATTTGAGTGATCTATTCAATTTTATACCAATCAGAAGAAAAGCAAAGAAGGGCCATTTTAACTAGTTGAGTATTTTTGTGCTACACAAATCAACAACAAATGAATAAATTTGAGTGACCTATTCAATTTGGTATCAACAAGAAATACCATTTTAAATAACTCAGCATTTTATATCTTTTTGTGCTATTTAAATAAACGAAGAAAGCGAAGGAGGTCAAATTCAGCTAACTCAGAATTTTATACCATTTTGTACTAATCAAATAAACGAAGGAATAAATTTTTTGTGACCTATTCAGTTTTGAAAACAAGCAGGAAAAGGAAAGAATTAACATTTTGTACTAATCAAATAAACCAAGGAATAAATTTAGATGGCCTATTTAGTTTTGTTCCAACCACGAGAAAATAAAGCGAACTAACTCAAAGAAACGAAAGAATAAATTTTGAGTGGCTTAAGCAAAGAAGGTCAATTTGTACCTTTTGTGCTATTAAAACTGAGTGACCTATTCAATTTTGTTTGCAATTTTAAAAAAAACGGAGAAGGTCTATTTTGTACTACTCAAATAAACAAAGAAATACCACATTCTGCTACTCAAACAAACGACGGAATAAGCTCAGAATTTCTATACCTTATTGTGTTATTCAAATAAACGAAGGAATAAATTTGTGTGACTTATACCAACCATGAAGGTCCATTATACCATTTTGTATTACTATATTTCATTTTTGTAACAATCAGAAGAAAACAGCTCAGAATTTTATACCTTTGTGTTGTTACATTTTGTATATGTTTGTGTCATCCAGAGAACAATTTAAATTGACTCTCCCGTCACTAAGAAAGGATCATAAAATATTTGAACGTGAGATTTGACAAACCAGAGTTGCGTAATAATTGTGTAGAACAGACTACATAGCAATTAGCGTAATATCATGCATGGCCATTTTTGATTACAGCAGAAGAAGAGATTATATCAAAGTAAGAGAAATTTTCAAAGTTCCATGTTGCAGCAGATATTTAAACAAGGTTACGAATGCTTTACCTAACAGATGTATTGCCTATTGCTCAACGATTCAATTATTTTTTAAACTTCTCTAAATCCTCTTTAAACCTCGTCTAAGTCCAAAAAGACAAATATATATTTTTGCATTTATGTATTTTATTATAATGGAATATAAGATTATGCAGTATATTTGGAGATAATAGAACATACATCATGACGTTATATTAACGAATTATATTGCATTGCCTTCAAACATATTATTAAACACGGAGAATGCATAGAATGTTTTATTGTAGATATATAAAATTATTTATTTGATTTGTTTTTGCTGAAGAGTAGAAAAATGACTAGCAAGGAGAATGTTTATGTTTCACCTAGAGAAAAAGAAATTCAGCGTGAAAACGAGAAACCTATACTGTTAATCCAGCCATCTGACCCCGATTTGCCAGACGAATTGCTTGATAAAGTGAGAATCATATATCCAACACAAGAAATAGAAGAAGTGTATTATTTTAGACGCTATAATAGATATAATGATGAAATACTCCCGGAAAGTGATGATGACAGTGTTTCAAATATTACCTGTTTTGAACTGGAAGCTAATGAGTGCGAGTGTACTAGTGAAACTATTAGTGATACATATGTTATACAATTATTTAATGAGTATACACCAAATTCAGTATTATTATGTGAAGCATGTTCTAAACATAATGAGAATGAAAAAGATCACAACTGTTTGCTGCAGTATGATTACGAATTATTGCAAAAGGTGTGGACGATCTTAATTAAACGTGAAATGAGAGAAAAAATCTATAAACTTTATTTAAAGAAGCATTTTAAAAGTTGTAATATTAAGAACACTTATACTTTGGAGAAAAAATTTAATCTGGTATATGAATACATTACAGAGTGTGATTATTATATCAACAAAATAGTAGAAATGTTTTTAGAGAAAGATAAACAATTATTTAATTCTGTAAATGAACACTGAGCCCACTGCAGCATATGCATTTGTTTGTGAATGAATAGAAGAACTTGAACTGTTAACTGGATCAATTTGTAGTACTGTAATATTACAAACATTGGACTGTGGCAACTGAATTGTCAGTGAGAGTCAATTTAAATTGTTCTCTGGATGACACAAACATATACAAAATGTAACACCACAAAGGTATAAAATTCTGAGCTGTTTTCTTCTGATTGTTACAAAAATGAAATAGAGTAATACAAAATGGTATAATGGACCTTCATGGTTGGTATAAGTCACACAAATTTATTCCTTCGTTTATTTGAATAACACAAAAAGGTATAGAAATTCTGAGCTTATTCCGTCGTTTGTTTGAGTAGCAGAATGTGGTATTTCTTTGTTTATTTGAGTAGTACAAAATAGACCTTCTCCGTTTTTTTTAAAATTGCAAACAAAATTGAATAGGTCACTCAGTTTTAATAGCACAAAAGGTACAAATTGACCTTCTTTGCTTAAGCCACTCAAAATTTATTCTTTCGTTTCTTTGAGTTAGTTCGCTTTATTTTCTCGTGGTTGGAACAAAACTAAATAGGCCATCTAAATTTATTCCTTGGTTTATTTGATTAGTACAAAATGTTAATTCTTTCCTTTTCCTGCTTGTTTTCAAAACTGAATAGGTCACAAAAAATTTATTCCTTCGTTTATTTGATTAGTACAAAATGGTATAAAATTCTGAGTTAGCTGAATTGGACCTCCTTCGCTTTCTTCGTTTATTTAAATAGCACAAAAAGATATAAAATGCTGAGTTATTTAAAATGGTATTTCTTGTTGATACCAAATTGAATAGGTCACTCAAATTTATTCATTTGTTGTTGATTTGTGTAGCACAAAAATACTCAACTAGTTAAAATGGCCCTTCTTTGCTTTTCTTCTGATTGGTATAAAATTGAATAGATCACTCAAATTTATTCCTTCGTTTATTTAAATAGCACATAAAGGTATAAAATGATCCTTCTTCGCCTTTTCTGGTCAGTACAAATTCTTTTCTTTTCCTGCTTGGCACAAAAAAATAATACTCCATCCATATTTAGTTTTTTCATTTGTTTGAATGGCACAAAAGTACAGAAATTCTGAACTAGTTAAAATGATCCTTCTTCGGCTTTTGTTTATTTGAATACTACTGAGCTGGTTAAAATGGCATTTCACGCTGGTACAAAAAGTAGAACACCTAAACAAAACATATATAAATTCTGAGCTAGTTAAATTGGTCTTTTTTTCACTTTTTTCTTTCGTTTATTTGAGTTGTACAAAATGGTATAAAATTCTGAGTTAGCTAAATTGGACCTCCTTCGATTTTTCTGGTTAGTACAAAAAAAACAGGCCACTCAAATTTACAAAAAAGGTACAGAAATTCTCAGTTAGTTAAAATGGGTCTTCTTCGCTTTTTCTGATTAGTACAATTTTGTTCTTTCGTGAAAATCCTTTGGTTGCTACAAAATTAAATAGCTCACTCATATTTATGCCTTCGTTTATTAGACTAGTTTTAAAATGATATAAAATTATCCTTTTTTTGCTTATTCCTTTGTTTGTTGAAATAATACAAAATGGTATAAAATACTCAACTTCGGTTTTTCAAATGCATACTTCGTTTAATTGATTTTAGAGTTGACACAAATTATAAGTCCTTTGTTTATTTGAATACTCCAAAATGGTACAATGCCATTTCTCATTGGTACAAAATTGAATAGGTCACTTAAATTTATTCTTTCGTATATTCAGCTAGTTCATTTTTTCTCGTTGGTATAAAAAGTAGAACATCGAAATTATTCTTACATAAATTCTGAGCTACTTAAATAGTCAATTTTCGTTTCTTTAAACAGTACATAATGAGCTAGTTAAAGTAGCTCTTCTTCTATTTTCCAGTTGGTACAAAAGAAAATAATCCACCTAAATTTTATTCATTCTTCACTTATTTTTTGCTGCTATTCCTTTGTTTATTTGAATAATGGCCCTTCACTTTTTCCAGTTGGTACATAAGGAAATAATCCAATCAAATGTTTCTGGTTCGTACAAAACTAAACACTCCATCCAAATTTGAGTATTACAAAATGAAATGAAATTCTGAGTTAGTTTAAAAAATGGTCCTTCTTGCTACAAAATTGGAAAGCTCACTCAAGAGTACAAAATAGTATTGAACTTCTGAGCCGGTTAAATTTATCCGATTGTTTATTTAAATAGTACAAAATGATTTAAAATACGCAGCTAGTTAAAATGTATATCGTTGCTTTCTTTCTCGAAGTAAGCCAGTCATATTTTTTCATTCTTCACTTCTCTCTGCTTGGTACAAAACTGAATAGGTCACACAGGCTTTGTTTAAAGTTATTAAAGCTTAAATATTTGACCTTTAACCTCTATGGTCAGTGTTTTCAGAACATGTAGTAGTTCCTAGATTTGGAAACAGCACCTCAAAACGTTGCTCTGTTTAAGAGTTATTCGCATTCATTGGTTCATTGGACGTTCATTATTTTTTGGAACTGGCAGTGGTTGATGACCAATTACTAAATGTGACAATAGCACCTCAATATGTGGATCCATTTAAGAGTTATTTGGTTTTAAGTATTTGAGCCTTTGAACTCGATGGTCGTGGAAACAGCACCTCAGTATGTGGATCCATTTTCGAGTTATTGGGTTTTAAGTATGTTGACCTTTGACCTCGATGGTCATTAATTTGGAACATGTAGTACCTGATGACCAATTACTAGATGTGGAAACACCATCTCAATATGTGGATCCATTTAAGAGTTATTTGGTTTTAAGTATGTTGACCTTTGACCTCGATGGCCACTATTTTGGAACTTGTAGTAGTTGATGACCTCTTGCTAAATGTGGAAACACCACCTCAGTATGTGGCTCCGTTTTCGAGACATTAGGTTTTAAGTATGTTGCCCTTTGACCTCGATGATCATTATTTTGAAACTTGTAGTAGTAGTTGGTGGTCGATTACTAAATGTGGAAACAGCATCTCAATATGTGGCTCAGTTTTCGTGTTATTAGGTTTTAAGTATGTTGACCTTTGACCTCGATGATCATTATTTTGAAACTTGTAGTACCTGATGACCAGTTACTAGATTTGGAAACAGCATCTCAGTATGTGGATCCATTTTCGAGTTATTGGGTTTTAAGTATGTTGACCTTTGACCTCGATGGTCATTATTTTAGAACATGTAGTACCTGATGACCAATTACTAGATGTGGAAACACCATCTCAATATGTGGATCCATTTAAGAGTTATTTGGTTTTAAGTATGTTGACCTTTGACCTCGATGGCCACTATTTTGGAACTTGTAGTAGTTGATGACCTCTTGCTAAATGTGGAAACACCACCTCAGTATGTGGATCCATTTTCGAGTTATTGGGTTTTAAGTATGTTGACCTTTGACCTCGTTGGCCACTATTTTGGAACTTGTGGTACCTGATGATCAATTACTAGATGTGGAAACACCACCTCGATATTTGGCTCAGTTTTCATGTTATTAGGTTTTAAGTATGTTGACCTTTGATCTCGATGGTCATGATTTTGGAACTTATAGTGTTTGATGACCAGTTACTAGATTTGAAAACAGCACCTCAATACGTGAATCCAATTAAGAATTATTTAGTTTTAAGTATGTTGACCTTTGACCTCGATGGCCACTATTTTGGAACTTGTGCTACCTGATGATCAATTACTAGATGTGGAAACACCACCTCGATATTTGGCTCAATTTTCATGTTATTAGGTTTTAAGTATGTTGACCTTTGTTCTTGATGGTCATGATTTTGGAACTTGTAGTAGTTGATGACCAATTACTAAATGTGGAAACAGCACCTCGATATGTGGATCCATTAAGAGTTATTTGGTTTTAAGTATGTTAACCTTTGACCTCGTTGGTCACTATTTTGGAACTTGTAGTAGTTGATGACCAATTACTAAATGTGGCAACAGCACCTCAATATGTGGCTCCGTTGAGAGTTTGACCTTTGATCTCGATGGTCATTATTTTTGGAACTTGCAGTGGTTGATGAACTATTACTAAATGTGGAAACACCACCTCAATATGCGGATCCATTTTCGAGTTTTGACCTTTGACTTCGATGATCATTATTTTGGAACATGTAGTACCTGATGACCAATTACTAGATGAGGAAACACCACTTCGATATTTGGCTCAGTTTTCGTGTTATTAGGTTTTAAGTATGTTGACCTTTGACCTCGATGACCATTATTTTTGAAACTTGTACTAGTTGGTGGCCGATTACTAAATGTGGAAAACAGCACCTCAATATGTGGATCCATTTAAGAGTTATTTGGTTTGACCTTTGACCTCGATGGCCACTATTTTGGAACTTGTGGTACCTGATGACCTATTACTCAATGTGGAAACAGCACCTGAGTATGTGGCTCCGTTTTCGAGTTTTGACCTTTGACCTCGATGACCATTATTTTTGAAACTTGTACTAGTTGATGACCAATTACCAAATTTGGAAAACAGCACCTCAATATGTGGATCCATTTAAGAGTTATTTGGTTTGACCTTTGACCTCGATGGCCACTATTTTTGAACTTGTAGTAGTTGATGCCCAATTACTAAATGTGAAAACACCGCCTCAATATGTTGCTTCGTTTACGAGATATTAGGTTTTAAGTGTCATACAAAGGGCTCAGGTAAAAATAGGTATGATATTCGTAATCAGCATGTCCGAAAACCCCCATATACCGAGTTTCATCCAAATCGGTTAAAATTGTCATAGGAAGGGCGTATCCCACATAAACTCTAAAACCCCGGTAGAAATAAATATAGTATCCGTAATCAGCATGTCCGAAAACCCCTATATTCTGAGTTTCACCCAAATCGGTTAAAATTGTCATAGAAAGGGCGTATGTCACATAAACTATAGGACCCAGGTAAAAATAAATATGATATTCGTAATCAGCATGGTTGGAAACCCCCATATTCTGAGTTTCACCCAAATCGGTTAAAATTGTCATAGAAAGGGCGTATGTCACATAAACTATAGGACCCAGGTAAAAATAAGTATGATATTCGTAATCAGCATGGTTGGAAACCCCCATATGCCGAGTTTCATCCAAATCGGTTCAAATTGTCTTAGAAAGGGCGTATGCCACATAACTAAAGGACCCAGGTAAAAATAAGTATGATATTCGTACTCAGCATGGTCGAAAACCCACATATGCTGAGTTTCATCCAAATCGGTTCAAAGAGCGTATCGAATCGCTATGTTACATAGGTATTCATTGTCTTAAAATAGGGGTTGAAAAAAGTCTTATGTAATTTCTGCTATGGTAAAATAGGGGTTGTAAAAGTAATTATAAAAGAGAACGAGTACACCCCTTAAAATGTACTCATAAAAGGGAATGAATTTGATGTATTCTCTGGTCTGCTGTGTGTTCGTAGTCTCAGTGTAATTTCTGCTATGTTCAATTAGGGGTGGAGAAAATGAATACACCCCCTGTGCTATGTCCGCTATGTTTCGTAGTCTCTGATATGGTAAAATAAGGGTTGAAAAATAAGCCATAATCTTGTGTTAGATCTGTTATGTGATCTGTGCTATGTTATAATAAGGGTTGGAAAATATGCTCATAAAAGAGAACGAGTACACCCCTAAAATGCTGTGTGTTCATAGTCTCAGTGTAATGTCTGCAATGTTAAAATAGGGGTTGGAAAATAAGCCATGCTCTTTTATTAGCTGTGCTATGTATTTTCTGTTCTGCTGTGTGTTCATAGTCTCAGTGTAATTTCTGCTATGGTAAAATAAGGGCTGAAAAATATCCTCATAAAAGAGAATGAATACACCCTTGTTATGTTACGTACTCTTATGTGTTATCTGTTCTGCTGTGTGTTACGTAGTCTTATGTGTTATCTGTTCTTCTATGTGTTCGTAATCTTATGTGTTATCTCCTATGTTAAAATAGGGGTTGAAAAATATGCTCATAAAAGAGAATGAATTCACCCCTGAAAAAGTGTTCATAAAAGGGTACGAGTTCAATCTGCTCTGCTGTATGTTCGTTATGTTACGTAGTCTGATGTTCTGTTATGTGTTCGTAGGGGGTGGAAAAGTGATCATAAAAGGGAACGAGTACACCCCCTAAAATGTGCTCATAAAAGGGAACGAGTACACCCCCTTAAAAGTGCTCATAAAAGGGAACAAATTCACCCCTAACATGGAGGTCGTAAAAGACCATGAGTTGACGGTGCGTGGGTCATAGCGTATCGTGAGACAGTGGAAAATTGAGTCCTTGCTCTCAGGAGACCATGGAAAAAAGGCGATTTTTCAGCTACCGGGTGTCAGGTGTCTCCCACCTACTTTTACCCTACCCTGCCTTGATTATATGTGGGTCCGTATGCTTTTTTATATAGATTGATTCCTTATATACCCTAAACTTATTTGTGGAAACAAGTTAAATGTATACCTGCTTTGAACTGACCTGCCCACTTGTTGCGCGGTGGCTTTACCCTGCCCTGGCCTGATTATATGTGGGTCCGTATGCTCTTTTTTATATAGATTAAGCGACACTGCTATGTATATACCTTGAACTTATTTGTGAAAATAACTTAAATGTATACTTGCTTTGCACTGCCCCGCCCACATGATGGCACGCATGGTTTTTATACACCGAGCCCTAAATTTAATTTGCACATGGACACCGACTGCCACGCTTTTAAAACTATTTAATGTAATTATTGTACACATGCTTCCGTATAAATGCACGCACGTTTTTTTTTCACATGGACACCGACTGCCACGCTTTTAAATCTATTTACTGTAATTATTGTACGCATGCTTCCGTATAAATGCACGCACGTTTTTCCACATGTACACCGACTGCCACGCTTTAAACTATTTATTGTACGCATGCTTCCGTATAAATGCACGCACGTTTTTTCACATGGACACCATTTGCTAAACACGAATTTAATTTTTAATTACTGCTATATTTTTATGCACATACATTAACAAATACGAAATATAATTTGATTTTAAAACAAGAAGAAAATCAACTTGCATGTATTTAACCACTAATATTCACATGGCGGAAACACCGTTCTCATTACTGTAACCTAACATCATTTGTTTAATGTATATAAAGATCAAGTTTATATTTTAAGCATTCATAAAAATAAATAAATAAAATACTCTTATGTAGAAAAAAGAGGGTTACCTTTAACAAAATACTTTAATCTTTTTACGACGTGGAACTTGAAGTCACATGCTGGCATGATTCACAGACACGATATTGCATACTTACGATTACACCCACTAGGAGGCACCACTAATGAGGCGTTGCAATACCGTATCTAACTTTTTGTGATTTGCAAGTGTCCTTAGTATTTGAAATAACTTATTAATAATTGAAATAACTTAGTATTAATTGTGTATTTACTAAGAAATGGTAATTTTTATATTATAGTTTTAGTACATGTAGGAAAAAAGTATATGTCTTGCTTAGTTTCTAAAATAAAAATAACTGAAAATATTGCGTTAACGCAAACCAGGATGGAAAGTGCAATACTGCATTGTGAAAAATTATTGCGTTTAAAATTGCGAATGGACCCTTTCAGTTAACTTTATAGATTATTGCAATACTTATTTTATACACAAAATAGAAGACCACGGCTGTTATTATGGACCATTTGCCTTTGTGTCTACCATTTTATGGAATGATGCCCCCACTTATGATTTTTGTATCCTCGTCGCCAAAAGTGCCTTTACATCGCTATGACGGGTATGTGATCGCGCAGTACTGCAAGGAAGGGATGGTTGCATAAGAAATTGTGATTAATTTTGAAGAGTTTTTATTTTGACTAGGGAATTAACATAGGTGAAGGGAGAAAAGACACAGATTTGAAGCATCAGTGCACTGTTATTGAGGAATCAGTGCACGAAAAGATTCGTATTCTCAGTTTTTCTATTTATTGTTTTATATGTTAAGTTAAACACCACAATATGTATCACTGATATCGCAGATCGTATTATTTTTAAAATCGTGTTTGTAACCTACTGTTAAAACATTCATCTCCAGACATGATGTAGAGAGAAGAGAAAGAGATACGACATCTGTAATATATGTATATGTGATTCACTAAGTAACTGTAGAAATTAGTTAAAGGACACATAAGAGAGCGAAAAGCAGGTCTAGAAGTCTGAACTTTTTAAAAACGTCCTAGATAGGTGAAAATATAGTTAAAAATTGCGAAAGGTATCATGTAATTTACCTTTCTTTTCTAGCATACTTTTTCTTTCACATCCAAACATCTCTATTCAGAATTACGAGATAAAGGTGAGGAGAGAAACATTTCCATTTCAAGAATTATATCAGGAAAAAAATATTTTGACTTAGACTAGTTTCGAACTCGCAACCCTTGAATCCATAGCTCAGCGCTATACCGATTGAGCTAATAACTTCTGCATGAAAAGTCTGATTTCTACAACTACCGGTTGCTGAATGGTGTGTATTAACCAAGTTGGCCGAGATAATTGCTTCACATAGCTATTGCAATAATAATAATAATAATAATAATAATAATAATAATAATAATAATAATAATAATAATAATAATAATAATATAAGGCAGAAGAACAGAATTTAAAAAGTCGCATATGTTAAAAGTTTGACGTGCAGAGTAAGTCCTAATATGAGATTTTATTAATTATATATAATCAATGTAAGCGTGGTTTATTCGTGCATGCTACTCAAACTGCGCAACTCACTACCGTAGTCCCATAAGGGTTGTTCGCGCATGGTACCGTAGCCTTGCGTCCTCCAACCGTGAGGAATGTTTCGGTTTGAACCTATGCGTGTCCTAAGAGGAAGGAGGAGATTCAAAGAAAGAAAAGTGGTTTAGAAATTATGCAAAAATAGAATATCTCACGAGGTGAGGTGATATAGAGTTCAGCGTGTCTTTCAGCTACTACTCTATACAAGACGTGCATCTACGACTTAACGTGAAACCCGAACCACACGACTCCTGACGAGAATCGAAACCCGTATCACCTCTAATTCTATTATGGGAGACACAGGAACATGTAAAAATAATCGAAAATAAACTATATTAATGTTAAATCCATAGCTTTTGAGTACCACATTTCTCAAAATTAAATCCCCACGTTAAGCGGGTTTGCATATACAGGCTCCTAACTATGAAAACATTTACGATCACTCTAACCCCAATCATTTCACAGATTCAACCTGTTGTATATAAGTTATTAGGACGTAAAATTGAACATAATTTATACGAAAAAGACTTTTATGCATTGCAAGACCTGTAACTGCCAAATATTCACCACAAATTTATAGTCGTATCGACATAAACAAAAAGAAGTGTGAAGCAGGAAACTACTTTCCCCAAAAGTCAAAAGAGACGCACTGAAGACATAGGAACGGGTCGAGCGGTTTGGGTCATTCTTCTTTCAATTACAAGTTTATGTGTTCAAACCGTGAAGTGTGTATTCGTTTTTGTCTTTTTTTTAAAGTGTGTTCCTATTTTCATGAGAGAACTGAGAACATTTCTTTAAATAAATCTTTGGCAACTACTTTTCTCTCAAATTCCATTAGAAGGGAACATTATATGAATTGCAAATCTAAAATCCACAGCTGAGAACAAAATATTATGTTCAATATTTCATTATTATCCTTTGATTTGTAATAAGCATTGACGATTTCAGAAGATTCTCCCCCGGTAATGGTCAATATATGAATGAGAGAAAACTGATAAAACATTATTAGTCCACTTTGAGCATGATCGAAGATAACTTATGGCCACGAAGGGGGAAATTTATGTCGACAGAGTCTCAAATTCTCCCACAGGTCATGCCCTGAAATCATCACTGTTTGAAAGGTTTCCTTAACAAATAGAATATTACATTTATTTCTCGTTCTACGTTTTGAAATGGAAAAATCATAATTTTAAAGTGAATTATAATACGATAAACATAAAGATTTATAGAACTAATGAAGTAAATATTCTTGTGTAAGTTATCGATTTCTAATCAGATTAAAACTCGAATATTCGTTTGCATCGCACTTTAAAGTAAATCCTCTCTCTATATAATTCTTACTGGAAAGTATGTTTAACTCCAATTACTTAATCAATATTTTTAATAATATATTTTTATTGTAATACTTTTACTATTCAATGTTGTATACACTACATTTCCCAAAGCAAAACCTCGCAAATGTATAGTGGACTAGTGAATATTATCAAATAAATTATCATTTTGTTTACGTAAATACTTCATCGCCTCATTTGCAACTTCGTACTTTAAATAATAATAATAATAATAATAATAATAATAATAATAATAATAATAATAATAATAATAATAATAATAATAATGATAATAATAATAATAATAAAATCATAACCATACCTTTATGTTTAAGTGAATCCCAAAGTAAAGTCCGGGTAGGAAAATTTTTGTCCACGAGCTTTCTCGTCGAAAATGGCCTGAAACAAGGAGATGCGTTGTCGCCATTATTATTTAACTTTGTGCTGGAATACGCCATAAGGAAAATCAAAGATAGCAACCAGGGCCTAGAGTTGAACGGCATTCACCAGGTTATGGCATATGCTGATGATGTAAATTTAATAGGGGATGATAGGATAACAGTAGAAATAAATGCAGAGATCTTATTAAACGCTTGCAGGGACATGGGTTTAGAAGTAAATGCAGAGAAAACTAAATACATGGAAGTGCGTCGGGACCGTAATACGGCAAATTGTGGAGGCGTTAAAATATTAAATAATGCTTTTGATAAAGTGGATACTTTCAAATATTTAGGATCAATATTAACAGACGAAAATCATATTCACGAAGAAATTAAATGTCGACTAAAAGCAGGGAATTCGTGTTACTATTCGGTTCAAAATCTCTTGTCGTCGCGAATTCTGTCGAGGAATTTGAAGCTTAAAATATATAAAACGATAATCATGCCTGTTGTTCTGTATGGTTGTGAAACATGGTCGCTTACTCTGAGGGAAGAACATAGACTGAAAGTATTTGAGAACAGGATCCTGAGAAGAATATTCGGACCCAAGAGGAACGAGAATGGGGAATGGCGGAAGCTTCATAACGAGGAACTACATAGTTTATACGGTTTACCCAACATTGTGAGGGTCGTCAAGTCTAGGAGGCTTAGGTGGGCAGGTGTAGCTAGAATGGAAAAAAGTAGAAACGCTTTCAAAGTATTGACTGGTAGACCCATAGGAAAACGACCACTAGGAAGACCTAGGCGGAGATGGGAGGACAATATTAAGATGGATCTCGCAGAGATAGGAATACAAAATAGAAACTAGATGCAATTAGCTAAGGATAGAAGTCAGTGGAGAGCTTTTGTGAACGCGGCACTGAACCTCCATAGGCCATAGAGTTAATTAGTTAGTAACCATACCTTTATCAGAATTTCAGGCTTAGTCAATAAATGAATTCAACGTGGTCTCTATTCGAAGTTCTATTTAATCGAAACCGCTAGAAATACAGAGAGAAACTTCGAGAAGAGATAAAAGAAAAATGTTACCTTCGTGGGACTGGAACTAACCTTTAAGAGTTCCTTTCAATTTACAGACAAATGCCTTAATCACTTTGTTTCTTTTCTTTAAGTTAACTGATTCACCGAATGTATCTGAGTAACTTGTCTCGATTTTCTGCGTTTTATAATAATTTCTGTTAATCTTGAACGACAGGAACACGAATACAAAAACATCTAAGAGAATTAAAATTCCAAACTCCCCCACCAGGAATCGAACCCGGGACCCCACACACCTGACGCACACGTGCTAGCCACTAGACCAGCGGGGAAAGCTAGTGAAATGCATTTTGTAGTATCTGAAGTTTACACCTATTTCATCCTACTGTAATAATGTTTACCGTATTCGTTACTTTGAGGAATGATATATGTTATTCATATAGGTTCTCTTACGTATTCGTCCGTAAATATTATATAAATTATCAGAATTATTCATGGTCTTCCATGGAAATTCACTGGCGCATGCACAGTAGACAGACAGTGTAATTGAAAGGTGAGTTCAACAGATATAATATATTTCGCCAGCATTATTTAATAGCTATGTAGAAGAGATAGCAAAAAATGAGTTCTCATAATGAAGATGGAATTTCGGTAGGAGATAGAATGATGAGGCGTATACGGTTTGGGGTTGATATGATAGTTGTTGCAGAATCTACAAAGAAAATTAATAAGATGTAGAAAACTTGAGAAAGGCTTCTGAAGAATATGGAATGAAAATAAATGTTAGAAAGACAAAATCCATAGTGGTAGAAACGAAGCGATCGGTGTCAAATATAGAAGTAGGAGCGGAGAAAAAAACAGGTGACTAGTTTTTGATGTCTGAATAGTATTATTAGTGATATGACATGCGAACGTGAAATAAAAGCAAGGATAGAAATGGTGAAAGAAGCCTTTAGGATAAAGAAAATACTATTTTGTGGGGCCTTAGAGTTGAAAAGAAAAGACTCATAAAATGCTTCGTGTACTGTATTTTACTGTGTTTATAGGACAGAAACATTGACATTACGCAGAAATGATGAGAAACAATTGGAGGCTTTCGAAATATGTGCGTGGAGAAGAATGGAGAGAAATAGCTTGGTCGAGAGGAAAACGAATGAGATGGTTGGAAATGGAAGGAAAAAATATTATTAAGAAGAGGAAGAGAAACTGGTTGGAATATTGGTTAGGAAGGAACTGTATCATGAGGGATGTGCTGGAGATGGAGGGGATGAATTAGACTATATAGAAACATAATTAGGCTATTGGCGATATCAAAACAGAAAAGTCGTATGTGAAGATGGAGAGGTTAACAGAAGATTGTGGAGCATAGCAGCTTCTCAGCTACGGTAAGTGACCGCTGGTAATGGCGGAATACTTCTGATATAATGATGCTGATTATGCACAGAAGAAACAGAAAGATCCACTTTACTGTCATTGCTAATACGAATCGCAATGCAAATTTCTACAAATTGTCAAAAAGCCTAGCTCTAAAGGCTGTAGAGAACTATCTGTAAGTCTGCGAGGAAAAATTATAGTCGAGTAAAAGTGGAACAAACTCTCATTCAGATCGCTTGGGTTTTGGGCTGCGACGAGAAAGCAGTGAGGAAATTGATTTAGTGGTATGAATAATAATAATAATAATAATAATAATAATAATAATAATAATAATAATAATAATAATAATAATAATAATAATAATAATAATAATAATAATAATAAAAATTTATTTCACAATTCATTTCTGCCAGTAGCTTTCGCCCCCTTACTCCCACTTCATGCTTACTCAGGAGGAAGCTGTGCGTCCCCAGGTTGGGAACCACTACTTTCCAAAAAGGAATTCTGATAGCCTGTTAGGAATTTGCATTCTGACTAATATCAGTGAACTGCATTCTTCTGTTTCTACTGCGCATGCACCAGTGAATTTCCATGAAAGATCATGAATAATTCTGATAATTTATATAATATTTACAGACGAATACGTAAGAGAACCTACGGTAAACATTATTACAGCAGGATGAAATAGGTGTAAACTTCATATACTACAAAATACATTTCACTTGCTTTCCCCGCTGGTCAAGTGGCTAGCATGTGTGCCTTAGGTTTATAGGGTCCCGGGTTCGATTCCCGGTGGGGGAGTTTGGAGTTTTAATTCTCTTAGATGTTTTTGTATTCGTGTTCCTGTCGTTCAAGATTAACGGAAATGATTGTAAAACATATATAACCGAGTAGAAAATAGAGACAAGTTACTCAGATACGTTCGGTGAATAAGTTAACTTAAAGAAAAGAAAAAAAACTGTCTAAGGCATTTGTTTGTAAATTGTAAAGAACTCCTACAGTCGGCGAGAAGTATCTTGGCAGTGACGTCAACGCTCTCAGTTGCAAGGCTACCAACTTACGCTATTTACAAATAGTGCTTAGATGGTACGCTTCGCACGCCACGTCGTAACTACAGTTTAAAATAATGCTGGTAGCGAACTAGAGAAAATTTAGATAACAATGTATTTGAATAATGCTAGCATATATATATGCATTGTTACGACAAAGAAAGAAAAAATAAGATTAGATCCTATATTTATGTCGTCAAACAACAATATCTTTCCTTTTAAAAAGCAGTTTTCTATTTCCATTTTTCTATTTTTTAAAAAACCTAAATCCCAACATGCGCAGTATTTGTTGTAATGCCCACTCAAAACCTTTGAAGTCAATGCTTTTCTTAAGTTCGCACAATAATTTATTTAAGGTGGCGACAATGTCTTCAGCATAGAGATTGTGAATTGTTCTACAAACTACTACTTCATCGAAAGAATCTAAATTTATTTGTCTTTTCTGTATATTTGGCCTTGCTTTACAGGGTGTTACGACGGGTTGTCCAGACTTTACTCCTTCTCTTTCACAATTCACCACACGGATCTCTCACTGACACATGTTGTTCGAGAGGTTTCATGAACAGTGTCAGATTTATTATTGTTTGCTGCAAGAAAAGTTGTAAACATTAAAAACAATGTCTCCTGCATCACAATGCAACGGCTTGCCTTTCTTTAAGGTACTATCACCCATTCTTATACACTAAATTTCGAGAACGAGAATAAAACAAAGGATTGACAACTTTCACCAGTTAGCATAGACTGTACAGCCCTACACAAAGAAAACACGCGCTTTTCAGTTCATTTCATTTCGCTTTTGTTTTTTAATTTGTTTGTGTGTTTTTCCTGGAATGCTGTTCTTATGTCCTATTGGTAAATGTTATACTTTTCGAAGCTACACTCACTAACCCCCACGCTCTGTTTCCGCGACCAGGAAACACATTCATATATCATCCTCTAACTCAAGAACCGTGATAGGTAAAGACATGGGAGTTTCTTTAAAATAAACTTTGGACTCCCCCTTCTCATTTCGTCCACAGCATGTTTGTGTCAATCTTCAATAAAACGAAAGTTTGTAGCATGTTGAAATCTGAGTATTATGAGAACAGAATAAACATAAATGGCTATCATTTAAAATTATTTTCTACATACTTATAATATAAAATTCAAATATAAAATAACCATGTTCTTCATGAAAATTACATAAATATAATAGCAAGAAATGTAGCATTTATGTCTCCTCGAACTCCAGTTATCGTTATACAAAGATGAGAAGTATATTTATCAAAAACGAATCTCCAATTTCGGTTCATTTCCTTTCGCTTTCCTGTTCTAGAGAACGGAGCGTGCTTTTAAGTTGGTATTTCTGTTCGCGCATTTTCTCTATCCTGGGATTGGACGTTAAATTGAACGAAGCGTCTGCTTTAACCAGTGGGATAGCATTTGAACAAGAGCGAAGTCTACGTCACTGCCAGGATAATTCTCGGGCACTGTAAAAGTTACTTCCAATCCCACCAAAGTAACACTTTTCTTTTACTTGTTCTCGAAGTTTCTCTCTGTATTCCTATCGGTTTCGATTAAATAGAACTTCGAATAGAGACCATGTTGTATTCATTTATTGACTAAGCCTGAAATTCTGATAAAGGTATGGCTATGATTTTATTATTATTATTATTATTATTATTATTATTATTATTATTATTATTATTATTATTATTATTATTATTATTATTATTATTTAAAGTACGAAGTTGCAAATGAGGCGATGAAGTATTTACGTAAACAAAATAATAATTTATTTGATAATATTCACTAGTCCACTATACATTTGCGAGGTTTTGCTTTGGGAAATGTAGTGTATACAACATTGAATAGTAAAAGTATTACAATAAAAATATATTATTAAAAATATTGATTAAGTAATTGGAGTTAAACATACTTTCCAGTAAGAATTATATAGAGAGAGGATTTACTTTAAAGTGCGATGCAAACGAATATTCGAGTTTTAATCTGATTAGAAATCGATAACTTACACAAGAATATTTACTTCATTAGTTCTATAAATCTTTATGTTTATCGTATTATAATTCACTTTAAAATTATGATTTTTCATTTCAAAACGTAGAACGAGAAATAAATGTAATATTCTATTTGTTAAGGAAACCTTTTAAACAGTGATGATTTCAGGGCATGACCTGTGGGAGAATTTGAGACTCTGTCGACATAAATTTCCCCCTTCGTGGCCATAAGTTATCTTCGATCATGCTCAAAGTGGACTAATAATGTTTTATCAGTTTTCTCTCATTCATATATTGACCATTACCGGGGGAGAATCTTCTGAAATCGTCAATGCTTATTACAAATCAAAGGATAATAATGAAATATTGAACATAATATTTTGTTCTCAGCTGTGGATTTTAGATTTGCAATTCATATAATGTTCCCTTCTAATGGAATTTGAGAGAAAAGTAGTTGCCAAAGATTTATTTAAAGAAATGTTCTCAGTTCTCTCATGAAAATAGGAACACACTTTAAAAAAAAGACAAAAACGAATACACACTTCACGGTTTGAACACATAAACTTGTAATTGAAAGAAGAATGACCCAAACCGCTCGACCCGTTCCTATGTCTTCAGTGCGTCTCTTTTGACTTTTGGGGAAAGTAGTTTCCTGCTTCACACTTCTTTTTGTTTATGTCGATACGACTATAAATTTGTGGTGAATATTTGGCAGTTACAGGTCTTGCAATGCATAAAAGTCTTTTTCGTATAAATTATGTTCAATTTTACGTCCTAATAACTTATATACAACAGGTTGAATCTGTGAAATGATTGGGGTTAGAGTGATCGTAAATGTTTTCATAGTTAGGAGCCTGTATATGCAAACCCGCTTAACGTGGGGATTTAATTTTGAGAAATGTGGTACTCAAAAGCTATGGATTTAACATTAATATAGTTTATTTTCGATTATTTTTACATGTTCCTGTGTCTCCCATAATAGAATTAGAGGTGATACGGGTTTCGATTCTCGTCAGGAGTCGTGTGGTTCGGGTTTCACGTTAAGTCGTAGATGCACGTCTTGTATAGAGTAGTAGCTGAAAGACACGCTGAACTCTATATCACCTCACCTCGTGAGATATTCTATTTTTGCATAATTTCTAAACCACTTTTCTTTCTTTGAATCTCCTCCTTCCTCTTAGGACACGCATAGGTTCAAACCGAAACATTCCTCACGGTTGGAGGACGCAAGGCTACGGTACCATGCGCGAACAACCCTTATGGGACTACGGTAGTGAGTTGCGCAGTTTGAGTAGCATGCACGAATAAACCACGCTTACATTGATTATATATAATTAATAAAATCTCATATTAGGACTTACTCTGCACGTCAAACTTTTAACATATGCGACTTTTTAAATTCTGTTCTTCTGCCTTATATTATTATTATTATTATTATTATTATTATTATTATTATTATTATTATTATTATTATTATTATTATTATTATTGCAATAGCTATGTGAAGCAATTATCTCGGCCAACTTGGTTAATACACACCATTCAGCAACCGGTAGTTGTAGAAATCAGACTTTTCATGCAGAAGTTATTAGCTCAATCGGTATAGCGCTGAGCTATGGATTCAAGGGTTGCGAGTTCGAAACTAGTCTAAGTCAAAAGATTTTTTTCCTGATATAATTCTTGAAATGGAAATGTTTCTCTCCTCACCTTTATCTCGTAATTCTGAATAGAGATGTTTGGATGTGAAAGAAAAAGTATGCTAGAAAAGAAAGGTAAATTACATGATACCTTTCGCAATTTTTAACTATATTTTCACCTATCTAGGACGTTTTTAAAAAGTTCAGACTTCTAGACCTGCTTTTCGCTCTCTTATGTGTCCTTTAACTAATTTCTACAGTTACTTAGTGAATCACATATACATATATTACAGATGTCGTATCTCTTTCTCTTCTCTCTACATCATGTCTGGAGATGAATGTTTTAACAGTAGGTTACAAACACGATTTTAAAAATAATACGATCTGCGATATCAGTGATACATATTGTGGTGTTTAACTTAACATATAAAACAATAAATAGAAAAACTGAGAATACGAATCTTTTCGTGCACTGATGCCTCAATAACAGTGCACTGATACTTCAAATCTGTGTCTTTTCTCCCTTCACCTATGTTAATTCCCTAGTCAAAATAAAAACTCTTCAAAATTAATCACAATTTCTTATGCAACCATCCCTTCCTTGCAGTACTGCGCGATCACATACCCGTCACAGCGATGTAAAGGCACTTTTGGCGACGAGGATACAATGTATTGCAATCCTTAGAATATTTATTCAAACAGTATGTAAGACACACTGTGTTAGTAACAGACAACTTAGTAAGAAACATTGTGTTAGTGAAAGACTATTTAGAGGATATTCAAGAACTATTTAGGGCAAACTAAGAATAGTCAAGGGGTATACTAAAAATGGTTAAGGACTATTTAGGGGATAATTAGTGGGTAATTAGGGGATACTAAAGATAGTAAAGGGGTAGTTACGGGATACTAAAGTTGGTCAGGGACAATTTAGGGGATAATCAAAGGGTAATTAGAGCAAACTAAAGATAGTCAAGGGGTAGTTACGGAATACTAAAGATGGTCAGGGACTATTTAGGGGATAATCAAAGGGTAATTAGGGCAAACTAAAGATAGTCAAGGGGTAGTTACGGAATACTAAAAATGGTCAGGGACTATTTAGGGAATAATCAAAGGGTAATTAGGGTATATTAAAAATAGTCAAGGCGGTATACTAAGGATATTTAAAGACTAGGTACCCTAAACTAAGAATATTCAAGGACTATTTAGGGGATATTAAGGATAATTAAAGACTAGTTAGCCCTTACTAAGGATATTCAAGGACTATTAGGGGATAATTAAAGACTAGTTAGCCAATACTAAGGATATTCAAGGACTATTTAGGGGATATTAAGGATACTTAAAGGGTAGTTAGCCCATACTAAGGACATTCAAGGACTATTTAGGGGATATTCAAGGAATATTTAGGGAATATTCAAGGAATATTCAGGGGAAGCTTAATTATAGAGTACAGAATGAGGGCCTTTTCTTTTGGTATATTTAGTTTGAGAATAAATATTGCGGTGGGCCGCAGTACAGAATGAGGGCCTTTTCTTTTGGTATATTTAGTTTGAGAATAAATATTACGGTGGGTCGCAGTAGAGAATGAGAGCCTTTTCTTTTGGTATATATATATAGTTACAGAATAAATATTGCGGTGGGCCGCAGTAGAGAATGAGGGCTTTTTCTTTTTGCTATGCTTTAAAAATGAATTTTGCGATGGGGCAGAATGGTCCTTAGCTTATTTCAGAATTGGAATAAGGCTACATAGATGTGTACTGTTAATGCAAATGCCTATAGAATGGGTTTTAGGGTATTTTACAATTGGAATAAAGCTACATAGATCTGTACTGTTAACGCAAATGTATAGAACGGGTTTTAGGGTATTTTACAATTGGAATAAGGCTACATACAGGTATACTGTTAACGCAAATGTGTATAAAATGGGCTTTAGGATATTTTACAATTGGAACAAGGCTACATAGATCTGTACTGTTAACGCAAATGCGTGTAGAATGGGAATCGGAAAAAAATGCATAGAGACGTGTTGTTTTATGAACCCGTTTGCAGACGACTTAATACTATACTGAATGCTTTTGAATAAGGCCGCTAGGTGGCAATACTTACCATATGATTGCGTCAAAACATGCGTGAACTTGTTTAATGTAATGATTGCGTGAAAACATGGGTGAACTTGTTGAATATAATGATATATATAATAATATAATATCCCGTTTTAATATCATTTTATTGTACTCGTCAAGGAATATTCAGGGGAAGCTTAATTATAGAGTACAGAATGAGGGCCTTTTCTTTTGGTATATTTAGTTTGAGAATAAATATTGCGGTGGGCCGCATTACAGAATGAGGGCCTTTTCTTTTGGTATATTTAGTTTGAGAATAAATATTACGGTGGGTCGCAGTAGAGAATGAGAGCCTTTTCTTTTGGTATATATATATAGTTACAGAATAAATATTGCGGTGGGCCGCAGTAGAGAATGAGGGCTTTTTCTTTTTGCTATGCTTTAAAAATGAATTTTGCGATGGGGCAGAATGGTCCTTAGCTTATTTCAGAATTGGAATAAGGCTACATAGATGTGTACTGTTAATGCAAATGCCTATAGAATGGGTTTTAGGGTATTTTACAATTGGAATAAAGCTACATAGATCTGTACTGTTAACGCAAATGTATAGAACGGGTTTTAGGGTATTTTACACCCCATCAGGATCCTGCCGCCTATAGTCGGACAATTTGTGCATGCCGACCAGATGCCGCGGTCGGATTGCCGGCGCCGGACACCGGCGTCTTTCCGCTCGATTTTCGACCGCGACGAGCAAAAAGAGATTCGTTCACCAATAGAAAACAAAGAGAGTTAGAAGATAATTTGTTGCTTTAAAATACGAATTAGGGCTTATATTTTCCTCGTATAAAGCTTTCTCGAAACAGTCGGCAGACAGTCGGACGACGACTGCAAAAAGAGATTGCCGGCAATTTCTTGAAAAGCGACGTCGGCACGACGTCGGCGAAAGTTGCAATAACGCGTACCAGCGGCAAAGAGTCGAATTTTGGAAAATGAATTGAGCCTGTATCCTCTTTAATGATGAAGTAAAAATTGAAACTGTCCGAAGGTTTTTCTTGTGGGTGGGCACTAATTCCATAAAATATGTCTTGTGAAAACGGAGTCGGCAGAAAGTCGGCAAACAGCGGACGGAACGACAGCGTCACAGGATGGTTGTAAAGACGTCGAAACGTTGACGGCGTGCCGACCACGAAAAAGGTAAATGCATGAAAAGAAATGTAGTAAAGGGACTGCACGTAAAGGGTATATGAGAAGTAAATACTTAAAATAAATTACAAGTACGAGAGGATCCTTGACAAACATTTTGCAAAGAGACGGCAAACAGCGGACGGCGACCGCGGCAAATATTGTCGGAAAGACGCCGAAACGTTGGCGGCGTGCCGACAAGTACAGGAGCCGAAAGAAGGTCGGCAAACAGCGGATGGACCGACCTTGAAAAGATGCTCGGACAGGCGCCGAGCCGCCTTTGCCGCTGAAGAGCCTGATTGCAGAAATCGTAGTCTGGTTGCGCTGCCTGTATGTTCGGTTCGCGTTCTTCATTTGTCACATTGTGATGCAGTGTGGGTAAAGTCCTTCAAAAAAAATTCGTTGAGATAAGTTTACAAATAGGGAAAATAATGTTTATCATAAAAATATTCATTCATTGGAACTGTACGCAGTTGCTGGTTAAGCAAATACCACGAAAACATGAAGTGAGAGAGTGGTGAGTTAATTTAATATTATTAATATACATTTGCATATATTATTGCACTTATTATGCATATACATGGGGTGAGTTAATTTAATATTATGCATATACATTTCAAATTGTCATGAATTTTATATGTTGTGTTACATATGTTAATTGTTGCTGCGCATGAAAAAGATTCGGTTATAGTATGTTCCCGCGCACTGGCGTCTCTGGCATATAAAATTTTTTGGGGTCGGGTATCAAAGAAAGTAATTTAAATGGTACTACCTAGCCCAACCTGTGTATTAACTTCGACTCTATTTGTTGCCTTGCTGCTTACCTTCACGAACCCCCTAAGGTATATCGGCAAGTCATTACTTTAGGCAAGGCAGTGACAATAACCAAGTCATCTGAACTGGTTCCCGCAATTATAGTTACAGTTCCCAAGACAGAAAACAAAATGCCCTGCGGGGCTCTAACCCGCCTTCACTCGCTTACGCTCGTTCGGCAATACTATGTACTGACAGGATATCATTGCCTTGCCCAAAGTAAAGAGTTACCGGTATATCAAGAACTCGCTTACAATTGTAGGGTCCGCGCTGGCTCAGTGGTAGAACGTTCACCTCTGGTACTTGGGGTCCCGCGTTCGATCCCAGCCATCGCCATGTGAACTTTGTGATGGACAAACACTGTCTGCGTGGGTTTCCTCGGGGTTCTCCCGTTTATTTACACTTTCTCCATTCCACCATTTCATTCATTACTCATCATCACCGTCTTCTTTAGCCTAACCGGCATAACCGTTGGACAAAAAACTTAAAGGTTTCACTTAATTTTTATTTACAAAACGAGGGACAGTTAAGAAACTGTAGTACATTATTTTCTTCTTGAAATTGCAAAAGTTTACATGTCTTAGTTTTTAAGATAAGTGTCTTCTAACTCAACGCCAATGTATTTCTGCACAGTGTACGAAAGCTGTATTTTATGTTTACAACTGAAGCGTTACTAGTATGAAACCATAAAAAGTGATATTGAAAAATGTATGATTACCAAAGCCCATATGTTTTCACTACCCTCGCTTACGCGTATACCCACCGTCGCTGACGCACTTGTTCCCTTCGGACACACCCCCGCGCTGCCGCGCGGGCCCATCAACGTTGCCCTGCTCTGACTCAGTTATATAGAATTCGTGCTCTTTAGTGGCCAACTAGCACCTGGTGCTAAATTATCTTAGAGAACCGTGGACAATTTCTCATAATGCTTGTGCCATGACAGGGTTTGTGTTCCTTTAGTATTCTCTAGTATTTAGTGTATCTTTAGTAACCTAATAAGATCCACTAGATTATATACTGCAGGACTTGTTTCACATGTGAGCGAAAACTTCCAATTAAAAAAAAAAAAACAAAAAAAAAAAAACAGGAGAAATGAGGTAGTGGTTAAACGCTCTTGTGTACAGGTTTACTTGTGGCGCAATACTAAAAAAAAATGAAAAATTATAATTCTTTCACCAGTTTCTTTTTTATTGTCCCCTAGTCGGTTTCAAATGGGCGGAATATATTTTACTTGGCATAAATAAAATTCAAGGGGACCTCTAGAAGTAATTGTTGAAAAATTATAATTCTTTTACGATTTGCGTATAAATAAGGCTTCCAGATGTCTAGCATAAAAACAGCGCCAAAAAGCACAAAACAATCTGTGCTGGGTGGCCACTAAATAGCACGAATGCTATCGAACCGAGTCAGATAGGGCGAAGCTGGTGGGCCCGCGCGGGAATACGTCCGAAGAGAGCAGGCACGTCTGCGATAGTGTGTATGCGGAGAAGTGAGGGTAGTGGAAGGAAGTGCGGTTTGAGAATAATACAAGTTTCAACAACACTTGTTGTTGTTTCATACTAGTAACTCTCCACTTGTAAACAAAATACAGGTTCTGCACGCTGTGCAGAAATATGATGCCGGTGTACACGGTGCAGAAATAAGCCGCCCGTGGAAAATAACATCTAATAGAGCCATTTTTCATATGCACTCATTTGTATTGTTCGTCGTAAAGCACTTGTAATGGTTTAACATTAGCAAACGTAAGATACAGTTGTATTACATTGTATGTAATTAAGTTACCTGTAGAAATTCGTTCCTTATAAACATGTCTTTTCATGGAAAGTATTGAATTTTACCTGTAAATCTTCCAAAATGTAGTGCACCAAAACTACACCTGCACCAGACTGTCTTATTTTGATTTTTTGCTGGCCGCGGTGGCTCAGTGGTAGAGCGTTCATCTCTGGTGCATGGGATTCCTGGTTCAAACCCTGCTCCTGTCAAGTGAACTTTGTGGTGGACAAACACCGTGTGCGTGGGTTTTCTCGGGATTCTCCCGTTTCCTCCCACTTTCTTCATTCCACCATTTTCATTCATCTCTCATCATCACCGTCTCCTTTAGTCTAACCGGCATAACCGTGGGACGTAAAACTCAAATATTTCATTTTCATTTTCCGAGTGTTAACCCTTTCTCCTGACACTGTTTCACGATGTGTAGGTACAAAAACTTGGAAAACTTGGACATCGGAAGTTTGAAAAAATTTAACAATTTAACATTAACATCTGTAGAAAACCATTAGCGACTACTATTAAAACTTTTTTGAGGAGAAAAGCTCATCATGAACGAGGGTTTGAAAAAACCCGGGCTTTTTTGAAAAAGCCAAACCCACCTGGGCCCATTTTTTCGGGTGTTTTTCGGGTTTAATCGTTTTTTTTTCGAAATATTTCAATGTCTTTGGGGTAAAAGTGTTAAAATGTGATTTATATTTCAATATTGTCATTGTCACAACTTGCAACAATTTTCTACTCACTGCCGTTTTGAAAAAATGGCCGCCATTTTGATTATTTATTTTTTTTTTTACATTGGACCGCCGAGAAAATCTACACAGCAAATTTAGCATATCTTGTGCTTCTACCGTCAAAATTTCAACTTAAAAGACTGAAAATTGCGCTTCGTAGCGTAGATACTCGTTCATTTGACAAAATGGCCGCCATTTTGATATATTACGTTGGTATGCCGCCAAAATCTAAACAGGGAATTTAGAGTGTCTTGTGCTTGTACTCTGAAAATTTTAACTTAAAAGGCCGAAAGTTGAGTTGATTTTGTGTTTAACGTCCCTTTCAGCAGCGAGGCTATATAAGACGGGACCTACTGATTAAGGTGGAATCCGAACCACGTGAGCTCTCTCCGGGAAGCAAACCCGGGTCACCCACGCCTAAGACGCGTACACTAACCACTCAGCCATAAAGGAGCTCGGCAGACAAACGAACAAATGTAAAGTTATAGTTTTGTGATTTTTTTATAGCGTTTCTCAAAGTTATGTTCATTCGATTGAATTCTTATTACAGATATGTTACTCAAATTGACTCCTAGGAGAACATAAAATGTATTTGTTTTGAAACTTTTATCATTTTTGCCCACCTGATCGATTTTACCTGTAGTTTATTTAAGTATATGTGCATTTTATTTGTTCCATTAACAATTTTTTATTTTAAGATGTAATATTTTGTAATCAGCCGAATACAAAATTCTCAATTGCCAATACAATAGTGTCGCAAAACCCTGACGCGTATCGAAGTTCTATTTCAAAGTAATATAATGCTATCTTCACTAAATATAATATTCTATTTTAATACATCTTTTTGTCTGGTGAGGGACTTAGGGATTTATTGTTTAACTTGCAGCTTCAAGGTAATGTTTCAAAGATTTCTCAAGAAACTCAAATTCCTACCATTGGATATACGGCAGGATTTCTTTTCTTTTCTGATTCTCGTTTGGGGTGGCGACCGTACTGTTGTAATAAAGATTAAGTAAAAGTTAACTGTTTCGACGTAATTGAATTCTTCATCAGTGACTATAGTTTTCATTACTCTTACAGGTTTTCTTGTAACATATAGCGTCTAACATATAGCGTTGAAGCCGGTTCATTGCAACAAGGTCTATTACACTGTGTAGTTTGGTTTGGTTTTGGTGTGATGAAGTATATTTTCGATTGTAATAAATATACGTGATGTGCCAACGCCGTACACATTGAAGAGTATATTTTACAAAGCATTATATTTGTTCTATTTTAGATAGTTCATTATTTCTGGAAGCAAGGGGAAATGTTGCTCAAGAAATACAGAAGTGTTGCAATGGAAGAAGACCCACAGAGAGCAGTAGCGTAGCCAGGATGTGTGTTTGGTGGGGCAAGTGCTGTTATAGGTACATATGGAACAATTCCAAACAAAAAATATATAAAAAATTACAAACATCAAACTACATTGTCGGACCTCTTTGGGGGCCCGGCCTCTCTGGGCCCCCCGTCCCTACGCCACTAACGGAGAGTATTGACAAAAATCATATGTGAAGATATGTGAAGATCCTTAAAGATATTTGTGAAGAGTGGTAGGATATATGTGGGACTACAGTTTTTTTTTTTCTTTTAGAACGGGTGAATTTCATTCAATCATAACATTTGTAAAACATTTCCCATTTTAATGCGGTTTATTTCAAATCACACGGGAATTATGGTCATCACTTACCTTTGAAGCGAATATTGAGAATTACGGCTTTGAAATTGATTTTTGTTTTGCCAATATTACCTTAGTTTCCCTATCCCAGTTTTTGTCGTTAAATTCTTTTTTTATTATTACTTCATCTTTTCTATGCAGTGTTGTAAAATTTTCTGTATCTCTCTATATTCTCACAATCCTGATTCTGAGCTATTTAAATTCTACATTACTATTTCATAGGTTTGAAGTTTTCTTCAATTATAAAGACAACTGTTGTTTGATATTGTTCTTAACTTTTTTTTTTTTTTTTTTTTTTTGCGTGGAATCAGTTAAGAGAGAAAGTGTAATTATATTTCTCAGAGTACAAGCTCCTTAACGGCGAGGTTCAGTACCATCGCCTCCTTTCTTTTCTATCCCATTGATTTGTAGGGGAAGTATTCTTCCTTTTCTTTGAAATGAATAAAATTTTTGATGTTCTGATTTTACTGATTTCTTCTGAATATCTATTTAAATGTCCCTTGCTTTGTCAAAATGATCTTTTAGTATATATAAGTATATTATTATTTAAATTAGATGTCATTTATGAATATTAAAAACATACAACACAGAATTTTATTTCCACAAAGTAAGAGACATTTAAATAGACCTGAAGAAAAATAATAAAAAGTAAAACCCTTAAAATCTCAAAGAAACAGAGGAAGATTTCCTCGTATATATCAATGGGCTAAAAAAGAAAAATGGCTGAGTTATTCAAGACAAAATATGGATAGCAGGAATTCTTTAGAATAATATAGTGCTTTTTTGAACATTGTAATCACTTCATATATATTTGCTTTTCTGATTTTACATACTGTATGAAGGCTATCTGTGTTAAAACTCAATGTTATGGAATGCTACAAATTTCTGTTAAAAAAAAGTAGTAGTACATCCGAAGGTATATTACATATAACTTCTAAATGATGATAAGGTTCATTACATAGGCTAATGTATATAAGTTAATACGATGTGCATTGTATTTTGTTAATACAATTTGGTGTGTTTTTAGTGCTAATATAGACCAGAAAAAATTGTGATCTTCCCTTCATTTATTCTCTTAAAGAATTCCTTTAAAACAAAGGATCTTTGCAAAGTATTATGTTAAAACACTTCATTTTTTATGTAAATGACTTCATTAACCTTTTTTCTCTATATAATGGGTATGCACTATGAGTATACTGTACATGTGGCTGTTTCATTTACGATATAAATTATTTTCTCACATTTTTCTGTTTCATTGTATACAATTAATGTATAAATCATATAGGAACGCATTAAATGAACAATTAGTTACCTACTTAATTGTTATTTTATCTTAATATGATTTCCACTTTTAAAGTGTATTTAAATAAATATTTAAGGCATAGAGTTAGAACTGACAGCTTAGTCGTTAGAACTTGTGTTTAGTGCATTTCAGTGTTTGGTTTCTACGAATATAGTCATGGGTGTAAGCAGACAAGTGATCGCTCCGGCCACTTTTTTTTTTTTTTTTTTTTTTTTTAATACCAAAGTTACAACAAATGCAGAGACATTTTGGCTTGGCTGCTTGGATACACGTCTCTGTTTTCCATATATTGACAAACTAACATGGTTACTGTCCACCTTTTTCTTGTTTACTTTAACTTTTTTTTTTTTTTTTTTTTTGCGTGTAGGCTCGGTTTGAATCTCTCCGCCACCACATACCTTTTATTAAAGTATTTTTATTTATAATTTTTACTTCATTAATTTTTATTTAAATCTCATTTTCCATTGGGAGTGTGACCCCTGTACTTTAAAAAAATTTAGAAAATCATTGACGTTTAAAATCCTTTTCCAATAGTTGATGGGATAACGACAACCTAAAAAGACCGTATTTCCGACGGATTGCTGCGGCTTTTTTTTTTTTTTTTTTTTTTTTTTTTTTTTTTGAAGAAAGCGTTTGCAACTAGCAAATTTTGATTGCATAGAACAGTGTTGTTCCTAGTGGTCGTGATAGTGGAAGATGTGCTTTCAGGGGGAAAATGTACTGACTGTTATAAGTTTTTCACATTAGGCGCACAGACATGTTAATTGAATTATTCTTAACGTTCATTATTAGCTGCTCAGTTGTTATTTTTAGTTCGCTTTTAAGCATTTTAAGTCATTCCCAGATACTTTACCTCTATATTGCACTTAAATCGTACTGAGAATTGTAGAAATGTACTGCGTATGTACCGAGTGCAATATTACTGGTGGGGGGGGGCCGCGGTGGCTCAGTGGTAGAGCGTTCACCTCTGGTGTTAGGGGTCTCGGGTTCAAACCCTACTCCCGCCAAGTGAACCTTGTGGTGGACAAACACCGTATGCGTGGGTTTTCTCGGGGTTCTCCCGTTTCCTCCCACTTTCTTCATTCCACCATTTCATTCATTATTCATCATCACCGTCTCCTTTAGCCTAACCGGCATAACCGTGGGACGTAAAATTAAAGATTTCATTTCATTTTTATTACTGGTGGGAATCCGCCATGATTTTCATTGCAGTGCTACGCATCTTTTCTGCTGTCTGTCGACTGGTCGGAAAGGCAACTTTCCACCGGCGGCGCTGGCGCATTTTATGCGCCTTTCCGGTTGTCTGCCGACTGCTCGAAAGGACCTCTTTTCGATGTCAGCTTCTCAATTCTCCCACAGGCGGCATTCGACCTCTTGCCGCAGTCGAAAAGTAGCCCTTTGCCGACTGGATATCAACCCTTCAGGAAGGCAAAATTTTCACCACTTTTTAGAGTAGCTTTGCCTAAGTTTGCCTCCGTGCTATGATTTCTCATGAAGGGCCCAGTTGCTAGTTCTGAAAGTATATAATACTTCCATGTCCCATTCAATTTCTTGTTTTTTGGCTGAAAGTGCTGCAAAAAAGCAAAAAGAACAAATTTTGTACTGGGACACACAAAAAATGCAAGTATTATACTTCAAGAACTTCCAAGGGTGCTCCTTGTCGAGAAATCATAGCATGGAGGAAGACTTAGGCAAGACTAATGTAAAATCTGATGAAAATTTTGCCTTCCTGAAGCGTTGATTTCCAGTCGGCAAAGGGCCACTTTTCGACGGCGGCAAGAAGTCGGATGCCGCCAGTGGGAGAATCGTGAAGCCGACGTCGAAAAGAGGTCCTTTCCAGCAGTCGGCAAACAGCCGGAAAGGCGCATAAAATGCGCCGGCGCCGCCGTCGAACAGTTGACTTGCCGAGCAGTCGGCAAACAGCCGGAAATGAGCATTAAATGCGCCGGCGCCGCCGTCGGAAAGTTGCCTTGCCGAGCAGTCGGCAAACAGCCGGTAATTAGCATTAAATGCGCCGGCGCCGCCGTCGAGAAGTTGACTTGCCGAGCAGTCGGCAAACAGCCGGAAATGAGCATTAAATGCGCCGGCGCCGCCGTCGGAAAGTTGCCTTGCCGAGCAGTCGGCAAACAGCCGTAAAGGTGCAGTAAATGCGCCGGCGCCGCCGTCGAAAAGAGGCCGGCATAAGGAGACGGCAGAGGGTCGAAAAGAGGTCTTTCCGACTGTTTTGCCGACTCTGGCGGTCGGCAACAGTCGGCAAAGAGTCGGCAAAGGGCATTATTTTTTACGATTTTCGACCGCTTGCCGCCTCGGCAAAAGGTCGGCAATTTTGAACAAGTAGATCGTCGTGCCGCCGCGGACGGGTGCCGGCTGCCTACCGGCGGCCTGCCACCGTCGACGGCGGCAATCCCTCTTGCCGACCGCGGCATCCTGATGGGGCAATTGGAATAAGGCTACATACAGGTATACTGTTAACGCAAATGTGTATAAAATGGGCTTTAGGATATTTTACAATTGGAACAAGGCTACATAGATCTGTACTGTTAACGCAAATGCGTGTAGAATGGGAATCGGAAAAAAATGCATAGAGACGTGTTGTTTTATGAACCCGTTTGCAGACGACTTAATACTATACTGAATGCTTTTGAATAAGGCCGCTAGGTGGCAATACTTACCATATGATTGCGTCAAAACATGCGTGAACTTGTTTAATGTAATGATTGCGTGAAAACATGGGTGAACTTGTTGAATATAATGATATATATATAATAATATAATATCCCGTTTTAATATCATTTTATTGTACTCGTCCGTGACATTTTAAAATAAATATTACTAGTGCTAGTAGTAGTAGTAGTACTGAATTGAAAATATAACATTTAGTGAAAAATATTATTTCTGTTTTACAGTGTGTGAACCCTACACTTGCAGAATAAAAATTAGCGAGGCCATTTTTACCAAGAACAATTACGAATTAGAAGGTGAGTGTTTTTCATAATTATTATTATTAATATATTTATTGAACATTACTTTAGCTGAGGTTGTTTTAACCATTAATTATTTAACCAACAGTTAGTAAACAAGACTTTTTAAAACCAAGTTTTTGAACATTTCTTTAGCTGAGCTTGTTTTTTTAACCAGTGATTAATAAACAAGTTTCTTTTATATTTTTTAAAGCAAGTTATTGATTATTGCCTGTTTTGCTAGATTTATGTTAGAACTCAAATTTTTTTCTTTTCTTTTGTTTTAGATGGATTTCCTGTGTTCAACTGGTGAGTTCAATACGATTGATGAACTTTTCCTGCATGAAGTTTGTGAGGTCTTCAGTACGTGGAAGGCAATATTAAAGTTACAAAGAATAGGACATTGAGCCAGTTAGTAATAGTAATAGTGTAAACTTAGAAACTACATAGAATAAAGTTTTTGTAAACTGATACTGCAGAAAGCATAAACGAGAATGAAAACGTTGGTTGCTTAAATTTAAGTGGGCGTTTCCACTAAGATTCCTCAATGACATTACAGCAATATATATAAATACAGCGTTAAAATGAAGAGATCTACTCAATACCTTAATTTTGGGTATATATGTAAAAGACTTATTTGAAAATTTTGTTTCTACGTACTGCTAAATCATGGCGGATACCATGTGCCAATGCATAAATAATGAAATTAACATTCAATGTTTAATAAAAACCTTTCAATTGTGGGAGCCCAAGGGAAGAACTTTGTTAGTGTGTGTTCTGTGTTCAGACAAATATAAGCAAAGTATTAACCGTGAATGTCTGGTCATACACAAAGATATTTTAAAAACAAGTGTCTTATGTTTAATTACTAATATGGACATCCAAGATGAGATTTTACTACAGTTTCAGAAATCCCATGGAAAAACATTTACAACATTACAACAATTTTTTAATATATATGAAAAAGCAATTGAAAATGAGGAATTTATTAATGAACTAATAAAAATATTCCTAGAAAAGGACTTTAAAAGGCATATACTTGAAAATGTTGTATGTGTGTAATTAAAACTTGAAATAATGTGAAACTGTTATCAATGAATCACAAAAAAATGTAATGTGCACTGCTGTGAACTATTATTAAACAAATTTTTTCATTATGCATACGTTTTGAAGAAGTGACTTTTTTATAGTGCTAATAATAACAAGTAATTCTCTGCAAATGTTAACAGTTTTCTTCAAATACAATATAACGGAAAAAGTATATTCTTCCAACTAGTTTACATGACATTAACTTTGTATTAGAAATATATAAAAAATAGTAATCATTGTCATGTGTTACTTAAACTATGTATGAATAAATAGTATAATTATACTAAGCAGTAAGCGTTAATAGATAGACTTGTTTATAATAATAATAATTATTATTATTTTTGACATCCCAAAAATAGTGTTCCACGGTGTTGTTTACCCAGTTTTAGTACTACATCATTTGTATAATCAATACTAATAATATAATTTCGTGACAAATACCTTTGAGTTTAATCCTTAAATAAGAATTGAATCTTTAAATATTGCTGTGTTTATGCTTTTAATAGTAGTAGTAGTAGTAGTCACCATGTACATATTTAAACTTGTACATGATATTTATGCACTAGTGTCTTACAAAAAACATACTTATATAAATTTTATAATTTAACTAATACTTTCGCTAAAACTTTTATCATATAATTCAATTGTTTTGTCATACTTATACTTTTTTACAACTATATGTCTTTATTCTTTTACTTTATAAAATGTTTTTTCTTTTGTCTCACTCTTTCACATGTACTACATTATAAAAAAATGTTCAAAATTAATTTTGCACTGATTTCGTATACATAATTTAGTTTTCACCCTTCCAAAATTTATTGGTTAGCTCTCCCAGGTAGGAACCCAACGTAAGCTTGCGTTATTCATTGCGCCGCTAAATAAACATAATATTATCGGTGTCACAGTATAATGTGTCTTTTGATCCCACAGTTGTCAACAATTCATAAAGCTTTAGCCGCGCCCATAATGTAATGAACGCAGCAAGTACAACGTTTGAAAACTTTAACGGCTTATTTTCATTTTCAACGTTTTTATATGTAATAACAGCATGTTTTTCCCCAATGAATAGTACGCTTTGTACTTCGTACTGCGGTGCCCATAGGTAGCCGTAAAGCTTTTCTGGCGTGCCAACAACCACTGATTGTGACAAAACCGTTCTTTGTCCCCATTTGAAGTAGAGCAAATTGAGGAATAGCTTGGCTATGTACCTCAAGCCAGGGTTTAATGCAATATTTTTCTCATCTAACTGTATGCCTTCGTGGACATAATATTCTGCAATATATTTATTTTCATCTCCTTTGCTTGCACATAAAATAAAAATGTTTCATTTAAAGAAATCTGCAAGAAACTATGTAATCCTTTTACACTTCTTTTATTTTAATTATATATAATGTATAGCCTTATGCACTGCAAAACACTCAATATTAGTTTTAACCTTTAAATGTATGAACATATTCCTATACATTGTATCCTTTACCTTGTCTTTAAAAGTTCAATAATATTTTTTAATGTTTTATAAGTACAATATTTATATATCATGTAATTTATTATAAAATGTCTATTTTCACACTTAAAACAAAATCCAATGTATGTAAAAATTAAATATGTTAATGCGCAATCTTTTGCGCAGGTTTGTGATTATAAATCAGGTCATGGTTCATACTGATATAAAGCGGATTCTACCGTGATAAGATGTACAGTCAAAGGCCGTCTGTTTCCGCTAGTGCAAAACGAAAAAGAAATACATCACTACATATAAAACCATTTTCAACTTCTCATAATAAAAAACAAAAAGGTGAAATTCAAACTAATCTTTTATCCAAAAGTAATACTGTAGACTCTAAGTATATTTCACCACGTGAAAAACAGTTTCAACTTGAAAAACAAAAGAAAATTATACTTGTCAATCCAAATGATTCTGAAATTCCTGAAGAAGATGATACATGTCGCATAATATTTCCAACACAGGAGCCAATACCCGCACAAGTGTATAGAAGAAGTTTCAGAGAATCAACTGAAATACCATTTCAAGAGGAAGTAACAAGTCAAGATACAATCTCTAATGATAATCTTATATTCAACGAAGTAAAGTGTAATTGTACTCCTAATAACGTAAGTAAAATTTGTGTAAAACAATACTAGAAAATTATAAACTTTCTGAACCTTTACTTTGTGAAGGTTGTGCAAATCGTAGTGAAAATAAAACTGTGCATAAATGTTTAACTGAAACCGATGAGGAATTAAATACTGTTGTGTGGAATTTCCTAATTAAAAAATCAACACGTGATCAAATATTAAAACAATATTTGAAAATTCATGTAAAATATATAAATACCAACAATATTCTAAATCTTATAAACAAATTTAACTATACATAACAGGAAATTACATTTAATGATTATCATATTTTTGATTTAAGAGAATCATATCTGGAAAAGGACAAAAATGTGTTTCAAAAATCGTTATTGTAAACATCGGTGTATTTTTCTAAATAGATACGAGGAATGCGAATATCATTGTTCTTCTTTTTCTATAAAAGAACACTGTGTGTTAATGTGTATTGCCCGTTGGAAACCACATCGAGAACTTTTGTGTTACGGATGTTTTCAAAACAGAAGCAAAATAGAAGAACACGATTGTATTACTTCGGACTATAATATGTTATGCTATAATGCATGGCGTACAATGGTAAGCGCACAAACTTTTGATGATTTATATGAACAATTTGCAGCAGTGCATTCTGATACTGAAATTGATGATTGGGAATTTACATGGACATTATATAACATTTTATTAAACAAAGACAACATTGAATTAATTACCAAATTATTTTTACAAAAAGATTTACTATATAATCCGCATTTTAAAAAGTTGTAATGGAAACTCTTCTGTTAATCAATTACAAATAATAAAACAATGTGTATAAATTAGTGGAAAACTGTTCAATATGTAATTGTGCATATACTAATATAAATCTTGAATGTATTAACCAATATATCAAAGAATGTTAACATTATTAAAAATACAAATGTATCTGTGTGTATATCTTATTGTGAATAAAATTTTATCAGTGTATATAACTTGTTTTCATTTTTTATTATTATTTCCTTAAATGTGTTTTGGTTTTGTGTAAATGCGTTTTGCAATATTATTATACTTAAAGTATTCTGTGAAAATTAATTCATGCAAGTAAAAAAACTTTAACATGTGCATATAACAAGACAAAACTCACATGTCATAAAATTTACTTGTGAGTTTATAATGCATGCATGTAAGAAAACTTTTTTAGTTTGCGTTTTTGCATTTTGTTTTTAAACTTGTATTTTTATTTTCATTTTGCATTTTGTTTTTAAACTTGTATTTTCATTTTCATTTTGTTTTAAACTTGTTTTGAAATTTTTATACCATATGTATATGAAAAAGTTTTTAGTTTTCATATTGCATTTCTAATTAACGTATAACTTTTTATAATTTACAATTTGTGTATTTGAAAAAATAAGTTTCTTCGGATTAAAGCTCATTGTAAATACCAATTCTTATACCCAATAATAGTATATTACCTATTTTTATTATTCAGGAAAAGTTTTTTTAATAATAAATAAAAATCAAAAATAAAATTTTGGTTAAATATTTATTTCACTAACAGAAAAATATATACAAGCAAAATAATAATACAAAGAAATAATATATGTACAAAACAAAATATATACAAAAATCTTGCTTTAAATGTTACATTTCTGTCTTTCTCCAAAAGTATAATTGGTAAATCCTCAATATATTTCGGATTTTGTAATAATTCATTATAATGTTTGTTAAACAATTGTTCATTAACATACATATTAGCATGTGAAATCAAATAAATAAGATAAACATCATTTCTTACATTTTCACTTCACATAATAACCCAAGCTTCTGCCTCCAATGACAGTTGGTTTGCCAGCAAACAATGATGTCCAAGCTGATTGTAATAATTAAAGGCGCAGCCTTGACACAATAATACACTTTCCGGTTTCCAGTTTAAAATACTTTTATGTACACAGTTTTTGTCAACAATATCAAAACCGCACTCACACTTTTTTTTCGTCGCACTGATAAATCCATTGGTTCCGTTTGTGGTGATGGTGTAACACTTGCATTTGGTGTATCAGGTTTAAAATCGTCCAACTCCTGAAATAAACGAAGAATTTCTTCTTCCTCCACTTCACTAAATAAGTCTGGCGATGGGGGCCTTACTTCTTCTCCCTCCTCCACATATATCAATGGTTGTTGTTGTGGTGGTGTTCCTTCTCCCTCCTCCAGATATATCAATGGTGGTTGTGCTGGTGGTGTTGCTTCTCCCTCCTTCACATATATCAATGGTAGTTGTGGTGGTGTTCTTCCTTCTTCCTCATCCTCCACATATATCAATGATGGTTGTTGTGGTGGTGTTCCTTCTCCCTCCTCCAGATATATCAATGGTAGTTGTGCTGGTGTTCTTCCCTCTTCCTCCTCTTCAATAAATAAATCTGGCGATGGGGGTCTTGCCTCCTCCTCCTCCACATATATCGATGGTGGTGGTCTTGCTTCATCTTCTTCCTCAGCATCCGGTGTTAAGGTCCATTTCATTGCTGGTACTTTTAATGTTGTACCAAACAATGGTCCAGTATTTGATGGTCCCAATATTGAAGGTGATCCCACTGGAGATGTTGGAATTAAAACCGGTTCATCCCTAAGATCAATAATCTCCTATTCAATAATTATTTCTGGAGATTGCGGAGCGTCTATGGAAATTTCAGAAAAATAGTCTGAAGACTTAAACTTCTTCTTTGCCAGTTCAATATTAGAATCCATCTCAAATTTGCCTCTCTACTTAATTCTTAAGCAACTCTACAGCGTTGATGACTCTATGAACAACTTCTCTTCAAACCCCAGTATATAAGGAAACATTTTATCACCAACATCATATCACATGATTATTATATTTTTTCAAATCTATTTTCAAAAACAACCCGTAATCATAAGCACATGATATACGGAAAACATGTAAACAATGTTATCATGTTGTAGTCAAACCACATGATATTTTAAACCGACCTATTAAAACAAATATTATTTAGAAAACAACAAGTTTTCAGAGTTCAAGACATCTATAATGTTAAATTCTGTTTTATTTATCATTGGTAATCTCTCGCTTGTGTATTTAACGCTCTGCCAATCTTAATTAGTGACAAGGTTCTTTAATCATATAAGTTCAATACCCTATCTATCTTATTTCGTAGTACGTTAACAGTTTCTTTTATAATATCTTATCATAGCGTTCCCATCACATGTTCACAATATGTAAAATCAACATTACTTGTGGCAATGTCATATGATGCTTATTCATCTGTTGGTGAACATCCCATCACGTGTTCACCTTATGCATAATCAGACGTGGTTAGTTATCAATCACATGTTACTTAATCATACGGTTGTAGCTCCAGTTACTTGTCACATAATGTTTAGTCATACGTCAATGACTCCAATTACTTATCACATGATGTTTAATCATGTATCAAGGGTCAAAATTACTCATCGTCACATGATGTTTAGTCATGTATCAATGTTCAAAATTACACATCGTCACATAATGTTTCGTCGTTCAACAAGTTTATCTAATCGTACAAAGGTCAATTCATCCGAATTTCCAAAGCGCGCTAAACCTCAGTTCATGTCTTAAGTTCTTCGGTGATGGATGTGCGAGAACAAGACTCCGTCTTTAGTACAAACACCAAGTATGGCTAAATAATGCAATAAAATAAAATAATTTCCTATTAAAGGGGTTCCCGAGTTCAATTCCTGTGTCCACATAAATATAATTTCATATTTTTTTTAAAAATTCATTAAACAGGGGGAGGGTGTACCTATACGGGGGTCAATCGTGGGTCCTGGGGGCCATTTCCAGGGATCATGCGTTAGGGAGCATCCACTGTGACCTTCGTAGTGGTCATTCAACCTTTCCTAACATTATTTCGTCATCTATCATTGTAAAACACATCACGTGTTCTTTATCAATCAATTGACCTTTCCGCTTTCCTGACCCAATTTCATCACCTCCTTCTATACTCACTATCTGCCCTTATCCTTAATTAAACAATTGATAAACTATCTCTTATCAAGGCGCGGTATCGTTTGACGGTCACGATACTAAATCTATACTACTCACCTATTACATGAAATCTAATCATTTTATTATATGAAGCACACATTCTCCACAGAGGAGACTTATGTAATATTTTTGTTCTTGCTTTTCTACAATAGAATGTCGCAGCGTTTGCTGTTCTAGTCTTACCTGTTGGGACACGTAATAATACTTCTGAAACTAATTCTGGACAATCAATTTTACCATTTAATAATTTATGTAAGAACAAATCAAAAACACATCTCCTTTTTTCTAATGTTAGAAAATTAAAATTCCTTACCAAGTCTTCATAGGGGACATACTTTGGATAGAAACTGGTTCTTTTATTTGCAAGCATTTTTAAGAATTTAAGTTGTATATTTTCTATTGAATCAGTGTATTTAGTGACATTTGGTGTCCAAACAGTACAACAATATTCTAATTTTGACCTCACATATGAAAAATATAACCTTATAAATGTTGATTGCTTGTAGAAATCCTGTTCTATCCTATAAATTAAACCTAGGTTTCTATATGCACTACTCGTTATCGCGTCAACGTGTTGAGTAAAGGTTAATTTGCTATCAAATATAACTCCTAGATCTTTGATAGTATTTGGGTAGACAAGGAAGTGCCACTTATTGTATACGTAAAGTTAATTTGATTTTCTTTCCTCGTGAAAGATATAGATTTACATTTGGAAACATTCAGGACTAATTTATTCTTATCACACCACATTTGTATACTCTCTAAATCTTGTTGAAGTTTCACGCAATCATCAATTGACCTTACTTTGGAGTATAATTTGAGATCGTCGGCAAAAAGAAGAACTTGAGAAGTTTTAATACATAGAGGAATATCATTAATAACAAGAAGAAACAACAGAGGACCTAGATTAGATCCTTGAGGGACTTCTGATAGAGTATTAAATTTTTCAGTAACAAATCCTTTATATGAAACATTGTTTTTGGTTATGCAAGTATGATACAAGATACTCCATTGCTTGTTTCGAAAAATTCAGAGATGCTACTTTCAGTAGCAAGACATCGTGATCAACGACGTCAAATGCCTTGCTAAAATCAGTATAAACGACATCTACTTGACCGCCTCTATCTAATTCTGTTACTATAAAATTTGTTAAAATTAACAAGTTTGTCAAAGTAGACCTATTACAGAAGAAGCCGTGTTGATAAGTTGAAAGAACAGGTTCTACATGATTTAAAATTCGCGCATATAATATACTTTCAAGAATTTTTGCAAAGGGCAATAGAATAGCAATTGGCCTGAAATTTTCTATTTCTCTTTTGTTTCCAGATTTTGGTAATGGACAGACTAAACTTTCTTTCCATTTATCTGGGAAAGTGTTTGTTCTAATATAAATATTAAATATAGTGCAAAGTGGATATTTAAATATATCACTGCAACCTTTCACAACATAAGGGGGAATATTAACAGGACCACAAGATGCTTTTGGTTTCAACGCTCGTATAGCATTTTCTATTTCTTTGAGTTTTATTTCATCTAATTGAAAGTTGTCTAATATATTACATTCGGTTCGATTAACGAGAAAAGAGTCAACGTTGTATGTAGCGGGTACATTGTTGTACACTGAATGGAAATAATGTACAAATGCCTGTGCTATTTCACTGACATGTTGGATATCATGACCATTGCATGTAAGGGAGTTTGATGACGAATGCTGTGTTTTGCGTTTAATAAAGCTCTAGATCTGGCTTGGGTCTTTCTCGATAGAGCAATCTGAGTTTAAAATAAAAGTTTTGTAGGCTAATTTTTTCAGATTTAATTTTTTTACGCAGTCTCTCAAATTGATAGCGATGGTAAAGTATATTTGTTGATCCCTTTTTCCACTTGTTATGGTGGTATGTCTTGGATTTTATTTTCTTAAAGTAAACCAACATGGATAACTTCTGCTGATATGTCTTTTAAGTGGAACACATATAGAAAATATGTTGTTAATCATTTGATAAAAGTTTGTTAATGCTATATTTACATCATCCGATTGCGAAAGGCAATCCCAGTTTACTTTAGAGAGTTCTATGTACATCTTTTGGAAATCTGCTTTTCTAAAATTAAAACCGGGTTCCTTAATTTCTTTCTTAGATTTCTGCAGATGTTGAAACGGGAAAGAGATAAGTAAAGCTGGGTGATGCCTGTCTTCATTAGTAATAAGACAACACTCTTTTGTTACGGAAACGTCATTAAGATTTGAGAGTATTAAGTGTAAGGTTCGGCCATTACTATTTTGAATGTCATTATGGGAAATTAAGTCGTACAGGGACATGAAGTTATTTAAATCTTTACATTTATTTGTTGAAAGTAGAAGGTCAAAATTAAAACACGTTATTTGACTTATATTAAAGTCCCGTATGCAAAGAACGGTGCTTCCTATCGGAACATTACTCTCAATAAATTCATAAAACAATTCGTATGTTGTTAGAGTTGAATCCGGAGGAATGTATACTACACAAATAAACACCTTTAGTGAGTGACTGGAGAGTTTGACAATTACACATTCAAAATTTAGATCACAAGAGTTTATATAGGAGACATTGTAATTTTGATGTACTACTATTATTACACCCCCTCCCTTACAATTTTTTGATAGTTCAAAGTTCCTGTCTTGACCAAAAACTTGGTATCTTTTATCGAAAAATTCTCCATCAGTATGACATTCTGTTAAAAAAAAAACTTTCGGTGATTGCGATTACATCATAATTATTTGATAAGACATTTGTATAAAATTCTAGGGCTTTGGACCGTAAGCCAAAAGTATTTTGATAAAACACTGAAACAATTTACAAGTATGGTTTTGCATATTTTCGGATACACAGCTATTATCTACAGACCATGACAATGAAGGAGCCTCGGGGCTTGGCAATACAATAAAACTTGAAGGTGAAGTTCTGCTTTTAACACACTCGGTATTTACTAATTTTGGTGTCCTTACTAATTGATGCAGTTCCTGAGCACAAAATTCTCATCGGTTGTACGTTGATTTCCGCTTCACTGACTCAGGGCTGGGTAGTTGGTTTCTTAACAATGGGGATGGAACGGAGGGAGGGTTAACATTCTTCAGAGCACTAAAACTTTCACTTTGAACTGCCTTAGGCTGATTTAGTGACAGAGGCTCAGAGGCTGTAAGCTGGAATGTTGAGTCTCTTGTTCTGCTTGGATGCTGTCTGTTTCTATTTCCAAGTGCACTTAAAGTGAATTTTTCCCCATCAATATACAGATACCGAAACTGCAGATAAGCATAACTACCGCGTTGTTTTGTCTCTTTCATGAAAACTTGTAAATTTTTGCCTTCATTTCTCACATTGTTAGAATAATCCTGTTCAATGTATTACTGGGAGCTAGCTTTAATGAGAGGCTGAGAAAGTCAGAGTTGATTGACAGGTGCCCAACCCCCGTCATCAAGAAACGGTCACTCGACGGTCCTGGGCAGGGCTGCCAGTGCGCTGTAAAAAATTACCTAATACTCACTTAATTCAAAGAGTTTATGCAAACTGTGCAATCCCTATCGAAAGAATTTTTTAAATTTGCATAAGCAGTTACCGTAATTGAATACATTTTGCATATTACTCACCTTCTATATTTTATAAACACCCTCGTGGCAGAGCGGTCTAGCATTTTAGTCTTCGATTGCAACATAAAGGGTCAATTCCGCTGGGGATAGGTGAATGCGATGGTTCAAATCCCGCTTTATGCAAGAAAAATGTAAGTTCTACATTTAGAAGCTTCTAAGCTTGTTTAGAGCGTTAATTCTTTATTATAATAATAATAATAATAATAATAATAATAATAATAATAATAATAATAATAATAATAATAATAATAATAATAATAATAATAATAATAAATATTAATTCTTATTAATAATTATTATATCGAAGAATATTCCGCTCTTTCGAAGAAATTTTGTTGGCTCTAAAAATAGCATTGTCTACGTATAACACATTTATTTACAATCTGATTACAGAGCTTATACATATCACTTGAAATATATAAATTATATACATAATTTCCTATTAACAGTTTAGAAGTGCAATGAAGAATATACCGGTATGTGTTATGTTTAAGTTCGATTAATCATTATCACTAGAGACCAGGGGCCTTATGCAGAGACATTTTGACGCGTGATTAGTGCTTACTAAAGCGTTCGACTAACATATGTTGCCTGCAGTAGTCAGGTATTTAGTATGGCGCTAATTATGCGTCAAAACGACTCTGCATAAGGCCCCAGATGTTTAGGCATTAAAAACCTGGAAAATAGATGAGCAAATAGGCACTTAAAATTTACAAAATAGGAACTAAAATGTAACAGAAAACAATGAAGATAAATACTCAATACAATTTTAAAAAATAAGTCGTAAATAATGTTAAAATAATATAGAAACGTGTAGACGTGGACACACGCAAATTAGACTGTGATAACAGATGCTTCAGTTTTTTTTTCTCCCTCGCTTCTTCGTCGCACTGCACTATGACCTTCCTTATTATTTCTCAAGCTTCGCTGTGTATAGTTTGGCCTCTCTTACGCTGTGAAGCCATTGTCAAATGAATAATAAGCAACAAAACCGCGACCACAACACACACAACAAATAATCACCTAACTCTTTAGAATGACATTCATGTGACATTTTTTTTACGACTGGCAACGCTGACATATAGAAGGAGGGTAAGGGAGTGCCGCAAAAGTCAGGCAGAAAAAATATTGAAAATTTTCCCCCTCTACCTCAGCCCCCGCTGGTAAACAAGCTAGCTCCCTATAATAAATGTTACTACCACGAAGTTTGCGTCTGCTTCTTTGGTTTTCTCTCTTAAAAACTTACACACGATAGGTCGATTTTTATTCGCGGTTATCTTTCCTACTCTGTGAGCTCGCATTATTTCTTCGTCTCTTAACTGAATTTTTAATCTGTCTTGAATTACTTTGCACATTTTTTCTTCAGTTTCTGTCCATGTCTCTCTTTCGCCCTCTTCAACGCCATATGGGTCTAGGAAAATTCGGTGTAGGAAATTTCGGTGTAGGAAAATTCGGTGTAGGAAAATTCGGTGTAAGAAAACTCGGTGTAGGAAAATTCGGTGTACAGAAAATTCGGTGTACGGAAAACTCGGTGTGGGGAAATTTAGGTGTAAGGTAGATTCGGTGTAATACATATTGAATTTACGACACTTCACATTGTGAAAACAAAAACCATAAAATGTAACGAATAAAATGTTATTTCCTATTTCAAGAAAAGCATATTTATTTTTTTGCCTTCAGTCTTGCATGTCTTTCGCGGGGTATTACTATAAACTACTTTTCATCACACAATGAAGCTGACACTTTCTGTTAGAAATAAAACAATTATAAGTTCATAGAATAGTTATAGGAACAACTAAAAACACCTTTCCTCACGGATTCTTTTAAAACTCACGAATTTCATTTAGGTCTAGAATTTCAAACTGAAGTCCGATTTTCATGCGGTTTGTGGCAAATGATCAAGGAACGTTGGGAGATTTATGGAACTATATTTACTGGTTTAAATTCATTTGAGGTAATATCGGCCACGCCTCTAGAAAAACAGCAAATATTCGCCACTTTATCGATTGGAATTAGATGAGGTATGGTGTGGAGATTTGAGTTTCTTCGCTAGATAACAATCTCGTGACGGTCAATAAGAAACAAGAAACTGGACCGTTGTATTGAGAATTATGCTGTGCTACTGTATCGATATGATCAGGACACAGTTACAATAATGTACTCTTTGGAGCAACGTGATTTTATCGTTAAAAAGTTTTTGGAGAACGGGATCTGTTGTTGCTACGCAAAGGGCATTTACACGCAACTTTGCCTCACGCTCTGCCCCAGACAGGAACATAATATGGTCGTTAGTGAATAAATTGCAGGAAACAGGATCGCTTCTGAGGAAGACAGGGAAGCATCGGACCTTGCTGGCGGATGTTGTGAAAGATGTCAGGTACCGACTCTAAGTCACCCAAGAAATATCTATTCAGCATGTGATTTCGCTTCAAATATCCAATATCTCATTCGAAGTGTAACGTACAATGGCGAATATTTGCTGTTTTTCTTGCGGCCTGCTCTATATTACCCCGGATGAATTTAAACCAGTAAACATAGTCCCATAAATCTCTTATTCCTCCTTGATGATTTGCAGCAAACCGCATGAAAATCTGACTCCGCGAGTTTTCAAAGAATCACTCTGTATATACATATATAAGATGCAAAAATATATTGATCAGAATGTTTTACTGGAAAGGGCAATATAAAGCAGGATGGTTTTATCAGATAATAGTTGTACAAATGGTTGACTTCTCCTCCAGTCAGACACTTTAGTTTGTTTGCCTTAAGGTAAACAAACTAAAGTGTCTGATTGGAGGACTTTGAGGACTAAAGTGTCTGATTGGAAGACTAATTTCTCGTCATGTAAGGGCCATAAAATGTTAAAATCCCTCGAAATCTAGAATTCCAATAATTTCAGAAACACAATTCAATATAAAGCAATATAAAGTAGACAGTAAAGAGTAAAAATGATAGTAGACAGTAAAAGTACACTCATGTCCAAAATTATTGTCGCATGTCTATAAATATGTTGTTGTACTAATATAATTTGATAACAAATTCGCTTGGTATTTCTTATAATGTTAGTATGTGTATAATCGGCAAAGACATGTATGTGGAAAATTTCATTTCAAAAGAGCAGTAAATATGAACAATAAAACAAAAATAAAACTTTCTTGTCCATATAACAACATTTTGTGTTACTCATTCTAATTTTCGTATTTATAATTCTTTTCCTATGAAATTGACCACAAATATACATTTCCAGATTATACACATAGTATCAGTATTAAAAGCACCCTGCAAAATCATTATCAAATCATATTCTTACAAGAAGACAATATAGATATGCGACAATCATTTTGGACATGAGTGTACGTTCTACACAAAATTTGAACTTCAAACTAATACACTCATTTATCCTCAAAGTTAAGTTTTTAATAAATCCTATGGCCTACTACAACGAATCTTTGTTTACACCTAACATTCCCCACACCGAGTTTTCCGTACACCGAATTTTCTGTACACCGAATTTTCCTACAACGAATTTTCCTACACCGAATTTTCCTGCTCCCACGCCATATATACGTCCACTTGTATTTGAGATCCTGACCACCTATATTGTTTCATACGTAAAGTACGTATAGATGGAACACTTATAGGGAAAGTATTACAAAACGTCCGTTTTCAGTTATAACGTCCGCTGCACGTTAAGTCCAAAAACTATAGGAATTACGCATGTAACCTACCTTTTTAAGTATGCCACCTACAATTGTTTCTCAGTGTATTTTCGTCACTTCTTCATGCAAAACACACTCCGGGGGAAAATATGAAATTATCAAAACACTTAATCCTCTGATAATTTAATCCTATGATAACTTTCGTAAAAATGAAATTTTACAGAATATGTTCTATTTTTATTCTGACAATTTGTTTCAGTTATAATAAGCCAATAATGAGTGGGCGCGTTCTCCTCAATTTTATAAAACACTTTCCTGAATATTTATTAAACAGTTTAGAGTCTTATAGATCATTTTCTGTATTTTGTCAGAAACTAGACTTATTCGTATAGCATGGGATTAAAATTTCTGAGAATGAGGATCGCTTGTTGCAACAATCCATAGCTTCACTACTTAGCTAATTGATCCGATGAGTCCTACTTCAAAATTCCCCAATAACTTCTTCTCTTCTATAATCTCAAACGCAGACCATTTTCTCACTTGGTGTAACTATGAGCCGGGACTAATTTATAAAGAAAGAGAGCAAACTATACTGAGAAATCTGATAGGAGTGTATCTAACTGCTGCTAACTGTTATAGGAGTCCAAATAATTAATCATATATTAATTTCAAAACATCAGGAGATTATGGTCAATTTATCAAGAGATTTAAGCAAAATGATTATTCTACATAATAGATTCTTTTATTTACAGAAAGCGTTGACTGGTATTGATATGCTTTCTTCTCTTTGATAAAAGAAAAACCTAAAAAAAAAAAAATGAAATAGGAGATTTTGAATTTAGAAAGAAAGAAAAGAAGAAAGGGCAATTTTTCGGTTGTTTGTTCGCGTTACACACAAGAACGAATTTTGACAGAAACTTACGTAAACAAAATCACCTTCGCTTAACAGCCTTCAAATCGTATTCATGGTTATCATCTGTTATTTACGGATTCCTAACTAAAGTTATTTCAGATGGTCTTTATCCAAACTTCTTTCTTACAAAATATTAGATCTCAATATTTAGGAGGAGCATAGGCAAGAGGCTACCATGAAATCGCATAGTGGATGCTGTAAGAAACGGCCAGAGCAGAAAATGCTCATAATGCAAGTTTAGCATATGTTGAAAGAGAACTTTTCGTTATTCCAGTAAAATGGAATTCATTTTCTTTAACTACATATTCTTATTGATGTAGTTAGTGGCGATTGGGTGATATCAAAGAATTGCCAAGTACAGGGTGGTCCGGAGGTGGACGTACTTCCTCTTTAGTTTCAACAGTATAGTGTTAGTTATGGTAGAATGTCTGTACAATTACCTTGAAGTCTTAATACTCCCGCCAAGTGAACTTTGTGGTGGACAAACACCGCGTGCATGGGTTTTCTCGGGGTTCTCTCGTTTCCTCCCACTTTCTTCATTCCACCATTTCATTCATTACTCATCATCACCGTCTCCTTTAGCCTAACCGGCATAACCGTGGGACGTAAAACTCAAAGATTTCATTTCATTTTCATTTCATTGAAGTCTTAATAGTCTTAAGAGTCATAAACATCGGTATGATCACCATCCATGTCGTAACTCAACTGAATTGTGAGCCAAGTTCTCGCAGATGTTTTGTGGTGATACTCCGAGTCTCGAGGGTGAAGGCGTTTTCCATAGCTGCTCGTAATTCCTTCTTTGTGTGAATCGAGTGTTTCTTACTTGTTGGTTTATGAAACCCTAGAGAGCATTGTCTGTGTCATCAGATCGGGGCTTCTTCGAGGCCAGGCAAAGGGAGGTGATGAAGATGCAAAACCTCTTCCAATCTAGCGGCAAGGAAACGTCTGATTCAAGTAATTGCACACGTGAATCGCGAAATGCCCTGTTGCTCCATCCTGCTGTATCACAACAGTTGCCAGACAATGCCAAGCAATGTTACCAAACAAATGTGGGTAAAATCTAAAACGGTCAGAAAACACCAATTAGGGGTACGCCCACTTCCGGACCACCCTGTAGATCATTAGTCCAAGTTCATCATTGCAGTATTTTTTTTTAAATAAGAAGCTTACGTTGGCACATACAGGAGGGTGTGGAAAGAGGGCATCACAGGGACAATCTCCAAAAGTACTTGTTTAAAAGTACGATATAATGGTCATTTAAGATATCAAGTAACAAATTCTTCTTACACATTATTAAAATCTTAAATTAGAATTAACAACATTAAGTAGCTGCAATATAACAAAGAATTCTAGTTATATGTTTAGTATACTAAACTCTATCGATATTTATATAATATAGACAGCATTATCGAATGCTTTCACGGCTCACTACTGATATCTGGCTAAATAGTCTGCTCTGGATACCTTTCAGTTTCGACTTAAAATATTTATGAACAATGTACTAAAACTTTTTATTTACTATTTACTTCGGACTTACTATTTGGAACGAATAGTTTAAAAAGTAATACTAATCTCATTTTCTAAGCAAATCCCATAAAATCTATAAAACAATAACAAAATTGAATTATATAGCAAATCAGTGGCTTATCTAGGGGCGGGCTTCCGGGCTTAAGGCCCTCGAAATTTTATTTACTATATTAAACTAAATGAAATATCTTGCAGAATTTTTACATTTCCAGGACTAAAGTTAGCAAAGCCCCCCGAAACAAAATCGTAAATTCACCACTGCAGCAAATGCAGCATCAATTCTCTGAAAGTAACTTCCTTGAAACAAATTTTGTCAGTAGAAATACTAATTCTCTTTGGTGCTAAATTATTCTCTCTCCAAATTACAAGAACACTAATAATAGTCAATATGGATATGTTCTTGTTATCTTTAATACGCAAAGTTTGCTTCCTTTACTAGCTTTATTACTTTCAATCTATTCTACAAAAGAATGCGTTCGTGTGGGCAAAATTATATAATTCGACTGGGACGTCCGGCAAGATAGCATCCCGACTTTAGAAACTTGAAATAATGGCTAGGCCATTCGCTTGTACTACGTTTCTTTTCTACCGTTTGTACCGAAAATATTTTCGTTTGTACAATTTTCCTTATAGGGTTACTTGAGAGGTCTACTGGGGTGGGCTATCTTGGCGCCAAGATATCCCCCCCGTATTACAGCACAAAAAATGGAAATATACCATTCGAAAGAAAATCGTTTGTACCGTTTGTACCGAAAAATGTTAAGGGGCGGATCCAGGGGAGGCGATCGGGGCGGTTGCCCCAGCAGAAGAAAAAACTTTTTTTATTTTATACATAAATAAAACCCATCCCAGAGTTTAGAGCTCTTAAAAGTAGCTCTAAGTAGCAGTATTACAACCCCCCCCAGAAGTCTGTCCTGAATCCGCCCCTGGTTTTTGAGAAAGAGGGAATGACATTTGGGGGCCTATCTCGTACGGAAGATAGGGCCCGTAATGTGTATACTTTTTCCATGCCCATTAATAAGTACTATGTATTTATTCATGTGGATTTATGTGTATTTTGAACTCTGGTTGTGCATATCCAAATAATAAAAGAAAGAACTTTTTGGGGTTAACTCAAAGTTAAATTTGAATCGACGAGTGGGAGAACAGTGTGAGTCCAAAATAAGCCATTTTGAGGTAAAGGCAAAAATAGCACTAAAGATGTAGAACTACAAGTTATAATAAAGAGCAGTACAATTTGCAAGACCTCGCATGTCACAGCAGAATGCTATAATATTGACGTACATTTGTGGCATTAACAAACGAAAGTTCTTTCTTCGAATATCTCAAAATGAGTTTTGTGGACTAGTAGTGTTTCTCCACTCACCGATTTAATTAAATTTTCTCTATTTCTGCCGTTTTCCGTAAGTAAATACCGTATTATTCAGCAATTGCTTTCGGCTTTTGTCTATGAAAGCGGCGAACTTCTCGAGCCGCTAAAGTGTCAGATATAAAAAGTTGATTTCTTCAGTTGGTGTAAAGCTGAAACGTGGAAGTACGCAGTTTAGGTGAGTAAACATTTCATTTTTTTTATTTTTCTTTGTTTATTATTTCTGTAAATCCAGTTTCTTTCTGAATTTGTACACACTTTGTTATTCTTTTTAGTTTTTATTATTTGGATATAAAGTTTATGTGTCTTGTTTCTCAATAATCGTTTAATTTACAGTTTTCCACTCATTCTTTTTCCCCACTAGTGATAGCATTGGGATGGGTAAGGTAGGAAATTAGCGAAAATTATCTTTTCTGGTACTTTAAGACCAGAATAGTTTTCCTTTCAGCTCTAGTTTTTAATAACTATGGTACCTGTGGACTCTCACTCTCTGAGTAGATATTGTTCCATATTTTGAATCTATTTTCTATTTCAGTCTGACTTGTCATCGTGGTGGGCATAGGCGCCGACTTGAAGAAAATATTGTAAGGGTCCAAAACAATGAATAAATAAATCATTATATCCAGCTGTTTTCTATTAACTGCTTGATGATGGCCCCCTCCCTCCCCCAGATCTCGGTCGCCTACTCCACTGGGAAATTCACGACCTAAGTCAAATTCGCCTAAAGACATTACAACAAATTCACGTTCAAAATTTGAGACCTTCACTGCAACTTTGCGCACTACACTCATCTTTACTTTTCATATCAGTGCTGCCAGAGTGTTATTTCAAGCTTTAATGCTCCACTTAAAAACACCGTTTTGAAAACGGCATTTCCTATCGAATAAGAAGGCTGTTCCTAATGTTGAATTAAAGGCACGACGAAGTTTACGACAGAAATTATTGCTTCTCTTTGCTAATTCTTCCTCGACTGGATTATATTGAGGGGGCGAGAACCCCACCTTTAAATATGGGGGGGCCAAAAGAGTCCTGCCCCCCAAAGTCAGCGCCTATGGTGGTGGGTTCGAAGCCCGGTGCTTTCTCGCGTGTGCAGGTGAATCTTATCGTCATCTCCACTTTCTCGCGTATTATGAATTTCCGTCCCTGAGGAAGCTGACGGAGAGTATATGTATAAGATCGAGAGAAACTAAGGCATTAGAAGTTTGAAAGGTAGGATGTTTATTAAAATATTTATGAACCTTTAATTTTTATAAACAAATGGACCTCCTTATTCATGTTAATGAATAGTCCCTTAATAAATATTTCTTTTAAAAAAGAGATGAAGGGGATTTTCCTATTAAGGGGTGGTGATAGTACAAACAAAACATGTTTCGGTGCAAACGGTACAAACGATTTGCTTTCGAATGGTGTATTTAATTTTTTTGTGCTGTGATACGGGGAAGGGGATATCTTGGGGCCAAGATAGCCCTTCTGTCATCCCAATGTCATCCCCTCTTTCTCGGAAGCTATCAGGGTACAAACAAACCTTTTTTCGGTACAAACGGTGGAACACATAAATTCACATGAATAAACACATAATACTTATTAATGGGCATCGAAAAACTACTCATTACGGGGTCTATCTTACGTACAAGATAGCCCCCCAAATGTCATCGCCTCTTTCTCGAAAACTATCAATGTACAAACAAAACTTTTTTGGTACAAACGGTACAAAAGATTTGCTCTCCAATAATGTATTTCAATTTTTTGTACTGTACGGGGGAGGATATCTTGGCGTCAAGATAGCCCTTCTAGTTGACCTCTCAAGTAACCCTATAAGGAAAATGGTACAAACGAAAATATTTTCGGTACAAACGGTACAAGCGTAGTACAAACGAGGGGCTATCTTGCCAGACGTCGATTGGGCTGTTGTAATGTTAATCAAAATGAAATAGAATGCAATTCGCTTAGAGGAAGTTCACTGACTACTATTAATCTGAAATATTAAACTTTGGGTTACTGTAAAATATGACAGTATTCAAAACTTTGTTATCCCTAGAAAGTCCGTGCTTGCATCTGCTACGAGAAGGATCAAGTTAGGGGGGAAGGGGGGTCAAATTTTCTCGCGCTGGTTTTAAGTAGCTTTCAGAGTATATTTGTTAGATTTGAGTTAACGTGTTGAACTAAATTTCAAAAAAGAAACTTTTCAGGGAATTGTGCCTTTTATTTGTAAAGAAAACGAGCTCAATACAGTGCGTAAAACTGCTTAAGTATATTCTACGAAATTTGTTATAATACTATGCAGAATACCAGTAGTATAACTGACACTCGACAAGTTTTATGAAAGCCTAAGTGTTTTTATAAAGGAGAAAAGTAACATATTTAAAAAGTAATACATGTTTTAGATATAAAGAAACAAATGAAAGGAATTTTGGGAAAACAAAGATGGGTAGCACCTATGACCAAGGGAGGTAAAATCGGCCCGCACAATATAAATTATTTATTTTCTCTTTTTTACAAAAAAAAAAATGTAGTATATTCCAGTTGGAAAAAGTGAAAATGAACCTTTCATCAAAAGGTACAATAACAAAAAAAAATCTGAATACATATTAATCCATATAAACTAAATGAAAAAGTACTCGCGGACAAAATTCACCCACCCACCCTGGTCCTTCTAGGGTTAAGCCTGTTATGGTATTCGCTAATAAATCACATACGCTTTAATCAGTTTATTCTCAAATACGAAAATATCCTACTTTCCTAGTATGTAAGTTGTCATAGTGTAACATATTACATATAATTAGAGAATTAGAACTTCCTTTAGAAACCAAAGCACTTTTTTCAACCAGAAATTTTGCAATCCTAAATAAATGGTTCTCTATTTAATAAATAGGTAAATTTCTGTCGTTCATGAAGTGAAATCAATTTTGGGCGTCCGAATCTTCATTAATTTATGGTGTCCATGTTTTCTTTTACTTCATTAAGGAACAAACAGTATTGTCACTAGTAAAGATAATTTTTTCAGTTTCATAACAACTTCTCCCTTGCTATATACATATAAAGGGTGTTCCAAAACAGCACCGACAATGTTTGGGAGGTGATTCCTGACACCAAGACAAGACAAAAAGTATAGACCAACCTGGGTGCACAAATGATTCCTTTCGGAGTTATAGTCTGCCGAAAACTTGAAAAAATAAACTTTAGGGGTCCATAATTCCAAAACTAGGGGATCTACTGTATTCGAGTGAAGATTTCACCTAGGAACTATTATGAGCGCTATCTAAAATTACATGTTTCAAAATCCTAAGGTACTCAAGCAACAATTTTTATAGAAGAAGTTTGGATACGGGCATATAATTCAAAATACTCAGCAACTACCTCTATAAAAACTGTTGCGGAAGTACAGCAGGTTTCTGAAACTTGGATATTTAGATAGGGCACGTACTAGTTGCTAAGTGAACTCTTGACCCTACTACGGTAGGTCCCATAGTTTTGAAGTTATGGACTTTTAAAGTAAATTTTTACATGTTTTCGGCAGCCTATAACTCCGGAAGGAAGCATTTGTGCACCCATCTTAGTCTATACTTTTGCCTTACCTTGGTGTCAGGAATTACCTCCCAAACGTTGTCGGTGTTGTTTTGAAACACCCTATATATATATATATATATATATATATATATATATATATATATATATATATATATGGTGAGGTGATTTTAGTTTAGCGTCCCGTTCAGCAGCGAGGCTATATGAGACGTGGACCTACTGATTAACGTGGAATCGAACCCGGGTCTCCCACGCCAAAGCCGCGTACGCTAACCGCTTAGCCACGAAGGAGCTCAATATATATATATATATATATATATATATATATATATATATATATATATATATATATATATATATATATATATAGATAGATAGATAGATAGATAGATAGATAGATAGATAGATAGATAGATAGATAAGTATAGATATAGATATAGATATATGCGGTGAAACCTTACTAAAAATACAAGTGCTGGAAGTAATCAATACAGAAATTGGGTAGAAAAATGAGAAACGCATTGTTGATATATTTATACCTCTTTGAAATTTACAATTATGTCACCAATACTGTCTACTTTGTTGTGCTTTTAGCTAAAACAATCGTTTATGTTATTCTACTTCTTTCTCTCTCTAATATTTTTTTTTCCAATGTTCGAGTAAACAGTTCACTAATATAGAATTGATTGCTTGTTAATCATCCTTGTTCATCCTAATTATCCGTGGTTTCCGCCCAAATACACTTTGCAGCTGCGCAGTTGGAAATTCAGAAACTAGAGAAAGTCGATGTTAACTGTGGTTTACTGTGAAGGTTGTAATGCACACTTTTCTCTTCGACTTTATAACTCTGTTTTTAAAAGTCTCATCAGAGATGAAGTCGACAAAGAGGATAAGAGCCTCTGACATTACTAACGCGCAACGGAAATATGTTTTAAGATAAAAGTCGACAACGCACAGTTCAAAGAAAACCGCGCTAAGCAACTTAGAACAGCCCGAGTCGCCAGCCTAGAGTCTACCTCCACGTATCAGTGAAGCATCCAAATTTGGAATGTGGAGGGCCGAGCACTTATCGAACTTCGGGAGTGAAAATTTATCAAGTTGTCATCGGTTACTCGAAACCGTTCGAATATTTGAAATTGTCAAGGTTTTGGGTATTATGAAAAGTTCGAATATTGTCGAAGTTTCAGGTATTATCGAAAGTTCAAATATTATAGAATATTTGAAATTATCAAAGTTTCGGATATTATTGGGGTAATTTTGAAAATTTGGTTATTACAGAAATTTCGGCTATGCTCGAAACTTCGAATATTAACAAAAGTTCTGGTATTCTGAAACTTCAAGTGTTATCGAAATTTCGAGCACTAACCAAACTTTGAATATTATTGACATTTCGGTTATTGTCGGACCATTACGAAACTTCATTCGTCGAGTATTCAGAAGATTTCGAATATCACCAAATTTTATCAACCATGATTTCTTTTCTTGATGTGGTTTTATTACCTCGTCTTATGCCCGAGGCTAATGGGGGCGCAAAAATATGTACATGTCTGACATTTGAAACAAGAACTCCTAGCTTCCGAGTACAGCAAGCCAACCCCATTTGCCAGCAAGGTCGAATGAAATTTTTGTGCCGGTAACTATGTGGCCTATAAGAAGGACGAATATAGAATATTAGCGCCTTGTGTGTGTGTGTGTGTGTGTGTGTCTGTCTGTATCCTGCAAATGGAGGCCAACGGAAAAGTGACGAAGTATAATCGCTCTGATATTCTAAGCTAGTGAACCGGATCGAGTGATTCTTTGCACGATTAATGACCTTAGTCAGCTACAGGTTAAAGCTTATAATTTCATAGTGCTCGGACTGCGGAGAGTGTCAAAAGAAATGTTCGAAAACGGAAAAAATGGGGGTTCTTCTTAGACCTTGTCATCTGATGAGGTGTTTGAAGTAGGAAATTTCCTTTCACTTTTGTTTAACCCTAGAACGCAGAATATGGGTCAAAAATGATCCAGCAGTAATTTATGTATACTTTTTTGCTTGTAATATTTGTTGCACAGTAGTTGTTCTCCGTGACATCTTCTATTGGTTTGTTTACTACATAAAAATAATGTATTCTGGGTTTTTGGCTTGCATTTATTTTTAACATTTTATTATATGTATTTATATATGTAGTATACATATAATGGGTCATTCCTGACCCCTGCTATATTTCAGTATTTGTTTAATATTATATATTAATATTACTATATAATACTAATACAAATCTTTATATTAATATGAGGCTAGTTATTTACTATAACTTTCAGCTATTTACAATCTGAGTGCATTCTCAAAATGTTCTATGAAGTATTTTCTCTTTTGTATTTTTTTCTTGGCAACTATAAGCATCACTCAACATGGACTAATTTGGACTGAAAGGCAGGCAGGCAGGCAAGTCTTGGATTTTATGGCGAAAAAGTGACCAGCTGTTGCTCATGCCTTACATGTTTGGTTGTTCCATGACTTGAGGTGTGAGGTTAGGTGTTGGTGGTCAGAGCCGTAACTGTCGCTAGCTCACTACGGTTCGATTGTAATTAATGTGGACGAGGCATCCTGTATAGATAACGACGGGGTTACTGCGTTGCAATGTGCATGATGTGGGGATTTTCAGAGTTTCTGATCTGGCGCCAGAAGGAGACAGCCTGTTGGTATCGGACATCTGTCAGGAGAGGTAATTGGAGATCTTCATGTATCTGGGACACCCTATTATCTCCTGAGTGACCGGAGATTGATCTTGCCGCATTGTTATGTACGACTTGCAGCGGGCGAAGGTACCAGCGTGGTGTATAGCCCCAGGCTTGGTGTGCGTACATCAGAGTAGATCTGATGCACATCTTGTAGAAGTGCAGTTTTGTTTACATATCGAGTTATGCATTCAGGAAGAGAGGGAGAAGGGATACGAGGCGGTGGGTTGCTTTCTTGGCAGTTGAGGTAATGTGATTTAGAAATGACAGCGGGGAGAGGCAGGAATGACAGCTGATTTAGGATGATCCAAGGTACTTTGGTTGAGGACTGAACTGCAGTGAGGTTCCTTGGAGGGAGAGGTTAAAGGGACGTTTCTTCCTGATTTTTGTGAAGTTCACTAGGATGGTCTTGGTGGAATTGATTTTGATTCTCCAATTCCTGGACCAGTCGGCAAACCTGGTGGTGCGACGCTGCAGCTAGAGCTCTGCAAATCAATTTTGGTGAGCCTGGTGAACAGTGCAGTATTGTCGGCGTAGGTGGCTATGGTGGTTTTCGCCGTTTGCGGGATATCACTGGTGTAGATGGTGTACAACAGCGGGGAGAGACAGGAACCCTGTGAAACTCCAGCACTGATCCTTCGTGTAGTGGTGAGATGGCCTGCGTGTTGAACTTTGAAGATTCTGTTGTAGAGGTAGGAGTGCAGGATTTTCACGAGGTAGGCGGGTATCCCAATCTACCGGAGCTTGTGGATCAGGCCATCGTGCCACACCTCAATGTCCAAGAAGAGGGCCAGTGTATGTCCACGTTCGTTGAAGCGATATGTAATTTTATTCACCACACGGACGTGTTGCACTGCTGTACCGTGCCCTTGTGCCGAATGATATTGCGTTCCTGGATTTGTAGTTGCAGTCGTTTGAGGATGAGTCTCTCCATCAGCTTGCTCAAGTGAGAGAGTAAGCTGATCGGTCTGTGATTTTTAAGTTCGGATCTGTTTCCTGAGGTCTTGGATATCAGAATCACTTTGGCTTCTTTCCAGACTGGCGGAAAGTGTCCCGTGGTAAAGATGGCGTTTGCCAGTTGGCACAGTAGCACTATCACGTTGCGTGGCGCACGCTTCAGGGCTTCGTGCGTGATACGGTCGGGCCTGCAGCTCGGTGAATTGAGGGGATGTTCACTATTGTTTCCACTTCTCTAGGGCGAACGAGGTCTTGATTTGAAAAGGGGTATTCCTGGTGCATCGTGCGGAGAGATTGTGCAACTGCTTCCATCGTGTCATTGTCAGGATGAAGATCATTAACTTGAAGTATGCCCTCGAGATAATCGGCGAGAAGAGTGGCTTTTTCAGTGGGGCTGTAAACCAGTCCTTGAGAGCCTCTGAGGAGTGGGAGCGTGTTAACCCTGCTGGGCGAGAGAGGTTTTCGACCAGGTGCCAGAAGTCACGGGAAGGCCTGTCCAGTTTCTAAAGGTTGGCGTTCCATTGTTGGATGTGTCTGCGGAGGATCCTCCTCTTGAGCCTACTAGGGAGGGCATTCAAGAGTCGTGTGTGCTCGGGGTGCCATCATCGTTGCCACTGTTTCCTGGCTCATCTCTTGAGGCGGACCAGAGCAGTAGTACGGGCTTGGCCAGGGTCGTTCTATGACTGGGGGTGCGTTTGGTTGCTGGTTCTCACACTGAGGGCTCTTTGGATGTGTATAGTTAGAGCGGCTACAGCTGAGTCGATGTCAGCGGGGGAGTGCATGGGATGTCGAGGGTTCACCAGCATTGAGAGCAGGTCCGTGTACTAGTATCTATTCGTTTGTTTAGGCGTGGGGGCTGGCCTGCCAGAACGTATTTGCTGAGAGCCACTGTGAGCATTATTGAGATGTGATATGATTGTAATACTGGGATGACCGTGGGGCCTTCGATTATGGCGATGTTGGCTCTTAGCACCATGTCCAAGATGTCGGATAGACCTCTGTTCCTTGGGAAGTGGGTGGGCTTCATTGGGGGCGGAAGGCAGAAAGTCGTTGCCACGAAGAGCTCGATTGAGGATGCGCCCGTTCCTGTTGGTGCTGCGGGACTTCCAATTGGGATTTTTGCTGTTCAGATCCCCTCCAACCATTACTCTGTGGCCCAGTCTTCGGAGCAGATTGAGATCGGGTGGATGGAGGGACCCAAAGCCCAGACAGCACAATGCACGTACAGTATCCGTATAGTACATGTACAATTGCACGGATGCAACATGTGCAACATCTGTATAAATGCACGCCTGTACATGTGATGCACATATACATCACAAGTCCTATTCAACATCTTCACGTGCACAGGACATGTGCAGTGCACACGTCCTGCACAAATGATTTCCACGTTCCGCACAGTTGATTTACACGTTACACGTATTCGATTTACATGTAGTGCACAGGTGATTTACATCTAGGACAGCGGTGATTTACACGTAGCACACAGGTGATTTACACGCAGTACCCAGATGATTTACATGTAGGAAAGAGGGGATTTACATGTAGCACATAGGTGATTTACATGTACGATAGAGGTGATTTACACGCAATACCCAGGTGATTTACATGTAGGACAGAGGTTATTTACATGTAGAACACAGGTGATTTACACGCAGTAAATGCACAATTGCACGGATGCAACATGTGCATTATCTGTATAAATGCACGCCTGTACATGTGATGCACATAAGCGTCACAGGTCCTATTCAACATCTTCACGTGCACAGTACATGTGTATTGGACACGTCCTGCACAAGTGATTTACGCCTTCCGCACAGTTGATTTACACGTAGCACGTATTTGATTTACATGTAGGACAGAGGTGATTTACATGTAGTACATGTACAATTGCACGGATGCAACATGTGCATCATCTGTATAAATGTACGCCTGTACATGTGATGCACATATACATCACAAGTCCTATTCAACATCTTCACGTGCACAGGACATGTGCAGTGCACACGTCCTGCACAAATGATTTCCACGTTCCGCACAGTTGATTTACACGTTACACGTATTCGATTTACATGTAGTGCACAGGTGATTTACATCTAGGACAGCGGTGATTTACACGTAGCACACAGGTGATTTACACGCAGTACCCAGATGATTTACATGTAGGAAAGAGGGGATTTACATGTAGCACATAGGTGATTTACATGTACGATAGAGGTGATTTACACGCAATACCCAGGTGATTTACATGTAGGACAGAGGTTATTTACATGTAGAACACGTGATTTACACGCAGTAAATGCACAATTGCACGGATGCAACATGTGCATTATCTGTATAAATGCACGCCTGTACATGTGATGCACATAAGCGTCACAGGTCCTATTCAACATCTTCACGTGCACAGTACATGTGTATTGGACACGTCCTGCACAAGTGATTTACGCCTTCCGCACAGTTGATTTACACGTAGCACGTATTTGATTTACATGTAGGACAGAGGTGATTTACATGTAGTACATGTACAATTGCACGGATGCAACATGTGCATCATCTGTATAAATGTACGCCTGTACATGTGATGCACATATACATCACAAGTCCTATTCAACATCTTCACGTGCACAGGACATGTGCAGTGCACACGTCCTGCACAAATGATTTCCACGTTCCGCACAGTTGATTTACACGTTACACGTATTCGATTTACATGTAGTGCACAGGTGATTTACATCTAGGACAGCGGTGATTTACACGTAGCACACAGGTGATTTACACGCAGTACCCAGATGATTTACATGTAGGAAAGAGGGGATTTACATGTAGCACATAGGTGATTTACATGTACGATAGAGGTGATTTACACGCAATACCCAGGTGATTTACATGTAGGACAGAGGTTATTTACATGTAGAACACATGTGATTTACACGCAGTAAATGCACAATTGCACGGATGCAACATGTGCATTATCTGTATAAATGCACGCCTGTACATGTGATGCACATAAGCGTCACAGGTCCTATTCAACATCTTCACGTGCACAGTACATGTGTATTGGACACGTCCTGCACAAGTGATTTACGCCTTCCGCACAGTTGATTTACACGTAGCACGTATTTGATTTACATGTAGGACAGAGGTGATTTACATGTAGTACATGTACAATTGCACGGATGCAACATGTGCATCATCTGTATAAATGTACGCCTGTACATGTGATGCACATAAGCGTCACAGGTCCTATTCAACATCTTCACGTGCACAGTACATGTGCAGTGCACACGTCCTGCACAAGTGATTTACGCCTTCCGCACAGTTGATTTACACGTAGCACGTATTTGATTTACATGTAGGACAGAGGTGATTTACATGTAGTACATGTACAATTGCACGGATGCAACATGTGCATCATCTGTATAAATGTACGCCTGTACATGTGATGCACATAAGCGTCACAGGTCCTATTCAACATCTTCACGTGCACAGTACATGTGTATTGTACACGTCCTGCACAAGTGATTTACGCCTTCCGCACAGTTGATTTACACGTAGCACGTATTTGATTTACATGTAGGACAGAGGTGATTTACATGTAGTACATGTACAATTGCACGGATGCAACATGTGCATCATCTGTATAAATGTACGCCTGTACATGTGATGCACATAAGCGTCACAGGTTCTATTCAACATCTTCACGTGCAGAGTACATGTGTAGTGTACACGTCCTGCACAAGTGATTTACGCCTTCCGCACAGTTGATTTACACGTAGCACGTATTTGATTTACATGTAGGACAGAGGTGATTTACATGTAGTACATGTACAATTGCACGGATGCTACATGTGCATCATCTGTATAAATGTACGCCTGTACATGTGATGCACATAAGCGTCACAGGTCCTATTCAACATCTTCACGTGCACAGTACATGTGCAGTGCACACGTCCTGCACAAGTGATTTACGCCTTTCGCACAGTTGATTTACACGTAGCACGTATTTGATTTACATGAACGACAGAGGTGATTTACATGTAGTACATGTACAATTGCACGGATGCAACATGTGCATCATCTGTATAAATGTACGCCTGTACATGTGATGCACATAAGCGTCACAGGTTCTATTCAACATCTTCGGATGCGCAATACCTACCATGCACACGTCCTGCACAAGTGATTTACACCTTCCGCACATTTGATTTACACGCAGTACCGAGAGGATTTTCATGTAGGACACAGGTGATTTCCTCGTAGTGTAGAGGTGATGTAAAAGCATATTAGAGATACAACGAAAAAAAAGGAGTTTATATATTTGGTGCCTTACGCAGTTCAAATACAACATTGTAAACGTCTTCTTGAAAAGTAACAGAGTTACATGTAACGAAAAAGCAATTATATACTTACCCAAAATTACTGACTCGTGCACTACTCTACCGCACCATTAACGTTCCAGGTCAGTAATCCCAAAGTTCTATATTCCAATCCCCCCCCCCTCAAAAGGCAGCTACAGCATATTCTCGTCACCTGAAGACGAGACAATATGGTACTCTGACGAAACTTTGTTTATCAGTAGCGTATATATTAACAAACCACTGTCACGAGCATTTAGACAATATTTTTCTTTCTTCCTACACATATATCATTATAGACTTTTCATTTTGCTATGCAGCATATTGGGTATCGTACCATTAGGGCCTGGAAGTTGAAGACCTTACCTAAAAAAATTTTTAAAAAGCCTAAACATATTAAGAAAATGACCTAAATTTGGAAAAAAATACTTAAAATATGATAAAATCAATAATGATACACTTAATGTGTATAATATTTAAATAATACACAATTCTGGTGATATGTTGAACAGAAAAAAAATTGCAAATTTGCATTTTCGTCGCCCTGTTTCTGCTGTTCATTTTGAACTACTTGGAGGACAATCCTCACAAGCATCTACTGTCTGGTCATACCTACTATACCTGCTCCAGTCATTCAAGGGTTCCTATTGTCAGAGATTATTACAGAAAACTATGTTTAAGAGTTTCTAATTGAGAATGGGCAGCAAAACTGTAGTTGAAAAAAGGTCAAGTACCAAAACCAGCTGTTAAGACTTAAAGGGAAATGGGGACCAATAAGCCAAATATGACTTAAAACTAAGCATTTTCTGGCCTAAAATGACCCGAAATTAACATATATTATGGTGTTCCTCTTACCTTCGGGCACTTGGGAAAAACTATCTTTAACTTCCGACCCCTATATATGATACTGAAAATATTAAGAAAGAAAAAACTCATACTTGTCTGAATAATTAGGTTCTGAACTTATAAACAGTTGTGGTTTGCATATATATTTTTTTCTTTTAATACAGTGCTTGGTTTGTCAACATAGCTTTTACATAGTATGATTTCATCAAAAGCCATCATGGAGCTATTTCAGATTTAAAATATATGCTTGATAAAGCAAAGTGGCCTCAACTCAATCACAAGTGAAACTAGATTTTAAACAAAATCCAAGTGCAAAAATGTTTATATATTCTATTAACCGTAACTTGGTGCAACTCCGCTGTAATTTTATGGAAATAGTAGGTATTACAACATTGATAACAACTGATTATATATATATATCTATACATTTATTTCTTATTAAATATAAAAAGTAATCTACAAGATGGTTGTAGTTTTTTTTTCTTTCTTTTAATTTACTTTCTCCGATAAATCCTTGGCCTCAGTCCTCTGCATCCTGTAAAGAGAAGTTTTAAAAGTAATACAGTAAGTGCAGACACTAAATCAATCTATTTAAACTAAATCACAGTCATATTCTTAGCATAGTTTGAGATTAAGAATTTAAATATGGTCCATCCAAATTATACATGCCATACCATTTTCTCCAGAAACAAAGCTAAAGACTACCATTTAAGCTCAATAAATCACCACCATCAGCATCTCTGAAATAAGATTTCTTAGGGTATTGAATCAATTCCAGTAAGAGTATTTAAATTAGCAATTTGAAAACGAGGCTGGCTTTTTATCGACAGGTGGCAATCCTGTGCAAACGTGTGTTGAAAACACTGGTAGAACATCTCATGAGTAAATGGTACTAAATGCACTGACCTTGAATGACATTGACAAGTGTGGGTTTAAGTACACGTAAAACTGAGTTATTACAACAGGAGTAAATGTATGAGCATGCTTGTTCACCCCGTGCTCATTCGTACGGACAGTGAAGGATGAGAATAAACTCAAGACTGGATGCAGTAAGAACTATGAGAAGTGAATTTGGTAGAGAAATTGAGGTGAATGTTCACGGATGATCGAAACACTACACTTCGAATGCCTTCTGAAAAGTTCAAAATGAAGACGAAAGCTGTGAGGCAACGCATAACGAAGAAAAATCTAGCACAAATGGAAGTTTTATGTTACCTAAGCTACGGGAAGTGGGTTGAAAGTAAGAAACAATATTCAGAGAAGCAAGCAAGATGAAAAAGATTTATTTTTGTGGCATGAACAACCAATAAAAACGTTGCCTTTTCCATATTATCAATTGTATATAACTGGCTGATCTCTACCACGTTATGCAAGATAGGCAGAAGTATATACAGTAGTGCACTCTGTATTCCTCTCTGCGAGCGGCCGAGGATGGTTTAGAGTATGAAATGCAAATAAGTTACGTACCTGCCCTTGAAATTATATTCATTTTCATACAAATTAAACGTTATAGGGGTTCAGATCCGACGGACTTCCTGTCAGTGCGCCCCTGACTTATATGACTCACAGTGAAACAAATTTATAAATCTTATTGCTATCAAGTACAATGGCATTATTAATAAATTTTTTTAGATATTCATATTTCAAGTCATGTTACTAGATACTGAGACACTGGAAGACTAAGTACTGCTTAAAATTTAACCCAAAATATGCAAAAACACAGTGGCAAATTTGTGTAAGAAAAAAAGATCCTATATCCTAGATAAGCGATCGGCAAAATCCATATTCTCTGTCTGCGTGCCTGTAAATCGAATAGTGCAATGACGGGACATCGGATTATCCTCCTTCCTAACTCAGCGTTGCAATCCTGACGTAAAGGTTTCTTCTTTTTTTCAACTAATATAATGTACATTTTGAATTTAAACAATACTAGTAAGATTCTTAAGAAACATTTCTTTTACTATCAATGAGTCAATTTCTTTTTATCATCAGGTGGTACAGTGTTCCACATAAATATCGCAACTCTATAGTAGTACAATACTTTAATTTATGCATTTGAAATCAATATTTCGCTGGTTACCTGCCTATCAGGCGTTAGTTTAAGGTTAGATTGATTATGCAGCAACCTGCAGAACATTGATTTCAAATGTATTGCATAAGATAAAATCTTAAAACTGTAGTCGAGTTGCGATATTTATATTGAACACTGTACAAGACGAAAAAAAAAAAATGAAATGTTCCTCTCTTTTCCGTCGATATTAACCTTTAAAAAAAAAAGAAAAAGTTTGTTTGTGTCATATAAGTCTACAAATTTCTAATAGTTTGTAAAATACATAATCGTTCTCGCAGAATAAGAAAAAAGTCTTAAAGATCATGAAATCTCAAACACCCCCGAATCGCCCAGTTTTGTTCTAGTGTCCTCTTTGAAAATGAGAACGCCGCTGGAGAGCGTTAATATACACGTTGAGAATAGGTGCGTATAAATTATAGAGAATAAAGTTGAAAGAATGACTGCGTCAAAGGTTTTTTTTTTCTGCTTATAAATTACCTACGAGAGCAAACACATTTTATACTCCGTTAGCTACTCGCACATATTTCAAGGTAAAAGCACAGTTCCGCACCTCCTTGCCCGCTAGGTCCCAAGTATGCAAAAATGTCCGCCCTGTTGCCGACTTCTGATGTAGATTATAGTGACAATTTAAAGCTTGGAGACCACTTGTTAACCGTTCTTATTTTGAAAACTGCTGCAAAATTGCATGTAAATATTAAAATAAAGGCTTACGAATACATGAAAACCAAACATCAGAGGTGATACGTACCTTCGTGACCTCCTTGTTTTGGCGTGGTGCAGCCAATCACTTATCGCTTCCCTGATTTGCTCCTCCGAACACTCAGGATATAATTTCTTTGCAGATGCTAGAAAAAAATGTACATATGACTATGTTGATATATATGAAATTATACATTCATTAGTAAACTTAAATCCTAAAATAAGAACATCAAAAGTGAGAAAGAGAAACCCTAACAACAATTTTGGTATGCAATCCTTTTCCGTCTGAATGATACCTTGGTAATGAGATATTTGCTGTATTTACGAGAGTATAATACTTCACGCAATTTTTATACGGAACAGATAAAGAAAAACTATTTCGCATACAGCATACAGAGAAGTTTATGCTCCGATTTCCCCCCCCCCCCTCCCACTGCCTCTCTGTATTGAAGATTACTGAAATTGTCATTCCCAGCAGTGAGTCACTCACCACACCAATGACTCCCCTCTCAATCTAATTGACATTTTTATCATTTGCAGCAATTGTCAGTGACTTTTTAAGTAAATAAAAAAGTGCAGTCATTACAAAGCATATACGACGTATGATATTTTCGTCTTACAAGTTTAAATAATGTGGGGAGAGGATTGCAAATATTTTGTGTGATCTGGAATTTAACCAACGGCCATGTTTCACATGCCTTTCAAAATTATTGTTTATAATGAGAATCATTGTTTTAAGGTAATAAAATTTGGAACAATTCAGCGGTATAATTCAGTAAATATAGTAGAATTTTATGGCTTCTACTAACGCCAGAAAAAGAACCTATCAAATTAAAAATTCCTCACTTATTGAAATAATTAAACATAACTGTACTCATCTCACTTTTCTTCTGTTTGTTTTGTTTTTGGTGGGGTCTGTGTTACTACAAACACTCAACTTACATTCTATTGCAAAACAGTATATTTTATATCAAAGAACAATTTGTTACTCAAAAAGAAACAATATACAGGGTGCTTCAGGAGGAAAGGTCAATAATTTGAGAGGCGGTCAGATTTGTCGACTACAACAATCAAGTTTACATAAACATATACGTTTTAAACCTTTGTTTCAGATATATCACTACATGAAGTTTAATGCATGGTGACAAGGGTACACTGCAATTATGTTGAAATGCGTACTGTGATACTATAAGACACGAGAATGGTAACTAATGTAAAGAGGACTGAGGAGGATACTACAGGATTAACACTACTCATAATTGGCACCAATGGTCCGCGGAAAACCAACATGCTTCATGCGAACAGTTACCAGATGGAACTTTCGTGTTGACAGTGCACCATACCTTCATCTTTTGCAAAATACTTTCCCTCCGTATTTGGAGGATAGTATTCTTTCTACGCATCATGTGATACCAAATGGACGGTGAACCGTTTTCACTCGACTATCACCCAGTGCCTTCACGCAAAATACTAGTCGTTGGATTGGATGTTTTGGGCTAGTCTAATGGCCACCTAGGCACCTGTTCTAACACCCTTGGGCTACTGTATGGGTGGTTGAAAGAAAAGGTGTACAGTGTTGGTAAATAACAGCGGGAACATAAAATTAATGAAACTGTTTCAACGTAACTCCAATGTACACATTTCCTTGTCCACATGTACCAAATTCATATAGTAATATCCCTGAAACAAAGTTTATATGGACTTCTTGTTCTGGACATGCTTGAGCACAACCTAATTATTGCCCTTTCCCAATAAACACCCTATAAACTATCAAGCATTGAAGACAATGCGATCACGATTAAAAAAAAAAATGCACAAAAAAATCTTACCAACAACAAACTTGTAGGTTTGTGTCTCCACAAACGACAGCTTCCTCACACAATTTATTCCCGACTTTCCTGTGAGGCTATACAGCTCAGCAACTTCATCCACCACGACACGACGAAGAATATTCTGTGCTAGTTGTTTTGGAGTTTTTCCACCACTCGCCAACATTTGAAACTGAAAGTAACATTGTATCGATTGTGCTGTGTTAATGCAGCGAAAAAATTTCATGCATATAAATAATATTTTTCAATATTTAGTTAATGTTAGAGCAAATAATCACCATAAATTATTTCTTGTGATTAAGTTATCTGCCAAGGTTACATATCTTTTATATGATGTGAAATGTGGTGGCAAAAATAAATCAGCAAATCTGATGAAAACTAGGATCCAATTTGGATAGATTAATACATCTTACTTTTAAACAATCAATGTTATTGGTAGTTTTTTTTTCAATGTTACTTTCGTTTGTTTGCTGAAGAAACCAACCTAGGAAATGCATTACATTTTTTGCCAACTCCACTGTTTTTACTTCATAGAGCATGTGGAGGAATGTAGTACTATCCGAGTTCCCATGATCGCTAAAGAAGATAATTCTTTAATGTGTGACTTTTTGAATGTGTCTTAATTCTGCAAATTTGATAAAATTATACATATACATAGTCAATATACACATACATTCTTAGTTGTTGAAAACTTTTTACACAATTTAACTTATAGAAAAAAACATGCATACGGATGAAACGTATTTAATAACTTCAAAATGTCAACTCTTACGACAATTTAGTATTCAGCACCAATGTTGTAAATGTCAAGTTTTTGTCTTACACATGAATATAGAAGCGAACAGTCAATATAAAAGTGAGCAGAAAGTGAAGTTTAATTTCAGAGCACAATAAGATAAATAACAGACACTCAATATTCTATTATTACAATGAAATAGTGAGAGTAGCAATATAAAAAGTATCATACAAACATCCCTTTCAAATTAATACAATTGCCATGACTTCAGAAAAATATGTATTTCGTAAATTCACAACCTTACTCATGCAAAGCGACGATTTTTTTTTTTTTTTTTAATTTAATAAGTTAGAACACTGAAATAGAAGATTGACGGACTGTGCCATCAGTACTACTTTTAGTTGTTTATATTCACAATGAGGAGTATTAATGGTGCTATCTAGTAGGAAAAAAAAATAACAATGGTAAATCTCATACAGGATGTACGCGAATCTGAACCTATAAAGTGGAGATAATCTATGTATCTCCGGAAAACTTAGGTCAAAGTTAGATCAAATTCAGTCACCAAAAATCGGGAGCATTCTGCTAGGGAGCGCTACATAACTAATTTCTGTGAAAACAATTTATTTTCTGAAATGTTATAAAGTCTATAAATGTCTACTCACGTAATATTGTCTTGGTTGCTCATTATAGGTAACTATTTCAGACTCCTGGATTTTTCACCTTTGTGCTCTAGAAAAGATACAACAGAGCTTCTAACAACATTGAGGATTTTCATTGACTTTCAATGGAAATCTTGAAGTTCCAGAAAGTTCTCGTCAGGACGTTTTCCGTGACCTTTTCAGGACGTTTTTACGAAACACTTTTATTTCCAGGGTTTCCAGGACGCGTGTGGACCTTGCATATTATGTACAGCAATATTGGAAGACGTTGGGATATGTTGGTGAATACCAACACACCTTAATGCCGAAACAATACTGCTGCACACACTGCTGAAAGAAAATGCTAACACAGCTTGCGTTACAAGAGTCTGGAGCACGGTAAGGTTCCTCAGCTAAGCTTCATTGAGGAAGAATAAGCACATAGGAAACAGAAAAAAAAATGAACAGAGGAGGATAGTAAAGAGCAAATTTTTAAAAAAAAAAGTAATAGTGAGGATTAGTGACTTGTCCCTTAAAAAATGCTATGACTTATTTAGCATATTGCTAATATGTAGCAACTTAAATCATCACTGGAACTGTCTTTGGCTTGTATTTTTAATAATGCAATCACTAAAAATATAGGAAATATAGGAGAAGATTAAAATATAGGACAAATATACACACATTTCCAAACAAATAAGAAAAAATAGGAAAAAGAGGACAGCTGGGAGCCCTGCATAACATCACTTAGGAACTAGTGTGTGCCTTATTCAAATATCCATGTTTCAGAATCGTGCGGCATTTGCGCATTAAAGCTTAGAGAGGCATTTCGGAAATGCTCCGGAAATTTGAAGTACTAATCAACTGCCTCTACAGAAATTGATGCGCAAATGCCGCACGATTCTGAAACGTGGATATTTGGATAGGACACATACTAGTTCCTATGTGACGCTTTGACCCGACCACGGTTGGTCCCATAGTACTGGAGCCATGGATCCTTAAAGTTAATTTTCTCACGTTTTCGGTAGTGTAACACCTAACAGTTGTACAACGTATTTAGCGCCATACTAATATATATAAATTAACTGGCCCGTGTGGACAAATAATAAATATCTCATGGCGTTTGTCGTATACATAATTAAAAACTTCCTATTAGTTTCCAAAAATAGCGGAAAAATTATAGTATGTAGATACGACCTAGTTTCCCACATTTAAGAAAATGAAAGTATTATGAAAGAAAACACTTCAATTTTTACCATATCTTTCTTACATATTACTACACAGTTATTTCGCGTCAAATCACATTTGTAATATGCTCAAATTTAAATTTTGTGTGTTCTCAAAACAAGTTTTAAAGTCAAATCTAGCACACACAATCCATTTACATTATTGTGGACAATTTAGTTTCAATTCACTATTTGGGAGGCGCGGTGGCTCAGTGGTAGAGCGTTCACCTCTGGTGCTTGGGGTCCCGGGTTCGATCCCAGCCCCCGCCAAGTGAGCTTTGTGGTGGACAAACACCGTGCTCGTGGGTTTTCTCGGGGTACTCCCGTTTTCTCCCACTTTCTTCATTCCACCATTTTACTCATCTCTCATTATCACCGTCTCCTTTAGCCTAACCGGCATAACCGTGGGACGTAAAACTCAAAGATTTCATTTCATTTTTTCAATTCACTATTTACAAAGATTCATAAGTGACTATGAAAAATTTAATAGCAGTGAAGGAAAAAATATCCTAACTAGATAACACTCATAAATCATTCAAACTCAGCTCTTTTTTGATAAGATTGTGCTTTTTCTCGTACTACTTTATTTTTTGTAAGAATCTACATAACGGGTTAAAGACATGACTGAACAGAGCTTTGATTTTTTTGTGAAGTGCAAATTTCGTGCATTATTACAGAGAGAGAGAGAGAGAGAGAAAAAAAAAATGACAATAGCATAACAGACAACAGGGCGCAAAATTTCAAAGTCAGACTCACTCGCCAATACAAAAATGATGGTCGCCAGTATCTCTCACGTACAAATTATGAGAGGTCCCCCTCCCATGGTCCTTGGTTTGACAAAGAGATTGCATTCGGGCATAAAATTTGAAACCAAGTTATCTATTCTAGGCACTGGGCTATCCCCCAGCTGTTCTAGCTTCAAAGACATCCAAGAGAAATTGTCCATTTGGACACGAAACCGGGGTTAACTGGTCACAAATGTGATTGCCGACTCACTCACGAAGGACTCTTGATAAAAATACGTTGTACTGATCTTTACATAAGCTTGCTTGTTAATAGCTATAATTGTCAAGAGTAGGGATGGCCAGAACCGGTTCCTGTTGGAACAGTTTTTCGGGTCTGAACGGATCCGGTTCTAGAAGATCCGGTTCAACAACCGGTTTTTCGGATCCAGGTCCGGAACCGGTTCTTCGGATCCAGGTCTGTAACCGGTTCTGGAACTGGGTTTTCGGATCCAGGTCTGGAACCGAAACTTTGTGACGATCCCTACACTAAACACGAGCTGCTGGAAGGCTGTGAACAGTGTGCTAGATGAAATGGTGGAAGCGACAGGCAGGCACCCAGGTGGCGGCCGCTTGTCTCATTTAGCTAAATTAACTGGGTAACTGGCAAACTTAATGGTTAAACAGGCAAATTGGCCAACTCATTTGGCTAAACACTCACTGGTGGACCAAAATAAAAACAAAAAACACTGGTGGACCAAAATAAAAACAAAAAAAAAACTGGTGGACCAAAATTGTTTTCTGGGGGCACAAGAGAGTTTGGGCGGGGAGAGCACAAGCGCATGGTCCTCTTTGCAGTGTTTTGAAGGTGAAATTTGTGGCTCCTTTACGGGTCTTTGGGGGCTTTCGGATCCAAGTCTGAAACCGGTTCCTAAGAACCGGTTCTGGAACCGGAACTTTGTGGCCATCCCTAGTCAAGAGTCATTTCAGAAGGACTAAAAGACAAACAGTTACACAAGTGAAAACATTATACAGAATTATATATATAAATCGGGAAACTCCATTGGGAAAATCCTGTTATTTAAATGTATTTGTGTGTAAAATTTGAAGGTCAACATATCATAATCACTAGGCTAAAACTGAGGTATTAAATTAAAAATTGGGTATGTAGATATTCAATAAAAGTAAAACAAAGTGAAATCCAAGCTGATGTTGGAAGCTACGTAGGCAGTTGATAAATTTTGCCAATTTCTATCAATATGTTTAAGCAGCCTTGGCTTCTTTATAAAACAAGTAGAAATATATAACTTGGTTTCATTTCGTATGTTTAGGCTTAAATTCCTTATGAAATACCAACGTTATCACGGAGAAGACTTTCGCTTAAAGAGACACCTCGAATTGCTACTTGCTTTACACCTGAAAGATGGACCGAGAATTGAACACGGGACCCCTCGATTAAAAGGTGAAAAGTAGATAAACGTAATGCGGATGGTTTGATATGTGGAAACGTCACCATAAAGTTCACACGATTTAAACATTTTTCTTTTTTTTTTTTCTTTCTTGTTTAAACCTTTTTTTTTTTCTGAAAAACCAGCTGGTTTAAACCAACCCTGCCTCGCAGAGTTATCTTTTGTGAAGTAAGTCACAGTGGAGATGTTACATGTGAGACCTACAGTAAAGAGTTGCCCTTAAGCTATATCCTGAATCAATTCGATCTATATTCAGATATCCTTTTTAAATATTGCATGTTGCAGTAAGGTCTTCAAAAAAATGCTTGTATGGGTTCACTCGAGCAGGCGGTTCTACCGAAAACAAAATTTATAGGTAAAATACGATGTGAAACACTTTTCGTAAAAGAAGCAGAGTGTAAATATAAGTAATTTCTGTCAGTGGATATCATATTGAAATACATTTTCAATGGTAGTGAACGTATTCTACATGTAACTATTTACTGAAGCGGAAGAATACAAGAATGCGAAGAAGGTGAAAATAAACTGTGGGAAAGTTCCGTTCGTGTTAGCAATGGACGACTGCGATAGATATAATGTAAGCATACGATTAGAGAGCGTCGATACGTGTGATAAAGAGCGTCGTATTATAGTTTTTCAAGCGTCATGGTAAGTGTAGAAAAGTAAAAATTCAGAGCATACGAATTTCTCCTCGCAGCAGACCATTTGTACGCGGGAAAGCAGTGAAGCCATTTTGAAATTAAGAATTACTACTATTATATAAGTGCTTTTGAAGGTAAAAATTATTGCAGATATTTAATGTATGTTTTCACTATCCTCGTTTATGCGTATGCCCTTGTTGCTGACCCGCCTGCTCAATACGAACGCACCCCTTTGATCCGCTCGGGCCTCCTGCTGCGCTCCTGCCCTGATTCGGTTAGATAGCATTCGTGCTTTTTAGTGGCCACCTAGACAAGTTGGTTCGTGGTTTATGCATTAGCTCCTCATTTAGTGCATGTTCTGCAAAAAGAAACCGGAAAATGCAATAAATGCGTGTAAATTTCATAGAACCGTTTGCTCGAGTAATGCCTTTATACCTTTCTTAAAAGATGGCTCAAGAAAAATACATGCATACGATCAGGTTCTATTTTAACGGCAAGGTTCTTGATTACTGGTCCCTTCCCATTGAGCAGTAATAAAGACAGAAAACAACGTGCCCTGCGGGGTTCTAACCCGCCTTCACTCGCTAACGCTCGCTCGGCAATACTGTATAAGTTAAATGCATAAACTTAGTACAGAAAGAAACCTACCCAGCTACTAATCTATATGGGGGACCAGTAATCTAGAACCTTCCCTATTTTAACTATTACCCCTAATTCCCATTCTGGATTTGGTAATGATACTAGCATACCTTGATTTGATTGTAAATTATCTCGGAGGTTCTGCCGTTGGAACACTACCTCCTTTCAAATGTAGGGTTATGTATGCATAATTTATTTCATGTTAAAAGGACTACGTGATAATGACTCTTGCAGATCTTTCTTTAAAGAGATGCAAATCATGACAGTGCCTTCAATGTATATCTATAGCTTCAATGTCCCCTCCAAAAACATAAAATGTCAACTAATAAATACTGCTTGAGAAGAACAGGATGCATGTGTATACGGCAACATTAACACCAGTTTTATTATTTAAACGGGTGCTTTATTAAATTTTACAAATTACAGTAAAATTAAGTTCATCACTCACCTGATTATAATATAATGTTGAATTCTTCGCCTTCAACAACATTGGACAAACACCACCACACCACAGCTCGTACCCGACCACACAAATAAGCGCGCCGTGCATGGCTAATACACAGCTCCAACCAGTGCGCATGCGTGATTCGAAATAAAAATTAAATTAATAACTAATAGAGAAAAATAATATTTTACTTCCAAACAATAATAATCTTATTAAGATTATTATATTTACATATCTTTTTGTATGTATATAATCAGACACATGTCTATTCGGTTCTCACGTCATTTATTACATCAAAGCGAACACTGCACATTTTTTATGCTACTGAGAGAGCCTATTTATAGCGTGTCGATTTATCTGATTGAATATTTATTCCAATGTACTTAAGCCTTCGAAAAATGCAGGTTACATTATATTGTTTATTTAGAATGAGTAATATAATAATTTTTAAAAAATTGAACTTTCAATTAAAAATACTATAGCCATATTTAATGTAAATATTAGCAGAATGAAACTAAATACACTTGCACGGTATTACGAATGTGTCATACACATGTGCAGTAGCTGTGCAAATGCACATGTGCACACAACGGCTTAAGCACGGGTTATATAAATGTGTACTGCATCCACGCAAATGCACATGTGTACATAACGGCTTAAGCACAGGTTATATAAATGTGTGCTTCATCCATGCTAATGCACATGTGCACATGCACTTCTTAATCACGGGTTATGTGCGTGTGCATCATCCACACAACTGCATATGTGCACATAACGGCTTAAGCACGAGATATACAAATCTGAGCTTCATCCATGATAATGCACATGTGCACGTGCACTTCTTAATCACGGGTTATGTACGTGTGCCTCATCTATGCAAATGCACATGTGCATATAACGGCTTAATGACGGGTTATATAAATGCGTTTTTCATCCATGCTAGTGCACATGTGCACGTGCACTTCTTAACCACTGGTTATGTACGTGTGCCTATTCTACGGAAATGCACATATGCACGAAACGGCTTAAACACGGGTTATATAAATGTGTGCTTCATCCATGCAAGTGAACATGTGCACATACATGACTTAGTCACATGTTATGTGCGTGCGCTTCATCTACGCAAATGCACATGTGCATATCACGGCTTATGCACGGGTTATATAAATGTGTGTTTCATCCATGGTAATGCACATGTGCACATGCACTTCTCAATCACGGGTTATGTACGTGTGCATCATCCACACAATGCATATGTGCATATAACGGCTTAAGCACGTGATATACAAATCTGTGCTTCATCCATGATAATGCACATGTGCACGTGCACTTCTTAATCACGGGTTATGTACGTATGCCTCATCTACACAAATGCACATGTGCATATAACGGCTTAATGACGGGTTATATAAATGCGTTTTTCATCCATGCTAGTGCACATGTGCACGTGCACTTCTTAACCACTGGTTATGTACGTGTGCCTATTCTACGGAAATGCACATATGCACGAAACGGCTTAAACACGGGTTATATAAATGTGTGCTTCATCCATGCAAGTGAACATGTGCACATACATGACTTAGTCACATGTTATGTGCGTGCGCTTCATCTACGCAAATGCACATGTGCATATCAAGGCTTATGCACGGGTTATATAAATGTGTGTTTCATCCATGGTAATGCACATGTGCACATGCACTTCTCAATCACGGGTTATGTACGTGTGCATCATCCACACAATGCATATGTGCATATAACGGCTTAAGCACGTGATATACAAATCTGTGCTTCATCCATGATAATGCACATGTGCACGTGCACTTCTTAATCACGGGTTATGTACGTATGCCTCATCTACACAAATGCACATGTGCATATAACGGCTTAATGACGGGTTATATAAATGCGTTTTTCATCCATGCTAGTGCACATGTGCACGTGCACTTCTTAACCACTGGTTATGTACGTGTGCCTATTCTACGGAAATGCACATATGCACGAAACGGCTTAAACACGGGTTATATAAATGTGTGCTTCATCCATGCAAGTGAACATGTGCACATACATGACTTAGTCACATGTTATGTGCGTGCGCTTCATCTACGCAAATGCACATGTGCATATCAAGGCTTATGCACGGGTTATATAAATGTGTGTTTCATCCATGGTAATGCACATGTGCACATGCACTTCTCAATCACGGGTTATGTACGTGTGCATCATCCACACAATGCATATGTGCATATAACGGCTTAAGCACGTGATATACAAATCTGTGCTTCATCCATGATAATGCACATGTGCACGTGCACTTCTTAATCACGGGTTATGTACGTATGCCTCATCTACACAAATGCACATGTGCATATAAGGGCTTAATGACGGGTTATATAAATGCGTTTTTCATCCATGCTAGTGCACATGTGCACGTGCACTTCTTAACCACTGGTTATGTACGTGTGCCTATTCTACGGAAATGCACATATGCACGAAACGGCTTAAACACGGGTTATATAAATGTGTGCTTCATCCATGCAAGTGAACATGTGCACATACATAACTTAGTCACATGTTATGTGCGTGCGCTTCATCTACGCAAATGCACATGTGCATATCACGGCTTATGCACGGGTTATATAAATGTGTGTTTCATCCATGGTAATGCACATGTGCACATGCACTTCTCAATCACGGGTTATGTACGTGTACATCATCCACACAATGCATATGTGCATATAACGGCTTAAGCACGTGATATACACATCTGTGCTTCATCCATGATAATGCACATGTGCACGTGCACTTCTTAATCACGGGTTATCTACGTATGCCTCATCTATACAAATGCGCATGTGCATATAACGGCTTAAGGACGGGTTATATAAATGTTCGTTTCATCCATGCGAATGCATATTTGCACATGCACTTCTTAATCACGGGTTATGTGCGTGTGCTTCATCTAAGCAAACGCACATGTGCACATAGCGGCTTAAGCAGTGTTATATAAATGTGTGTTTCATCCATGCTAATGCACTTGTGCACATGCACTTCTTAATCACTGGTTATGTACGTGTGCCTCATCCACGCAAATGCACTTATGCACATAACGTCTTACGCACGTGTTATATTAATGCGTTTTACATCCATGCTAATGCACATGTGCACGTGCACTTCTTAATCACGGGTTATGTGCGTGTGCTTCATCTACGCAAACACACATGTGCCCATAGCGGCTTTAGCACGGGTTATATAAATGTGCGTTTCATCCATGCGAATGCATATGTGCACATGCACTTCTTAATCACGGGTTATGTGCGTGTGCTTCATCCACGCAAATGCACATGTGCACATAACGGCTTAAGCACGTCTTATATAAATGCGTTTTAAATCCATGCAAATGCACATGTGCACGTGCACTTCTTAATCACGGGATATGTGCGTGTGTTTCATCTACGCAAATGCACATGTGTATATAACGGCTTAAGCACGGGTTATATAAATGTGTGCTACATACATGCAAGTGCACATGTGTACATGCACTTGTTAATGACTGGTTATGTACGTGTGCCTATTCTACGCAAATGCACACGTGCATATAAAGCTTAAGCACGGCTTATATAAATGTGTGCTTCATGATAATGCACATATGCACGTGCACTTCTTAATCACTGGTTATATATATATATATAAATGTGTGCTTCATCCATGTTAATGCACATGTGCACGTGCACTTCTTAATCACGGATTATGTGCGTGTGCTTCATCTACGCAAATGCATATGTGCACATAGCGGCTTAGGTACGGGTGATATAAATGTGTGCTTCATCCATGCAAGTGCACATGTGCACGTGCACTTCTTAATCACTGGTTATGCGCGTGTGTCTATTCTACGCAAATGCACATATGCACGAAACAGCTTAAGCACGGGTTATATACATGTGTGCTTCATCCATGCAATTGCACATGTGCACATGCATGACTTAGTCACGGATTATGTGCGTGTGCTTCATCCACGCAAATGCACATGTGCATATCACGGCTTATGCACGGGTTATATAAATGTGTGTTTCATCCATGCTAATGCACATGTGCACGTGCACTTTTTAATCATGGGTTATGTGCGTGTGTTTCATCTACGCAAATGCACATGTGTACATAACGGCTTAAGCACGGGTTATGTAAGTGTGTGCTTTATCCATGCAAGTGCACATGTGTACATGCACTTGTTAATCACTGGTTATGTACGTGTGCCTATTCTACACAAATGCACATATGCACGAAACAGCTTAAGCACGGGTTATATACATGTGTGCTTCATCCATGCAATTGCACATGTGCACATGCATGACTTAGTCACGGATTATGTGCGTGTGCTTCATCCACGCAAATGCACATGTGCATATCACGGCTTATGCACGGGTTATATAAATGTGTGTTTCATCCATGCTAATGCACATGTGCACGTGCACTTCTTAATCACGGGTTATGTGCGTGTGTTTCATCTACGCAAATGCACATGTGTACATAACGGCTTAAGCACGGGTTATGTAAGTGTGTGCTTTATCCATGCAAGTGCACATGTGTACATGCACTTGTTAATCACTGGTTATGTACGTGTGCCTATTCTACACAAATGTACATATGCACGAAACAGCTTAAGCACGGGTTATATACATGTGTGCTTCATCCATGCAATTGCACATGTGCACATGCATGACTTAGTCACGGATTATGTGCGTGTGCTTCATCCACGCAAATGCACATGTGCATATCACGGCTTATGCACGGGTTATATAAATGTGTGTTTCATCCATGCTAATGCACATGTGCACGTGCACTTCTTAATCACGGGTTATGTGCGTGTGTTTCAACTACGCACATGCACATGTGTACATAACGGCTTAAGCACGGGTTATGTAAGTGTGTGCTTTATCCATGCAAGTGCACATGTGTACATGCACTTGTTAATCACTGGTTATGTACGTGTGCCTATTCTACACAAATGCACACGTGCATATAGCGGCTTAAGCGCGTGTTATATAATGTTTTTCATCCATGGAAATGCACATGTGCACGTGCACTTCTTAATCACGGGTTATGTACGTGTGCAGCATCCACACAAATGCACATGTGCATGTAACGGCTTAGGCACGGATTATATAAATGTGTGTTTCATCCATGCAAGTGCACATGTGCACATGCACGACTTAATCACGGGTTATGTGGGTGTGTTTCATCTACGCAAATGTACATGTGCACATAACGGCTTAAGTACGGGTTATATAAATGTGTGTTTCATCCATGCAGGTGCACATGTATACATGCACGACTTAATCACAGGTTATGTGCGTGTGCTTCATCCACGCAAATGCACATGTGTGTTTGCCCGGGTTCTGTATGTGTGCTTCATCCACGCAAATTCACATGTACGGCTTAAGCACGGGTTATGTATGTATGCATCATCCACACAAATGAACATGTGCATATGTACGGCTTATGCATGGAAAGTGCACATGTGCCGTACAGGTACGTGTTGTCTGGGAGTGCGCCTTATAGGCAGAAATTGGTTGGAGTGGGTCGTCTGATGAGTGAATGGTGACTCGGATGGCTATCAAGGAGGTCAGTGCCGATAGTTGGAGGGGTTCGTGTGCGATGTGAGATTTGATGCTGACTGCCGTTCCGCCCAGGGGCCCTTATCGGTCAGTGCGGTGGATAACGTATTTTCGGATGTTGAGAGGCTTGTCCGGTTTAAGATGAGTATCACTGACGAGGGCCACGCCAACTTTCTCCCTGGTCAGAACGTCTGTGAGTTCCTCGCGTTGAGACAGCATGCCGGATTTAAGTTTGGAATTGTACCTGAATACACAGGGGAAGCTTGTTTACTATGTGTCTTTGTATGCATTGTATAGAATGTTGAACAATATTTTCCGCTTTATTCGAAAGTTAGGAAATTACGACTACTATTGTATTTTCCGAGCCGCCCTATATATATATATATATATATATATATATATATATATATATATATATATATATATATATATATATTAGAGTTTAACATTACACTATTATGCACCGACGCTAAGAGTGACAGTGATGATGAAATAGATGATAATGGCTGAATGACAATAAGAGGGAGGAACCAGTAAAACCCTGAGAAAACCCACATACATTGTAAGTATCCACCAGAAATTCCACGTGGTTAAAGCTGGGATTAAACTAAGGACCGCACGCGCCACAAGTGAGCGATCTACCATTCAGCCAGCGTGGCTCGATTAGATAGATATAGGTTTATGTATAAACCTGTCAAATTGAAAATTTCCTCGAGTTCCCCCTTCTTTATAAGTTGATTAAAATACTAGTATCTCGCATATTGTACTATTGTCTCTCTTCTTAATTTCGACATTTCTTCATGAACATATTACTTGTAGCAATTATGAAAATTGGAAATACGAAAAAAAACTATGCAATTCTCAAAATGTAATCAAAGTTCAGACACCAAATGTAATACAAAAATCTTAAGTAATTACTACCCAAAAATAGAAAATAAGATTCGTAAAGCTCAATAATAATCTCCGTCCAAAAAATAGCTATCTATTTTGAATTTTCCGTGCCAAAAATTTCGCACGAAACCGTCAACTTCGAAAACATTGAGTGCATTCTCTTTTTACCCTTTTAATGTGTCAGGTAACCAAGAAAGTTCTGTCGCTTTTTCACCCACCGCCTTCAAACATCGATATGTCAGCTAAGACGTGCCTGGAAGATTAAAATAGTCCCCACCAGCATCGAAAACCATCTGCCAACGTTCTGGAAAACCATTGATTCCATAGCGTTAGAACCTGGTGGGCCGTGAAGCGAAGAAGGCATAAAGTGCATTTTGCACCTCTACTAGGGATTTAAACTTGCGTCCTCGAAGGTGATTGTTTAAGTGATGGAACACGTGATAATCGGACGATGCAATGTCCAGGGAGTATGGTGGATTCAATAGTGTTTCCCATCCAAGGCGTAGAATGTGTTCTGTGGTCATCATAGCCACGTGGGTCTTAGCGTTGTCATGTAACAGATGGACCTCTTCGTGATTCAGAAGTACTGGCTCCAGATTTAACTTATTGTTGAACACGGCTCAACTGCTTACAGTACACAGTTGGATTGATGTTGTGGCCAGCAGGTAGTAGTTCCCGATGCAGCGAGCAGTCCACCAAAAACGCAGGAGGATCTTCTTCTGGTGCAGTGCTGGTTTCGGCTGTTTTGGAACCTGTTCATGAGATGCTATTCAATGATGGTTCGTACAGGACCCACTTCTCATCAAATGTTAACACCCTGTTCAGAAATGACTCCTTCCCCAGATGAAACAGCAAAGAAACACAGGTGTTTGCTCGCATTGCCCCTCTGGCCCGGAGTGAAACCATGTGGGACCCATTGACCTTCCCAATTTGATGGAGGTGCTGCAGAATGGTTTCTCCACTCACACTGAATTGTAGCCCCAGTTCCTCACATGTCTGGCCAGTTCGCCTCAATAGCAGCCTGAAGATCTTCATTTTGCACATGTATTGGTCTTCCGCACGTGGTGCGTCTTCGAATGTTTCGTCACTGTCCTTAAACTTGTCAAACCACCGCTGCATTGTCTGCATACTCACGACACTCTCGCCAAATGCCTGGAATATCTTCCGCCCCGTTGAAGCGGCGTTTGAACCCATTTTGAACCCGTACAGCATAGGTCCCATATTCACTCGGTCCTTACGAAAGTTCATGGTCTATCAGAACTGCCACAACCAGGTAGTATGTTGGATATACCCACACCAACAACTGACCTTCGCCTTGTCTACATTCGGATTCAACTCACTGTGTGAGGGCCAGTTGAATACAAACCTCCACGGTTACTTTAAAAGCACCCTATGATTACGACAAGCGTGCACTTTGTCATATAGACTACAAAGCTTCAATTATAAATGTATTTTGCAAACGAAATAATATAGTTCTTTTTAAAAAATTAATCTTAATTCATAGCTATCATGATTTATTATTACTGTTTCTTGTTTGTAGAGTATGGCAGAATTTAGTACACGTGTATACACATGAACGTGAACAGAAAATTGATTGATCAGGGTTCTTTTTCCATTTACTGATTAGTTTCCTTTTTTCCTTTCCTAAGCAGCAGGGTACCTTTCTCCCCTTGAATCATTACCAGGTTTCGTTTTCTTTCTTTTTAGCTTCAGGGTAGATTTTTCAGTCAAAAATGAAAACCCCCTTCTTTTCGCAAACGTCAGTAATACTTTCTAGTGTGGACCTCAGCTACTGCTTTAACACCATAGGTAAGAGAAATTAATACCAGCGACGGATCGTTCAATTTTTTCATTATCTTTTATAATAACTTGTATTGCTATTTGAAGAAAGTTTTCACCATGTTGCTTTTTGGAAACAATGTATGTGTATTTTAAAGAAACAACCAAGATTTTATGTGCATTCTAAACTTAATAAAATGATTTCGCGTTTCTGCTTTTCGTTGATTACCTTATGGAGCTCTGGATATACAGGGTGTTAATGAACTATACTGACAATGAGAATTGATTCCTCACATCAAAGTAAGAGAAAATGTTCATATGGACTTGTGGCGAAAAATGCATAGTTTCAGAGCTAGGGCTCTCCATAATCCCAAAAGAGCCAAATTTCAAGAGGCTCTATTTCGAATTCGAGAGACGGTGGATGGTGGTGCTTATCAGCGTAAAGGAAGTCTGCATACAAAATCCAAAAATGCATATTTCATTAATGTTCAATGGGTGTACAGATTATTACCTTCAGAGTGAAATTCATTGACATGCCATCAACAGAATTTTGAAATATGCTATGATTTTACGATTGGTCCAAAGTAGGCAAATTATAAGCCTTGATAGCAGTGAACACAGAATCCTTTGGCGCGATGTCGGAAGTGTTCAGGATCGTCAGGAGCATGGTCAATCGTACTAGGGAAAATGCATGGTGTGATGTTTTCTTTCACACTTATAAGTGAACAAAACGTGAAATATAGCGTGACGAAATACATATCATCACACGTTATTCCTAACACAAAAATACATGGAACTGCGGGTTCCTAACAGTCCCGTCTTCCCTCCGTAGCATTGGATGTTCATTGTTGTCAAGGTTTACCTCGTGCCTACTTTGGACCCTTCTTGAAATTAGGGTATATCTGAAAACTCTATTGAAAACACATCTGAGAATTACACCCTGTAGGTAATACCCTCTACACCTATTGACAATTCATGAAATATGCATTTTTGGATTGGGTATGCGTGGCTTCCTTTACGCTGATAAGAACTACCATCCACAGTTTCTGGAATTCGAAATACAGTCTGTTGAAATTTAAGCGATTTTGAACAGCCCTAGCTGTAAAACTACGCACTTTTCGCCATAGGTCCATATGAACTTTATCTCTTATTTTGATGTGAGGAGTCATCTCTTAGAGTTTGTTGATATAGTTCATTAACACCCTGTATAATATAATTACCACATGAAGATAATATACACATGAAGTTTCTGCTGGTGTAGCTGCATTAACGTATGTGTACCTTACATTGAGCTTTTCTGCTATTTTTTTTTTCAAGAAACTTCATAAACCGGAGATGTATAATGAAAGGTTTTGTGGTCCATGGTAAATCGATGCTCTAAATCCATACTAGCAGTAATCAGTCTCGCTGCCTCCTAAGCAATAACATGAAGGACGCCACTGAAACCAAGTAATATTGAATGCCATAAGCAACGGTTTCTATTAGCCAAAGTATGCGTAGGAATATGCTGGCTGTTATGAACTACTTCATTGTATCTGCTGAGAAGTTCGGTAGTGTAGGCGGAGTGCAAGATTTCGTTTACCTGTGTCGGTCTGAAAATCGTACATACTCTTGTGCGTTAGCCAATCCTTAATTCCCAATGCATAAAGGTTTTTCAAAATATTTCTAAGTAGTAAGTCTGCATTTAAGAAGTTTCCACTAAAGAGAGTAAACGTACGGAGTATGCCTACAGCTAATACGTCTAAATCTTCAGGATTTAGGGTTGTAGGATCTCAGAAATATTTGCTGGATTACTATTAGTTGATACAGGCTGAACAGAATTTTTTAAAAAAAAAAAAAACGATAGGGAATCGGATCGAGAGAAACACAATACACATCACAGAAAAATGATCAACATACACAAGGAGCCTCCAACAGATTTTCCGTTTCCTTCTATCTCAAAAGAACTGAATAAAGTAGTAACATTTTCTATCCTGATTCCTTCGACGACGGTTGGGTCCTGTGTAGGGTTTCTCAAGATCGGGGACATAAGCAATGTTATAATTACGACGAATATGGATCTTATGTACTCAGCAATTGTCAATGCATGCTCTTAGCAGACCTTAATATTACCCTTACCAGTCAAGGTGTCCAAGAATAAACATTTAGGTTGTTTGCATTAAAATATTCTTTTTCCTTTTTCCCTATCATGTGCATTTTCCTGTTTTGTAGGTCATTGAAGCGCAAGGATGAACGAATATTTTGTCATGGTTTTCACCGTCAAATAATGAATGTGTTTCTTAGAATGTTACGTGTGTACTCTTAGCCCATCCTTGCCCTATATGTTTTCATTATTTCAAAGAATAAAGTTTTTCCGTGTTATCGATTTTACTATATAACCGATATATAAAATAATTTCGATATTTAACCAGACAATCTGCTGATAGTTACCTACTAATATTACCAACGAAAGTGTATTTCTTAAATGTTTTAAGTACAGTTTATGCTGCATGAGAGAAATTGAAGCTTGTAAAAGAAAAGATACTCACAGAAAGCCTGAAAACTTAAAGTAATTTGTATGAAACATATTTTATAAGTTATTTGGCTGTTGTTTTAATGTGAACTTAACAAAAGTGCAGTATTTCACATTATTAAAGAATCGAGGTCAAGGTCTATAGGAGAACAAAATGAAATGTTTTACCTGAAGCACATCAGATATCACGCAAAAGAGGTGAGACTCTGATCAAAGGACACAGTAAGTCGAAAGAAATTTGCCTTCTGGATGAAGCTAGTTTCAGTTTTCATGCAACTTTGAACCGGCAAAATGATCGCATTTATCATGCTGTACAGGTTGAAATAAACATTTCATAGAAAGATCTGCTGCTGGAAACTGATCAGCAACAGGTAAAAATCTTGCGGTATAGTGCGGTTTCCTAACATGGCAAAATAGAGTTGCGGTTCCTTGCGCTGCTGAGTAAGAACATCTACGAAAATCCAGAAGAAAGATAGAAACAATAAACTACGTTCGGTATAGAGATGAAATGTGGATACAAATGTTCCACGATGTAAACAAAGTAATAGGCCGATATGAATCGAGATGGTAAAAGAACGAAACAAAGGTCTATACAACCAGAGAGACGTGGTATATCTCCGACCCATTACTTCTGATTTCATTAAGTGTAACGACTGACCTCAAAAGTCCAGATTTTAACCTAATAGATTTTAACATTTGGCTTGTACTGTTACATAAAGTGTAAGTACAGAGGAGAAAAATCACAATCATTGATAGCTTAAAAACTGTGTTGATTGAAGTTTCGAACAATATTCCTCTTGAAACTATCCAGAATGCCACTGCAAGTTGGTTACATTGTCTACGCCATTATGTGATAGCTCATGAGAAGCAGTGTTTCTTTCAGGAATTTTTCTCTGTGAGGGAGGGGGCATTCTACAGCACTACACGGCGTTGTGAATCTGATCTGCAAAATGCATTATATGTGTGATCTTGTTTACTAAAATATTTAGGTTATATGATAATATGGTAATATGTGTTACGCCTTCCTATATATACATTTGCTCGAGTAAATGTGCTTTATCGATCCATTCAAATTCATATATCTAGTTCAGAGATTGATGTAGACGTTTATGATATATATAACACTAGCTGCTAATTCATAAAAAGTTGCAGTTTGAATGTAACATCCCTAATCACTAATAATCATTGGTTTTGTCCATGAACTTGACACTGAACGTTAAAGGTGTAAAATTATGTACAGTAACGAAAAATAAAGGAGGATGAGATGACCTAAATATATTTAGTAATTCAATATTGAAAGACAATGATTTCTTTATTTATGTCTGTTTTAGTCTCCTGTCTAACATTTCAGTTTAATTACTAATATTGCATTGCACACTTAGCTTTACAATACTAAATACACTAGTAAATTACAACACATCACCTACTTTTATATTTTATTGTCCAAAACAAATTTCACAATTTATGAACAAGGAAAAATATTACAATTATTAAAGTAAATAGAACACATCGTGCAAAGCATAAGACGGAATAAGAACTTACAGTAATCTTATCTGGTGAACATTCTTTGTGGCATATACATATCTACTGTTTACTCCAGAAAATCATAAATAGGAATCCTAAGTCCCTCAATACTTATTATCATTCAACGTATTAAAGTTCCTGATAGCATTCTACTTCTTGTCCTAGGTGATATCCTATTGATTTCATTCAAAGGCATTTCTACTTCGCTGTTTGTTAGAAGAACTTCACAGAAATTTTTCGACTTACAATATCCCACAGCAGCTTCTAAGATTTTCAAATTGATTGCACGATTCTGTATATATTCTACTATCAAGCAAAGCATTTGAGGGACTTGAGGTCAACCAGAGCGGGATACGGACAAAATCTCGCGGCCGAAACATCGCCGCCCAAAATCTCGCCGGCCAAAACCTCGCGGGACAAAATCTCGCCGGGCCAATATCTCGCGTGGCCAAAACCTCGAAGCCCAAAACCTCGCGTGGCCAAAACCTCTCCGCCCAAAACCTCGCGGGACAAAATCTCGCCGGGCCAAAACCTCGCGTGGCCAAAATCTCGTCACTCAAAACCTCGCCGCCCAAAACCTCGCGGGACAAAATCTCGCCGGGCCAAAACCTCGCCGCCCAAAATCTCTCCGGGACAAAACCTCGCCACCCAAAATCTCTCCGGGCCAAAACCTCGCCGCGAATGAAACTTTTCTTTAAAATTTACCCAATGTGTTTCTTAATATGCAATTCCCCATTACAAATAATAATAATAATAATAATAATAATAATAATAATAATAATAATAATAATAATAATAATAATAATAATAATAATATAACAAAACATCGTGTGCGTGGGCTTTCTCGGGTTATTCCCGTTTCCTCCCACTTTCTTTATTCGATCATTTCCTTCATTCTGGTCATCTACGTCTCCTATAGGACATAATCAAGGGACGTCGTAAAAACAAATATACTATTTCATATTTTCATAAATATTATTAGATTTTTGTTAAAATTTTAAGTTTTTGGATGTTCCAAAGTTCACGTTAGTTGTCATTACTTTCCTTATGCAGACTTTCTTTCCCTATAACCAGTTTAAAAACATCCTGTCGCCCTACCTTCACATTGAAATCCTCTAATACAGAAATAGAATTTTCATATGGTATCGCGGGACTTGGTCAAATACCCGTGATACTTCTTCTGAAACAGCGTCTTTTATACCGTCATCCTTATCCTCTGTTGGAACATTTACATTTTGGCCAGGCGAGATTTTGGGTATGGCGATATTTTGGGGCGCGAGGTTTTGGCCCAGCGAGATTTTGGCCCGCGAGGTTTTGGCCAGGCGAGGTTTCGGCCCGGCGAGATTTTGTCCCGCGAGGTTTTGGGCGGCGAGGTATTGGCCAGGCGAGGTTTCGGCCTGGCGAGATTTTGGGCCGCGAGGTTTTGGGAGGCGAGGTTTTGGCCAGGCGAGGTTTTGGTCCGCGAGGTTCTGGCCGCGAGGTTTTGTACCCAAACCGTACCACCTTCCACCATAAGCATAGGAAAATTATCACAAATCCTTTTAACTTCGGTGTTTTGCATGTTTACTACAGATTGAAATGTTTCAAATTTGTTACCCTTCTTATTTTTTATTTATTCACACTTATACAACTTATACTAGCATCGATTACAATCAATTTTATATTATTAGTATAAGTTATTTAATACATGTTAACATATTTCGAACTGTTTAAAACTTCATTTTCATTTATTCTAAGTACACATACATAACAATCAAACTGTGTTCTTTCTTCCTTCTTGTAATCTCGGCATGTGCTTAAATTTAAACTGTTTCCGCCAATATCACCACATCACCGCCACCAAAATTAACTCTGAAGCTTATGGTAACAATACATCTATTGTTGAACCTGTTTCATCTTTCTTCAATTACACCTTCCGCCTACTCCTTCACCTAGAGGGAGTTTTTCTAGCATCTTTTTCTGCAAATAGGTACATTTCAGATCTTATATTCTTCAGTATCTTATATTTTTCAGTTCTTCAGTTTCTCCAAATATTTTATGCAGCTCGCTGTTGATGTTTACACATTGATGAGCAATGATCTACAAAAGAAGTTTAGTTGAAGTAATTAGAAGGATGCAGCAGGTTGAGCAAGGACAACAGGTGCTCTGAGAATTTCATTAATTATATAGCAGGTAATAATGATACTTTCATTTCATTTTCTCCAGCAAGATACCTTATGCCAGTGATGCAAGATACACCCCTTCATTATGGGTATACTCACAGGCCATTAATATTGACTTTAGGCATCTGGAGACAGCGTTGACAATTCTGTATTGCAATAACTATCTCATTTCAATAATTCTGGAATCTTGATAACTGGATCATTGATTATTGCTTGAATCTCTTGTAAAATACTATCCTTTTTAGTTGATTTGCTAAACAGTTTTTAAATATCTTTCAAAACATGAAAAAATCTTTTTAACGTTTTGGTTTTTATGCCTGCAGGACATTATGAGCGCTGCACAATGCATTTACATAAGGCTTTTTGATCTTTTACCTAAAGCTTCTTTTTTACACCTCCAACATTTCCAGCGATATTTGAGGCACCATCCAAGCCAAAAGTACCAACATCATCGTATGTAAATCAAGAGCAGCAAGCTTTTCATTAATAATATTTGCAATAGTTTCTGCCCTTCCTTTAGGAATTTTGAATATTGACAAAAACTCACGGGAAGTTTATCATCAACCATTCTAAACACTATATTTAATTTTTCTTCTCAAAGAGAGATTCTTATCTGCCAAAATGCAGAATTTCTAATTTGTCAACGTATTAGTAATATTTTGCCCAAACACACTAACCAATTAGACCTACCTGCTGTCTCGTCCTTGCTGCTGTAATCACACACAGCTTCTCCTCAAACCTTAAATTCATCACTCGTTTGACAGGGAATACTTTCAATGATCCTTTTATATTTAGTAGCGGAAGTTTTTCTTCTTTCACCAAAGAGTCAAATCTCATGCAAAGTATTTTCAAACATTATATGTTACACACTCTCTTATCTTCACTCCATTTAACAACTTTAATATGAGCGAGTTTCTTTACAGTGAACCTGTATCTAAGTTTCCATTTCTTCGCTATATATAAGCTAATGAGTGTTCATATTTCCCTAATTTTCCATTTTCCCTAAAGCTTTTCTGAAAAATGTAAAATGAACAGTTATGAGCACACAGGCCCGTAGCCAGCCCAAAACGTTAGGGGGGCCGGCCCCCCTAGACCCCCTGGATACGGGCCTGTGAGCACGTCACCTTTCCTTTGCAGAAATTTCGTGTCATTTTTCATGAAATTTTGGCAAAATTTAAAAAACTCGTATTCTTTCCGTTCACTGTACTCCATCCAATTCCGCGATTATGCCCGTTAGGCTGAGATGAAAGAATTGCTGGAGGGATAATGTGGAAGGAAACGGGAGTACTCTGGGAAAATCCACAGAGAGGGGCAAACATATTTGCCTGGGAATCGATCCAGGGACCCTAAGGGCCAGAGATAAGCGCTCCACTACTGAGCCACCGTATTTCTTTCTGTGAGATCGGACAAATGTGGGCGTTGTTTTACCTTTAGCAAAAGATAACCTTTTCGTTTCGTAATGATAGTTCTTTCCAATGTAGGAGTTGATATTTACAGAGGGACAAAACAATACTCGCTGCACAAAGTAATGCAGTCAAATGCGATGAAACAGCAGTACCAGACAAGTTTTACACTTTGGTTTTGTACAATTTTGTCGGGGTGGTGGTTGATAAGTTCATGGAGGAAGGAAAAAGCCCCCATCGAAAGTACACCGAACGAAACTCTCATGGAAACGTTTAGAATATTGAATTAAACATGACAAAGTGTAACGAATAACATATAACAGCGATACTGTTATATTAAATAAACTGAAACAGTTTTCTTTTTTGTGAGGCGCCCTGTACATTTCTCAAATAGTTTCATTTACCTTATATTAACACATATAGTTTGCCTTTCTCTCTTCAGATTATGACTCTTCTGCCATCTATTGGTGATTTCCAGAACTACGATTAACTGTAACGGCTCTTATCGCCATCTCGTACGGTTCTCTCAAATTACTTGTCTGAGTTTTATAACAGGTTATTTGCTAGACTTTAGTTTAAAAAGAAAACCTTTAACCCTGCGTTAGGCGCGTATGATTTTGTTGCACGATTAGGCGCGTGGGTGACAGGTGTCCCCCAGTGATTTTTGTTTCACGCTGGCAACACTTTGTGTTGATGTTCGGAGTCGAACATTTCAGTAGCTGAACTTTAATTGTTGGTGTTTCATGTGGCGGCAGTAGCATACTTCTGTTCCCTGTCTACAGTTTGTAAAAAATAAATTATTTCTGCAGCAGTATGTTTTAATAGGTGGGTGACACCTGTCACCCACGCGCCTAATCGTGCAACAAAATCATACGCGCCTAACGCAGGGTTAAGGAAAACTCTACAAACCGGAATATAATTAATTATTATTATCCTAAAAAGAAAAGGTGAAGTCGATCAAGGTGAAACAATTTACGTCTAATATGAAATATAGTTTTCATGATAATGTTATGAAGCATTAATTTGTGCGGCTTGGTAGGTATTGACTTCAAGTTGTTTTAGAGATAACAATAATAAATAATTCTGCTTTTTAGATTTTTTCTTTGAAATCGTCTCTTTTTTTTTAGTTTTTATTTTCTACTTTGTAGTAATTTCTTGAAGTCGGTTTTTTTCTTTGAAATTTGTTTAATTGTTCCACTTTCTTGTTTCCCAAGTAGGTGAGGTTGGTATGATACCTAAATTAAAAATGTAAAACAATGCATCTTATTTACGAATACATGGGAGACCGACGAAAGTTCATGTGATTCGGATTCCACATTAAAGTACAGTCGGCTTCTAATAGAGCCTCGATTCTGGAGTGAATACTAAATTTCAATTTAACCAAAGGTGGGACACTAACCTCCTGTATACAGGGTGTCCATAAAGTCCGTTGCCACTCCTTGTATCGTCAAAACGACTGCGAATATGAGAAAACGCTGAAACACGTCCATCATTATTTTAAGGGGTTTGAATTTTGAGCTATAAAAGGTCCATCGCAGGTACCTCCAGATAGGGGTACTAGGGATCAAGACTGTTCTATATAAGGCTGGGGTCGTACTCTGTCACGTGATCTGTGACGTATTCGTGACGTCGAGTGGCGACAAGAATCAAGCTAGGAGACCCGCAGAGCTTGCGGAAGGCATTTCCCGCGTCTATTGAAATACGGAGATTTTACCACCTTGTAAATTCCATGGAAAGAGGATAATAGCACAAAAATTTCGGATGAAAGAAACGAAATAGGAAAAAAATATAAATAATTTCCTAGTTTGGAGTACGTTAACTTTACAATATTCGCCCAAATCACCACATTTAGTTACATTTCTATTATAAAAAATAAGATGCAAAATACTGGTGACGGGGATCACTCCCTTCCTTCAGGTATCTAAGCAATTCTATTTGTATCTTAGTGACAGGGAGGTAGCCAGGGAATAGTCCGTGGGGTGTAGATTCCCCCGAAAATTAAGGTGAAACGAAAAAATGCTACCTATAAATAGCATTTTTCACACTAACTTTAGAAGTTGCAACAGTCTACTCCCCCCCTGACACACGCACAAACACCGAAATGAAGTAACTAACGGAATAAATATCAAACGAGTAAATAAGAAGTAATTAACAAATCCCTAAAAATGTAATTTGCGTAAGAAATTTGAGTCGACTTGCTATATTTACAAAAAAAAATGCATAAGTTTAAAACTATTCTACTAAAAGACTTTTTTTTTGCGAGAAATATAAAATGAATAACTTACCCTCTCCTTCGACGCTATATCGATACGTTAAGCTTCATTATGTGATTACTTCACTAACTTTTCCATTTTCTTTTGTTGACCGTGACTTGGTGAACTAACGTTGTTTATATGCCTAATCCTAATAATAGTTCTTAATCTTATAAATCTTTCGATTACACTAAGAGGCACATGTGGTATCTTGCGCGATATCAATTCGGATAAGGTTTTCACAACTTTTGCCCTTTGTCGAAATGATGTTGAACCATGAAACTTCAAAAATTCTCTGTTCATGAACATTACATCTTCATAAAATTTATTCGACGGGTGCACAAGACTACCTCTAGAGAGAAACGACAACCATGAAACTTTTTCATCTATTATTTTCTTGTCCTCTGAGCATAATTCTGGATATTTTTTTTACCTTCTTTGAAAGCTATATATCCAGCTATATACAACAAACCTTCGTTTGACGTGTTTATGTTCTCATCACTATTTTCCTTCAGCGTTTCGTGTACAGAGTTCCGATTAAGCCCTTCATGTTCAATTGCATAATTACTACTTGAACATTCACCAGTTTTATGTTCGTGGTTCTCAACTATACTCTGTGATTCTTTCAATAGTGATACATAAAACTCGGAGGAAACATACGGCTTGTCACTGTCTTCACTCACATTCAAATTTGAACTTACAGCGGAAACATTGCAACTTAAAATTAGTTTCCTTAATCGATACTTAACTTCAACTGATGTAGGATGATCATACTGTCCACCAGCAAAGCGTAGCTGCGAAAAGAGATTCTCTAAGCAATCCTGGTTAAGTCTACTCGTTAATATATATTGTATACCATATTTACTTCTGACATATTCGAATAAAGATATTAAAGATTTAATAGATATTGCAATACCTTCCTGAAATGGCAAAATATTTTTGCTTCCTACTTTTCTTGTACCTAAAGTAAGATTTAGTATTTGCGACAAAATACTTAATTGGGATTGAATAGAATTTCCAAAAGCACTTCTTAAGGGATTTCTAAAATCGAAAGGTAGGCGCAAATTAAAAATATCAAAAAATTTATCTATAGCCAAAATGAAGTTCGATAATGTTTCTTCCTTTGGATACACATACCGCACTGCCTTTGCAACACTTTCCGAAAAAAGTTCTGTTGCATATTTCACGCACTGTCTGTTTGTTCCATGAACGTTAATATGAATGTCACGAAGCTTGGGACATATTTTAATTTCATTACAGTCATATTTCGAAAGAGCTACTAATGGGAATTTTGAAATTCTCTCTCCTGGTGGTGATACATAGCCTTCATCTAAGAAATGATTCCTTAATAACTTAATCATGTGAGGAATATCGGCAAAAAAGAATATATTTCTTTCGATGTCGAATGGATTGCGATATGACGTGTTATTCATTGTTATCCCTAACTCTTTCCAAAGACGCCTATTTGATCCTCCAAGATCTGATACTGCAGCAACCACAGGATACCCTATTTCTTCTAGAGCTTGGACAATTGTGTCAAATAATTTTTTTGTAAACCTAATATCAAAATCAAAATATATTGGTTGTTTCCATTTACCCACTAATCCTCGAACCATCACCACTAACACCTGTTTAGAAGGTTCATATACAGTATCAGTCCGTTTGTCATAACAAGCTTTTTGTAGAATGTTCATTTCATCAAACGAGATCACACCCAATTTTTCTGAAACAGATAGACCTTCACCTCTGGCCTTCAATATGCATATGACTTGCTTCAGAAGACCTGGTTGACATTTTATTGAACGAAACCAACAGCGAATGGTACTTACACTCGGCAGTGGAAAATTGCACTTTTTGCGCAAGAACATGTATGTTTTTTTTGACAAAGTGCAAAGAGACAAACACATAGTCATATCTTCTTGTTGCCACTTAGTTCTCGTTTTCTGATTGAGTAGGCAATCAATTTGGCTATCAGTGAATGACGTTTGTAAAATTCTTCGAACTTCACTCGCAACGAATCTGCGCTGCCTACTGGGATTTAATTTTTTACGCAAATTCGAAATTTGAGCTTGATAAGCTCTGTTGCGGCTTTTTTCGGTTTCTAATTGATTCTTTAAATTATTTAGCTGTGCACGTAATTCTTCGTTTTCTTTTACTAAGTTATTTTGGAGAACATTATCATTATCATATATATTATCACTCGGTACACTTTTACACTTCTTCTTAGGAGATGACGATGATTCTTGTAGTATGTAGTAGTATTTGTCGTTTCCTCTCTCTTACTAACTGTCGATCACTTCGTTCTGATTTTTGGGGAGAAAAATTAGACGTTAAACTTATTTTGGGAACTGCATCTTGTTTAAGACGTTTCCTGGGAGGGAGGCCTAATAATTCATGTTCCAAGTCACGCTCATAATCATCACTACAAAAATGCGTAGAACAAATTCTACTATTTTCGGGCTTAAAACTGTCTTTTCGTTTGCACCTCACTGTCCACACCGCAGAGACCGCCGAATCCTTTGGGAAACGATGAAAACAAATGTCTTTATTGCAACTTCTGCTGTTGTTCTTACAAGTTGAAACAACACACTCAGACGGCATTTTCTTTAGATATTAGACATGCACTCACTCACTCCCAGCATTAACACACGAATATGTGATAATAATGGAAAAATACACACAACAAAACACAGCTCACAACACAATCACAAAACAAACTAATTTTTAACAGAAATGCTTCTCAAATTCTTCTTTTCAGCAACACATGTTTCCCATTATTTTGTATTTGTGTATGTGTGTGTGTTTGTCCTTTTAGTTGTCGCCATGTGACGTCATAGTTTGACCACTGCTTCCACGGCGAAAAAAGAGGCGTGTCTGACCCTAGCCTTATATAGAGTAGTCTTGCTAGGGATCGTGTTTTTGCATTTCATCATATTCTCAGTTGTTTCGATATAATTTAAGTCAATCTATGCGTTACGGAATTATGCATGAACGTAAACGCAAATGTGGTAACCGGTTATTGAACCCATAGTAAACCACTGATAAATTTCTTGGTTTAGCTCTAAATATTCTTATTGGATGCTGATGATACTTGCTTGGAGTTTTCACGGAGGTAAGATTAGTGCATCTACGTCAAAGGTATATGTGAACATATATATAATGAAGACAGCTAATAACGCTGTTAATATTGCACTCCTTAAAGTGTTTCATATTCTAGCTCTGCCGGCTATCATCAAATCCTTGCTAAATTTATCTGAAAATACCAGGGAAGTGTACTTTTTAAACAAAAAAGAATCTATGCACTGACGTGAAAGAAGTTGTGCGTGAACATAAACACACACACAAACACTGAAACACCAACACACAGAGAGAGTTGAATTAATAACCTTCTTTTCACTTCCGAACTACGAAAGAAGAGAATGGAATTTGTTGATAGTGAAAAAAATATCGTATTCGAGATTTCATCGGATTTACACGTTTCATGGCCCATAGATATTATAAATCTGATTTTTCTTCAACATTTGTCCGTCTTTCGTCTGTTTTCCGTTTGTCTTGATGTATATACATTCGCCTAGAGGGTATGTCGTTAATACTTCTCAACGAAATTTTAAACGTAAGGTTTTCATGCGATTCTCCAGGGAATTTTTCGAATAGATATTCGTTCCTACTCCTAAAATTAAGGGTAGTTTACTGATGGAGAAAATACGAAATTGTTGCTGTTTAAAACAGCTTTAGCAGCGATTTGATTTATATTTCATAAACAATTGTTCAATAACAATGTAATATAAGTCATTTCTCTGGGGAAAAATCTTTGAGCGGTGATTTACTCTTAAGGCTGAGTATTTTTTCGAACGATTTTCTGAAATACGACCCAAGTGATTTTTATAATTTATATTTCAAAAATAAAAATTTCGTTAATAATCTGACAATATAGCAATATGCATTTGTCCTCGGAAAATATATAAGGAGTACTTTATTCTTGGAGGTGAGTTTTCTCGGAAGATTTTCTCACAAACGGTTCAATTAATTTTGTTCATATGTCATGAATAAATATTTCAAGCCTGACAATATGGCGTAACTCATTTGCCCTGAAATAATCTACGAGGGGTAGATTATTTGGGGATGAGTTTCTTTGACCATTTTCTGAGAAACGACTCAAACGATTTTCTTTCTATTTCATAATAAAGGAAGAATTTCTAGTAATATCAGTTATCAATTTATAAATTAAATTATAATCGTGAAACTCTATTTCTACCAAATTTAGTTTCATCATATTAGAATGTATTGGGAAGATAGTATTAAAAAATAATTATAGAGCTTATTCACAGCTAGTTACTTTAAAAAAAAAGAAAAAAAATTAAAAGCACGTTTTTCGCAATCCACGTACAACAATAACACTGATCTACATATGAAAACTTTTTTTCTGCTGACTGAGATACTTGACTTGTTTCTTATAAAGTCGAGGTCAGTGATTCCAGTGGTAAAGTTAGTTTTTGCCTATCACGTCAAAATTTTAAACAATCGGATCATGCTTATACTTACAGAAGTTTCTTATTTGTTCCATATATCTTAGTAAGAAACTTACATTAAATATTGTACTATTGCCTTAATATTAATATAATACGGAACAAGTTACGATAAAATTACTGACACCCACCCATACACACACACACACACACATATATATATATATATATATATATATATATATATATATATATATATATATATATATATATATATATATATATATATATATATATATATATATATACGATTTGGTGTGCAATATGATGTTTATGGTTTCAGAATATTACGAACCTATTTGTCATAATGAATTTAGACTTGATAGAAAGTTAAGCAAATCCAATACATTTTTAATTTCATTTACGACTTCAACCTGATAAATGCACACTACAAAATAACACAACGTGCTTACCTACTTTGGCAAAAATCTTCGTTTTTTTGATTTTCAGGAGTAAGTGGCCTCCGGAGCGTCACGCTGCCAGCACCAGCAATAGTATACCATCATGTTTTCGTTCCACCTTCTCTGATACCGGTTCTCCATGGTTTTGATATCCTGGTGAAATCGTTCACCCTGTTCTTCAGTAAGGGCACCGAGATTGGAAAGAAAATAGTCTAGATGGCTGTGTAGGAAGTGAAGCTTCACACTCATATTTACTCCTAATTTCTGAAATGTGTCCAACAAATTGTCAACAAGTTCCACGTTGTGGTCCGCTTTGAAGTTCCAATTAAGTTTGAAAGAACGGCGCACAAAGCATCCCATGCATCTCTTTCTGTGGGTTCATGGTTTGTAAGAACTCTTTATCTTTCATTAGCAACCTTATCTGGGGGCCGTCAAAAATACCAGCTTTCACTTTCTTCTGTGTCAATGCAGGAAATTTCGAGCAAATGTATTTGCGGCAAGCACCTTCCTGATTCAAAGCTTTTACATACTGTTTCATTAATCCCAGCTTTATGTGTAGTGGAGGGAGTAACATTTTCTTAGGGTCAACAAGCGGTTCGTTCTGGATGTTTTTTCATTCCCACTTCAAAATCTACTCTGGCAGGCCACAATCTTCGTATCCAGTGTTCATTCCTTGCACGGCTGTCCCATAAACAAACAAAGCAAGCATATTTCGTAAAACCTGCTTGTTGGCCCAGTAACATCGAAATTACCTTGAGATCCCCCCACACAAGCCATCTATCATTCTCATAATTTATCTTCTCAAGGAGTATTTTCAATGTTTGGTAGCTTTCCTTCAAATGTGTGGTGTGACCAACAGGAATGGATGCCAACTTATTGCAATTATGCAGCAATACACATTTTAAACTCCTCTTCGAAGAGTCAATAAAGAGTCTCCATTCTGTTCCATCATAATCACATCCTATAAATCCAATTAGTCTTTTTACATCTGTACAATACACAAGTTCTTCATCTTTTTTTGAAAATATTGTAATAGATGCTTCTCTCTGTCCCGCTATACGATAGTTGTTCCTAGTGCAACATATTCCTTTCTTTCAGTCTTGAACCCAGCAATTCTGCTGATGTTTTTGGTAGAGCAAGGTCGCGAATTAAATCATTTAATTCTAATTGAGTGAAGGGTTTGCATGAATTGCATTCATCAGACACCACAAAATCCTCGCCACTACGTTCTGTATTTGCGTTGACAGAGCAATCGTCATCATCACTGGAACTTGCACACGTGCTGCATGTAGGGATAGGAATTTCATTACTGTGAAGAACAGGTTTTCTAGCAGAGTAAAGATCAGGATACTGAATAGTATGTTTAGATTTCCTGCTCAAACCAGATACATTTACCATACAGAAATAGCAGTTATTTACATGAGTTTGCTGCTCTCGCCACACCATTGGAATTCCAAAACTCAGGTTTGCTCTTCGACCCTTGCTCCATTGTCTGAGATTTTCTACACAGGTCCTGCATACGTTATGTGGTGCCCATGGTTTATCTTGGTCGCAAAATTTAATTCCGAAGTATGCATGATACACTTTTCGTACAACTTCCGAAATATTTGTTCGTTGTTTCGGGGTTGTGAAAGAAGCACAAATATAGCAAAATATATCCGGATGATTCTTACACTTTCTACGAATAAATGTCATGTTATTTAAACTCGGTACAGCTGCCAACTTGAACAGAATGTTTGTAGTCTATACTATAGTAGTTGTAATCCTGTAGATATCACTATACCAATACAGTGCACCAATACTAGAAATAACCAGATCAGTAAATGTTCGCAAAACTTCCACAAAATTCTTGCACACCTTTCGCAATCTTTTAACTCGCCGTATTTTCCATGAACAAAGAGTGCAGCGTAATTTGTCACCCTGCATAAAAATTCAGCTGCGAGTGCTCCCTTATTTCGACACTTTACGTATGTAATATATTCTTCAATTTTAATTGAACATGATTTTGAATTACCTATACTTTATTTAATATATTCTTTAATTCTTACGTAATAACTCGTAAAAATAAAATTAAGCTAACAGTGTATGTGCTGTCATCTTGTGACATCTTGTAGAACTACGTTACGATTTATGATTCTAAAGAATACATGAAATATTAGATAAAATTTCATTTTGTGAAAATACCTGACGTGATAGAGAAAAAGAGATTTCATTTTTGAATTTAGCACACTCGAATTATTAAAGAACATCTAGTAGCCTCCAGTCAGCAAAATTGATGTAGACCTGTGTAATCCTTCTTACCATTTCTAATTATTTCATTGACTTTCCATTTCCTCATGCTGTTTGTTCGGGAATACAGAAGTCAAATTTCATTCCATGTAAGAACTGCATTCTTTTTTTTTTCTTTCTTTCGTCCATTCTACTCTTCTGTTTTTCTTTTTCTTAGTTGTTACTTTCTTTCGTTTCTCCTATCATACTTTGGATCGTTGTTAGTTGTAATTCAAGTCAGCCGTCGTCAGTAACACTAAAACTAAGAGGAGCTGATAAGAGAAACTGGTGTTGTACACCAACTTGCTCGGATATCAACATAACAAAGCTTTAGTTATTATAGCAAAGGAATATTTACATCGTTTAGTTATAAAGAAAGTAAACGTTTGAATTAAAGAAAATCAAGAGGTGCCGGGGTAATAAGTAGGTCAGGAATTTAGGTAGAACAAGAGGATGCTTCCTTTCTCTTGTATATGAATAGAATAAAAGGCAAGATTCACTGCTAAATTTTTTTTGTATATCACATAAGAATTGCTAGTCTGCAATTCTTGACTTCAAAACTGCAATGATTATATTTCAGCTTCAACTTGTCTCAACATTTTTTAAAAGTAAAAATGTACACAGATGAAACTGAATATTTCCATTTTTCTAGAATGCAGTCAGTTAAGTTAAAATGAGATTTCAAATTTTCAACATATGTTTACAGGAGCATCATTTCAGATTTGCCTGGAGTAAGATCCTCCAGCGACATAAGAGTTTGACGTTTTTTTCCTAGTATTAGTAGCCAATTAGTAGACGTTTTTTCCTAGTATATTTAACTTTCAAACTCAGGTGAGTATGTGTTGCCCTGCTTCTCCGTGTCTTGCATAGCCCTCCGAAACAAAATCCTAAATATGCCACTGTCTACAGAATTGAAAGTAAATGTAATTACAATTTCTTTAAAAAGCTTACAACCAAAGATCACTTAATAATTTGATGTTTTCATGTTTTGCTGTGAGATTGAATTCATGGCTGCATACAACACAAATCTAACTTAAGTTACCAACAAGGCATATCATTCAGCATTGACAACTTCAATTCAGTCTTAACAAATTCTCCTTGAAAACGAATTTTTGAAATGTAGCACTACAGTGCTGTTTAGTTATACTCAATTATTTCGAATCATTTTGTAGCTTCAAATTTGTTCAAACACGGCTCAACTGCTGACTGTACACAGTTGCATTGATACTCTGAGCAGCTGGCAGCAGTTCCTGATGCACGATACTGCGAGTAGTCCACCAAAAACACAGGAGGACCTTCTCGTGCAGTGCTGGTTTCGACCGTTTCGGAACCAGTTCATGGCTATATGAGACGGGACGTACTGATTAACGTGAAATCCGAACCACATGAGCTCAGCCAGGAATTGAGCCCGGGTTTGTCACGCCAAGGCGTTTGGGAAAGGCGCGTACGCTAACCACTTAGCCACGAGGGAGCTCATGTATATACATATTGACTGGTCTATTTTACCTCAATTAAACTTCTATTTGTGGATCTTTTCAATGTACCCTAATAGAAAAGTATGTAATATACAGAATAAATGGGTTGTAGCTTTCCAACTTCCCATAATGAAGGTTAAGAAGTGGAGTAAAATTAAATTGAATTCCTATACAACTTCGAGAAAATAATAAGTTACGAGACACCACACTATATTTTCCTGCTGCTATTCCTTACGCTGCATGTACGTTGGGGTTGTGATTTATGAACTAAATTATAAAACATTTTCAAAAAACTTCGTGAGAAGAAAACACTCTCAGAAGTAAACTACTTCTAGTGGATTTTTATAAGAAACATCTTGTGCCATTCCTTACGGTTATTAAGAAAATATGTTTAAAGAAAATTGCATGTGTCGTAATTTAGAAAATTGTCAATAAAAATACCCCTACGAGCAAACTACCTATTGTGGATATTTTGATAGAAAGTAGTTTACTTTTTAATCAGTGTTATACAGTAGAGTTATTAATGAAATTTTTATTTATGAAGAATGAACAAAATCGCGTTATTTGTTTTTTGAAGGAATAGTCCAAACAGCCTCACAGCCAAGAATAAAATACCCATCATGGATATTTTTCTACAACAGATTAGTTATGTCGTATTGTCAGAGTAATTACTAATGGGAGAGAGATTCATTTATGAAATGTAAACAAAATTGATTGATTCACTTGTAAGAAAATCTTCCGAGCAAACCCGCTATCCTCCCTAGAACAAATAAGTTATACCAAAATACCATACTGTCAGATTATTAATGTGACTCAGTGGCTCAGTGGTAGAGCGTTCACGTCCGGTGCTTGAGGTCCCTGATTCGATCCCAGCTCGCACCGTGTGAACTTTGTGAACAGTGGGTTCTCCAGTTTCCTCCCACTTTCTTCATTCCACCATTTCTCTCATCGTCACCGTCTCCTTTAGCCTAACCGACATAACTGTGGGACGTAAAACTTAAAGATTTCATTTCATTTCATTTTGAAGATTTACTTTCATTTTTCTCATTGATATCATTTCTTCCGGTACAGGCACACTAGCATGAGCTTATTTTACAGCTTGTAAATCGCAAGACAACAATAGAGGGCAAATTTACAGATATGTAGTTTCAATGACATTTCTATTATTTATTATACTAACTAAGAAACATAATTAATTTAAAATATTTCTATAACTAAGAGAATACCTGTCTAGAAGTCTTCCATATTCTCGGAAAATATGTAAAAAAGAGAGATATTTTTCTTTTGTAGGGGATAACCTGTCCCCACCTCCTTGTAACTTCGCCACCATTATGCCTTTAGTGTAAAGTGATTTCCTGCTTCACACTAGGATTTGTTTTCAGTCAGACATGACTGGGTTTGTGTCGAGTAATTGGAAATTACAGCTCTAGCAACTTATAAACGTGTTTTTACACAGATTACATTTTATTTTACACAGATTACATTTTATTTCTAATGTGAAACACTGTTTGACCGTGAAACTTAAGGATTGGAAGGATCGTTCATAATAATAATAATAATAATAATAATAATAATAATAATAATAATAATAATAATAATAATAATAATAATAATAATAATAATAATAATAATAATAATACACAATATTAGAACTATAGTAATATATGATAATGAAAGTTAATTAACACGATGGGACTGGAACCCAGGTCTGCAGTTTCGTATGATGCCATGACACTACGAGTTCTTCGTGTTAAGTTGACAAATTAAGCTACAAGTAACGTAGAATGTACGCTTGGTAAGTATATTTAACTTTAAAATATCTCGAAACCAAAGTGATATTTTTGCAAGTCTTGATACAATTTAAGGAATTCGTTTTTTCTTCTTCCTAGGCTGCGGGATAAATATTAAAACCTAAGTCTTCACATATATCTTCAGTAACATTTCAAGATATTTTCATAATTGAGAAAAGTCTCTTTCACCTGTTTATGACTTGAAGAAGGAAATGATAGTAACTCAAGTAGTGATATTCTTTTCATACATGCCTTAAGAGCCTGCCTTACTAAAAATAATACGAAATTTACCATTTTCTTTTGCTTGATTATTCATCAGTGAAAGGAGATAATGAAATGCAAGTCACCACAATCATAGATAATGCTATTCTACAACGGGAAATATGAACATGAAGAATGTTCAGTGTTGCAATCCATACAAATTACAGTGTTGCCAGAAAAACAATTTCCCTAAAATCTAAGTTAAGACAGCGAGTAGAGGAATGAACTCACCTACATTCAGGGATTTATTTGTAGCCAGGGAAGCCTGGGAATTTCCCCCCTTCTAAGTTTTGGTTTCCCTGTCTCTAGGTTTAATTCAATCTTCCCTGCCTGGGAAGATATTTTACACCTTTCTTAGGCTATACAATCTGTTTTAAAGTACAATAATTCAACTCCATATTTTAGTAACAATTCTTTACTTTTTTAGTATATTTATTGTCGCGAGCTATACTGGTCTTGTTTATAGAATTGTTTCTCGAAGAAAAATCTTGCAATTGATACCACTGATTATCATACTTCATCTGAGTAGCACAATAATAATAATAATAATAATAATAATAATAATAATAATAATAATAATAATAATAATAATAATAATAATAATAATAATAATAATAATAATAATAATAATAATACATTTTCAGTTATCAGTGAGCAGTCACTGCAGTTGTGAATTGGTAATTTCTTCGTTGACAAACACCTTGAAAAGAACATAAGGAAATGGTAGACTATATTTTAATAAAGGAAAAGCTCCTGACGATTAAAAGGCAAGTAATTCCGGTACACAAACTAAGAAAGTAAGAGGCTTTCGTGTTAATTGTGAATGAAATTCGTGTTAAAAAGACAACTGTGATATTTAGAACTGCCTATGTTATTGCCCAAAATCATATGTCGTTTACCGTGCATCTTATTAAATAGTAAGAAATAAATGCAATGAACCTCGAGCAAGTTCTCTACTCTAATGTTACGTGTTCAAATATTATTGACTTTGTAGCTAGAGAAATGAATGAAAAATGACCCAGTATCTTGCGAATTCCGATGAACCCTTCGCGCTAATGATGGATGAATCCTCCATTGTGTCTCATAAATTTGTTCTCATTGTGTATATTCGTACTGTAGTTAATCAGGTGTGTAGCAATATATTTTTAGGTTTATTTGAGTTATAGGTAACAACAGGCAGAGAGGTTTGTGATTCCATAGTTAAAATATGTGAAAGTATGAATCTTTCCAAAATGATATTACTTATAGTAATTTGTATTGATGGCGCAAATAACATGCAAGGCGAAGTAAATGGTGCTGTTTCTTTACTCAATGTCCCCGAAGAACAGGATAGAAATCGAATTAATATCAGCAGAACTAAGTATTCGGTTCTACAATATTACTAAAGTTTTTGATGTACGGTGGTTAGGCTCTTCATACCGTTCAGTAGAAGCATTGCGGAAGTCGTACTCTGCGCTAGTGGAACAATTTCGAGAAGCTTTACAAATTTGCAGAAAAGCTTTCAGCAGCGTGCAATATTTTCAGATCTGTACGTAAAACTTACTAAGTGGGATTTTGTTTATGAAATATCCATGATCCGAGATGCGCTGGAACCTCAACATATCCTTAGCCTGTTTCTACAAGAAATGTCTGCATTCCTTGTACAGGTAATAAGCAAAATTGAAAAACTGAAAATGTTCTGAAAGCGTTGAAAGAAAAGGCGGCATGTCCATGGAACAATTACGTCAGTTTGAAGAAACTGGTCAGTTTTGTGGAGTCTCACTGGCAAAACCCTTAGACAATTCTCTTGTGAAGTACCAGAAAATAAGATTGCAAGGGTCTAGCAGATAACATACGCTCGAAACATTCAGTGGGGCCGAGGTTTTGCTACAATCCAATTGGCGAGAAGAATTGCCTGCAAGAAAGTTAAACGGGGACAAAGAAGTAATGCAAATTTCGAAAATAAAATAAAATAAAAAATAAAAGAATTAAAATTTTCCTCTAATGATTCAGCCAAAATTCTGCAGGAATTCCGAGCGCATAAGATGAAACCTAATATTGGCCCAAATCTACAAAATCTTAACATGAAAATCAGTGTTCTTCCAGTTTCTTCTGCAGAGTGTGAGAGAGAGGCTTTTCCAGCTTAAACTTCCAGCATACTGATACTAGAAACCATTTATCTGTAAAAACTCTCGAATTTATTCTTTTCATAAACGTTAATGGACCAGATATTATCTCGTTCAATGCAGAAAAGTATGCCATCAGCTGGATAAAAAATGGACATCATGACATCATGCTACTACCAAAAACCAACTGGGGAAAAAGACGATATCCGATATAAAACAACCTCGTATTGCTACACTATTCTAAAGTGAGGTACGGTGTGAAAGTATTGTTAATTTCTAAAGACAGTGTTAGATAATGCCGTAAATCATGCTTCAGCTTAACCCTGTCTTTGTTCAATTCTAGATCCATTTTAATGCCAGCATATTTTGTTGGCCAAAAGTTTACTTTCAGCAGAACATTGATAGGTGCACACACCCCTGAATCTAATTTTATTAGGTACAAGGAGGAAAATGGCACTAAAACTTATTTATGGTAATGAGGAATGACATTTAGTAGCGTCTTTCCCCTTCTATTTAATAAAATTAGGCTCAAGTATATGTGCACCTATCACTGTTCTGCCCAAAGTAAACTCTTACCTTTTGTTGTATTTATTGTTCGGGCGCGGAATTTGGTCTTTAAGGACCAAATTAGAACAGACTAAAGAATTACTTGTCATAGCAAAATCGTTTTACGTAGGAGTGTGACACTTGTTATGACAAGGTGTGCAGATTGCAATGCAATTATAGGACTTTTACCGGATGCTCTACACTTGTCCTCAGCAGTAGGACAAAAAGTAGTAAGGTAACTAACGCATGCAGTCGAACCAAATCTTATCTAACGTACCTATCCGTATTCATCAAAAAATTGATTTAACCCGTAAGTAGTCGCGCCATTTTTTGTAACGTAAGTACTCGCGTGGGGGTGCTACAGACCCCGATTTTTTTTAGCTGTTAATTAAAATATTGCGGTGAGAATTGCTAGAGACATTCCTTATAACCTTTCTTTTCGACTCAATGATTAATAAAAGGCAAAATATTGATGTTTCTCAGGAAGGTGCTGTAAGTGGCAGCAGTATAACCAACTCCATTTCCAAGAAAATCACTAAGGAAACTTGCTGGGGGTCCAGGAGACCCCCACGCGAGCACTTACGGGTTAAAAAAGTTTAAAAAAATTATGAACTTGGGGTTCTCCTATCAAACTAGTACCATAATTTCAAAGTAGGTAGGTTTAAAAATAACGTTGTCCCAACTCCACTTTAAAGTTGTTCTTTTATACAGAACACAATCTTGCATAAGTATTCCCCCCTTCTACAAAATCCACAAATAAATCACTGCCTACATTTGATTACGTATCATGCTGTTTTGGTTTCTTGTGAACTACTTTTTAATTAACATTATTATTTAATTTTAATAACTGTATGTTAAAACTATTTTGTTTATTACAAACTAAATACAACTATTATTTAAAAAGTAGTTCACAGGAAACCAAAACAATATGATATGTAACGAAATGCAGTTGAGTTTGTTCCTCTACTCGCTGCCTTAACTTAGATTTTAGGGAAATTGTTTTTCTGGCAACTCTGTAATTTCTATGGATGGCAACACTGGACATTTTTAAGGCTCATATTTTCTGTTGTAGAATAGCATTATCTATGATTGTGGTGACTTTCATTTCATTATCTCCTTTCACTGATGAATAAACAAGCAAAAGAAAAATGGTAAATTGTGTAGTATTTTTAGTAAGGCAGGCTCTTAATATTTGAACTAGTCTTACTGAAAGGTTTTCAACTAGCTAACATTTTCTGTGTAACATCAAGTAAGTGGTTGGTGTAGTCTAAGGATCGCTACATCGGTTTTACACCAAAATGGCCCGGATTTAAACCTAAGAGGCCCTACATATTTTAATATGCTTCAGTATTTCATACTTACAAGGAGACTTATGGAAGTGTAACTCGCAGGTTTGAATGAAACTTTGCAGTCTTGTAGAACATCGAAAAATAATTGACACATAGTTTATTATTACTATTATTATTATTATTATTATTATTATTATTATTATTATTATTATTATTATTATTATTATTATTATTATTTCGGCAAGGTTGCGAGTTTAAGATTAGAAAATAGAAATCATCATTTGAACGTTACGTGTGGTCTCCAAGCAAAGGCAGAAAACAATCATTTAATGTAGAAGAAAACATATTGTCAGAGGAGCTTTAGAGCAGATGATTCAGAATCTGACATCAAGATTACAAAATTCAAAATAGCGGATCCAATATGGTGATTACAATTACAAAAGATCTTCCGGTTTGAAATGCTCTGCAGTCAGCCAAGAATAATCATAGTTGGCAGAAGTTGCCGGTACTGCGACAAGGTTGCAGACTGACTTGAAAAATCTTTCTGTATTAATTTAACGAGATGCTCGATTAAAGTGCACCTCTGCACTTCTCACTATTCGGTGTTCTTATTGAAAGTTAGTCCACTCGCTTGTCACTAGTCGGTTTGCTTATTTATACTGATTTATAATATTTTATATATGGGTCCCATGTAAACCTTGAAAAACGCAATAGGATTCGTCCTCTTGATGTGTTCTCCTTTAATCTGTGGAAAACTTTTTCTTTAGAAATTTCTCTGGCATTGTTCTTCTCTACAACTATAACATAAATTTACGTATCCGTGATATTTAATAAGGATGTAATCACTAATTCATAACGAATTTTCTTCTTAAATTTAAAGGCGGTTATTTGTAAGAAAAACACCTATGTTTCAAAATTCAGTAACATTTTGTTTCAAATATTGTATAGCATTTTGCGATTTGTGCACAGCTATTTCCGTAATAAAGTGTGCGTGGTGTAAACAATGTTTAAGCATCACACAATACATTACTATAAAACGTTTTTTCAATAAATGCATAATTGTAACAATTAGAGATATATGAAGTTCTGAAGTGAGAGCCAAGGGGACTCACAACAAATAAGCACCCCGAATATTGAGAGATACAGAGACTCGCTTTAATCAAGCATCCCAATAAAATAAGTACAGAAAGGTCTTTCAAATTGATCTGCAATCTTCTCGCAGTAACCCCTGCCAACTGCCGATTCCTGTTCCAGTTCTGATTCATGTTCCATGTTCAGACTCTGGTTCCAGTTCCGGTTCCGATTGACACAGGATCAGATAATAGACTACGAACATCTATTAGACATAGCAGAAATAACACAGAGTATAGACTACGAGCCTTTTACGACCACTGGAACACTGCATATTTTGTTGTTCTCTTTTATGACTACTTTTTTCTGGTGGGAACTGATCAGTGTTGCCGATTCCTAAAATCATTAGTAGACTTTTACGATCAATTTTTGTACCCTGGTAACACTGCATATTTTATTGACACACACATAACCTCTATTGAACATAACAGAAATTACACCAAGTCTAGAAAGGCTAAATGAGTATGACATTGTTCTTTTTTCCGGCAACATTGCTCAATTCCGACTCTGGTTCCAATCACATACAAGCGTTGTTTTTTTTACCATAGGACTATGAACACATATTTCAATTTGAACATAGTAGAAATTACATAATAAAGCGGTGTTTTTATAACTTAACAACACTGCTATTTTAGTGTTTTTATATTGGGTTGGCAACATTCTAGAGTGGGGTCACACTTTCGGTTCCAATTTCGTCTCCGACTCTGACTCTATGACTGACTCCTTTTAAGAGAACGATTCTTTGTTTTAACCTCTATGTAACATAACACTATGAACACATATTCCAGCTTCTATTGCACATAGCACACGAATACAACATAGACGGCGTTTTTATACTCGTGGCAACACTGCATATTTTGTTGTTCTTTCTTTTACTAGCAACATTGCTTAGTTCCACTTGGGATTACACACACAAGCATTGTTCCTTAACATAGGACTGTTTTTTTTTTTTTTTTTTAACCTTTATGTAACATACACCAAATAGGCTATTACTACTTTCTTAATTTCTATTTAACATAGCAGAAATTATAGAGGACTTTTTTGAACAGACCTTGCCCGGGTGTTCTAAAAGTTTCCTATGACAGAAAGTCACTTAATGAGCGTAAGATAGACTATGAACATAGTATAGCAGCGATGAGTCATACGGGAAATTCACTTCCGGTTTGTAGTACCTGAAAGCGAACAGTTTTAAGGAAGACGCAGGTGTTGTTAGATGTGAAAAAGTGAAATTACCCGAAATAGTGGAATTAGTGTTTAAATAAGGTAAGTGAGAAAAGATAGTTTTAAGTGTGCGTATGCAATTTGTTTTATGTAAAATTTATATATTGGTCACAGAGTGAATCGCTACATTTTATTAGAATGTCACACCTCAATTTTGGGTGCATTAGTTATTGATTACTATGCATATAATATGAGTTAATAAAATTATACGTAAAAACGGCTGTAAAATTACATATAAAATGGCAGTAAAAATGAATATTTCCATTTGAATGTAGAAAAAAATGCATTTTTGCCTTTGTGTATTTTATTCTATTTGTTCCGTGTATTACGTCACGTACCGACTATGTGATAACAACTTGTAGGTCAATGTTTCTAAGCACTTGCTAGTGACTCTGCAGTGCTTTAAATAAAGAAAATTCCTATGTGCAAAACGCTGGAGGTACAAATTGTATTTTATTTAAGCCTATATATGTTGCATTCGATTAAAAAAATACAAGAAAACAATGTTTTCTGCAGTATTAAAACTGTTACTTAGTAGATAAACATTTTATTCTTCAAAAGCTAAAAATAATATTAAAAAAAAAATCTTGTACAGTACAACCTTGTTTATTCAGACTAATTGTGGGCAAATGTAATTCGAGAAATTGAAAATTCAAATTAAGATAATATAGGTCATAAGCAGACTTACCGGAATTCAAGGTCAACCAAACTCAAAGTTATATTTTACATCATTCCCTAACACAGCCTGAGTAAGCAAACATTTATCGCTAGTTGACATCGGGCAAGTGCTATATATTATACAAGAATGGATTTTTTACATTTATAAGGAAAAATATTTATGAAAGTTATTTCACGTTTTAATTATTAATTTCGTTTTCTTTCTTGCAGGTTTCAGAAAAATCAGCAATTGTGTTTAACAGCTTTTAATAAAATCACTATAAAATAATTTTATAATTATATTAAAAACTGTTTGCGAATAATATAGTAATAGTATTGATTTTTATATCAATAAAATCTTTTGTAAATTCATAAAATGACAACGAATTACGTAAAACACACAGAAAATTGGCCAAATTTTAGAAAACGTAAACTTAAAAATCAAAATGTACCAAATCAAAGTGTATTTAATGGCAATTTGAAACACTATATACTTAAAGCTAATAGGTTAAATCAAGATAGTGCTTGTTTTTTTTAAAAAAAAAAAAAAAGAATAATGAAAAGGAATGCTTTGAAATATTAAAACAAGAAAAAGATAAATCGTCTTATAAAGTTAATTTTAATTTGGCAACCACTTTTGCAAAACCACTATCAGAATTAGAAACATGTAGATTCTTTGTAAATAGTGGGAAGGAAATCATTTTACCTACTACAGATTTAAAAGAATTAATTGAAAAGCTGTTTAATAAGATTTTAGTTGATCACGAAAATCGAGCTACGAAAAACTCTGGTTGGTCTTTATGCTCTAAACCTAATCATAAATTAGATATTAAAATCAATAAGTACGATCCCTTATCAGTTTCGTCATATATAAAGTTACCAGAGTGGATAGATTTTTTTTAAAATCTCATAAATATTCAAATAAAGATAACATGTGCTTTCTGTATTGCATTGTGGCAGCACTATATCCAGTGGAATATAATGCACGACGTGTAAGTAATATTTACCATATACTAATACAATTTTACCAATTTTTAAAGAGAAGAAAATATCTATTCCTGTTACATTAATACTTAAACATGAACACATTTGAAAAAGTATAATTCTAAATTTCCAAATAAACAAATATGTATTAATGTTTATGGAATACATTATGAAAAGAAGAAAAATTCCATGGCATATTAGCGAAAATGAATCATCTTCAAAATATATTGATTTATTATATTATCAGAAAAATGCTAACAGTCATTATTGTCTAATTAAAAATTTAAATGGTTTAGTTAGAAATCAATTCAGTTGTCATCAAATATTTGTTCGCAGACACACCCTTCCTATCAACGTTGAGTTGAGTTGATTTTGAGTTTAACGTCCTTTTCAGTAGCGAGGCTATATGAGACGGAACCCACTAATTAACGTGAAATCCGAACCACATGCACTCCCGCCGGGAATCGAACGCGGGTCTCTTATCCCAAAGACATGTACGCTAACCGCTTAGCCATGAAGGAGCTCTTCCTATTAGCGTATTCGTCTCCAAAATACTACGTTTCTTTATTGCCAAGTGTGTATAGTCAAGTGCTCAGATAGCACCCGAAAATGTATATCGTTCTTGTCACTCTGCCTTTGCTGTTTGAATATTAAGCACACTTCCGGAAACAATCAATTTCCAGATTTTGCTTCTCCGAGGTCAGCTGAGACGATTAGTGCTCAGTTCTCTTTTTATTGATACCAGTGCGAGTAACTACTACAAAATTGGGAATAATGAGTAACTTCTCCGTTTTATTGATATCACCCATTATCTACACTTCCCGAATTTTGTCTGCGAAAAGCAAGACATTTATTACGTAAATTAAAACAATTTCAATATTCAATGAGATGAAAGTAGTAATGTTGATATTTATAATAAATTAATCCGGTTGCTAATATAGTAGATTTAAAAGCGGATTTTCTTAGATGTCGTAAGAAAAATATTCCTCCCACAGGCTGGGAACTCTTTTCTGAACTATTAGCAAAATCCAATATACCCTTCGAGTATATAGGTAACCCTCATCGTAAAGCATATATTCGGAAGCTGACAACTACTATTGCTACTGATCTGAAAGAAGAGGAGGTGGTGGAGGATGATCCCCCACATAAACGTAAAGTTGTCAACAGATGGCGTGATTATAGAGTATGAAGATGGTTATCAACAATACAATATTATAAAATAGTATTATATTTGAGTATATAGCAATAAAAATGAATGGCCCATACTTCAAATATTATAGCAACAAGCAAGATGTGGGTATAGCGTGTATAGGAGTGCCAACTTTCAAGAAGGATATAGTATTGGTAGCGCTCTAGGTGGTTTATTTCGTAGTGTATGTCCGACATTAAAACAAGGTGCTAAAACAGTAGGTAAAGAATTATTACGTACAGGTATTAATGTAGCTGGAGTTATACTTTATGATTATGAACCTATTGACGAGGCTTTAAAATCACGCTGGCAAGAAGCAAAAAAATAATTTAAAATGTAGCTCAAAATAAAATAAATTAGGTACTAGTAGGATCAGGCAATAGAAGAAAAAGAAAAGTTCATTTTGCGCAGACAGATGGTAATAAGAAAAAAAGAGGGAGAGATATATTTTTGACTAATTGATAAATATGGAGCAGAGTACTAGTTGTTACCTCACGTTACCAAGTAACAGTTCTATGGAATATTTTTCACAAAATACTCTGTCACGTTATATTACCAAAATATATCATCCACTTGTGCTACAGAAAGACGTGTGGGAGACAGCTGTTGTTGAAGTACATTATAGAAGTTCATTTCAGAAGTTTCCAAATATACTAATATATTACCGTATCATGAATAAAGAAAGCTGGAACATAACTAAAATCTTTCCAGGACATAATTATCATATTGACGATATTCTATCTCAAATTAATCATAAAAGTGATATATTAAATTTACAATTAAAAGTTAAAGCATCGGAAAAACGAATCGAGGTTAGTAGAGTAAGAAAAGATCAGGAAAAACGTATAAAAGTACGCCTATCCCCGAATTAGCCAGAATACTAGGTTTTGATCATATACAAGAAGAAGATATTGCAGTTGTGCATCACGCTCGTTATCCACCTGATTTACAAAAATCGATATCCAAATTCATGCATATTTATAGTGATATTGTAGAACCACAGTTGGTAGGTGATACCATAGCTCCATTGTTACGTATTATAAATACAAATATTAAAGAGTATGGTTCTAGTAATGTGAATATTTTTGGAAATCCTCACTATGTCACTGTGCAACATAAACAGCTTGATCAAATTATTGTTGATTTAACATATAGTACAGGTAATCCATTTCCTTTCCAATATGGCAGCGTATGTATAAAATTACATTTTCGCAGACGTGATGCATGATAATAATAATAAGAAATTATTATATAAAACAAATTAGGAGAATATTAATAGCAAAAAAAGAAAGCGCATTGTAAGCGTACCAAATCAGTATTAGATTTGTTTGCAGGTTTACCCACTCACACAAGTATTATAGGTAATAAAATAGTTTCATATAAGCCTATGGCTCCAAGATCTGATAATGCACCAAGACTTTATAGTTCCAGGTCATGGGGACGATTACATGGATTTACCGCACACTATGTTACATATTAAAGGTAAAATTACTAAAACAGGTGGTTCTAATTTTCCTTCCGCCGATAAGAAAATTTGTTAATGATTTTCTCAGTGCAATGTTCAACGAGATGTAAATACGAGTGAATAATCAACTTATTTCCTATTTCTCACATACATATTCATATCTATTGTATATTGAAAACTACTAAATTATAATGTTAGTGCAAAATCAACGCATCTTCAAACATCTTTGTGGTTTAAAGATACTGCAGGTCATATGGACAGTGTGGCCGATAGTAATTTAGGATTTTAACAAGGTTTTCTTCTCACTATTTTAAGTTAATCATTTGAATTATTGGGATATATTCATGCTGATATTTTCAATTAGGAGACATTTCTACTACATGATGTCAACTGCGTATTAAACTAATTCCAGCCAAACCTGCATTTTGTCTAATGGGAGAATCAGATACAGAGGGAACAGTTATAATTACAGATGCAACATTGCTTGTGAGAAAAGTTGATGTATCTCCCGCAGTTAAAATATCACAAAATAAAATATTACAAAATCCTATATATAGAATAAAATGTACTATAACAAAAGTGCAGGTGAAGACAGAAACTTTACCACAAGGAATGGTGGATAGTACACTTGCAGATTTGTTTTCCGGCATAGTGTCTAAACGTATTATTATTGGGTTTGTTACTACCAGGTAACCAACAAACTTCGTGCGGTTTCAGTACAAAAAAGAAATGTTCCAAAAAAATGCGTTTACCTTATGTTTATTCCGCAAAATATCCATCATCCGCTTCGACAACCTTCTTCCATCGTTTTACAAGCCTGTAGATGCCATTTCTGAAGAAATCTTTGTGTTGGGACTCAAAAAACTGCTCCACCAAGTTTTCAACATCTCGAGTTTAAATTGTCGATTGCGCGATGGTTTCCCATAGACAAAATAGATGGTATTCTGATGGAACAATGTCTGGTGAATACGTTGGACGTGGCAGAAGTTCCCAGCCGAGAGAAGAAATCACCTCCAGAGTCATTTTTGCCGTATGAGGTATAGCGTTGTCTCGGTGGGCAAGAACACCCTTCCTATTCACTAGTGAAGGTTGTTTCTTTTAAAGTTTTTCGGCTACTCTTTGCAATTGTGCTGAGTACACCTCTTTAGTTATGCGTTTACCATTTTCCAAAAACTCATAATGCACAATCCTAGCAGTAGTCCACCATACCCACGCCATCACCTTGCGCTGATGAAGAGCAGGTTTTGTACTAAAGGCATGGAGTCATATGACGATAGCCAATGGTACGAACATTTTTGTTATCGTACATTACCCACTTTTCATCACACGTCAAAATGCGGTCCAAAATTGGACAGTTGTTGTTCCTAGTCAGCAAGGAAGAGCTAATGTTCAGTCGTTGGAGACGGTGTGCAGCAGTCAGCATATGAGGGACCCACTTACTCAGTTTCCACGATTTTCCAAGCTTATGCAAGTGCACATGAATGATTCCATCGCTTACTTCAAATCGTTGAGCGAGAACGTGTCAAGAACGGATTCAAGTTCTTGACACGTTCCACTTGAATCCTCTTCATTTGCTGCCTTGAGTTGGTCCAAATCGAGAGATTTTGGTCTGCCCGATCGAGGTTTGTCTTCAAGTGTCTCATCGCCGGTCGAAATGGTCTGAAACCACTTTTGAGCTATCCGTTCACTAATTGTACCTTCTCCAAACGCTGCACATATTTTTCTTGCTGCTCCCGCACCTTTTGTGCCCAACTTGAACTCTTACAATAAACAAACCCTGACTACTGCGTTCGACATAGACATAGTTCAGTGCGAATACTTGATCTCGAACTGTCGAATGCGTCCTGTTATCTACGTTAGCCGATGGGCCAATGACTCAGCTTTCAGAAACTGTCACATACAGGTACCCCTGGTGGCAGAAATGATTACTACCCCACGAGAAATAGCAGTAGGTGTATGAACCGCATGAACTTTCTAAAACCGCATGAACTTTCTTGGTTGCCTGGTAATACTGCTTTCAATGGTACTTATCAGACAAATCCTTTTAATTTTTTAAGCATTTTATTATGTCATTTTTACATTGTATGTTGATGGAATCAATATATCATCCAAACCACTACAACCAGAGTTTGATAATAAGCTACATATACAAGCATATTCCACGTTATTTACATGTTCTGGTATTTATTATTCTAATCAAGGTAATGATATTTCACTTGCCGAATATCCTAATGGTTATACTTTACGGGTGTTTAATTTAACTCCCGATTCTAGTACTTGTACAGCATTTCATACTAGTCCACAACACCAAGGAAGTGTACAATTAGAGGTTTACTTTAAAGGAGCACTGCCATCTCCTGTAACAGCAATTATTAACAGTGAATTCTCCTCAGAACTAGAAATAGATTTCCAGAGAAAAATATATATTAATTAAAATGTTAAATACCCTTGAACTTTATGAGGCTTTACAACAAAATTTGCCTAAAAATCATTTTATAGCTATATATGCTGCAGATGAGCAACCTCAGTATATTCATACATTTCCGGCAGTCATAATTATAAATACTCATTCTAGTAATAAGCCTGGTATATTTCTAATATGTGTGTGGGAGAGGATCTCGATAGTTATAGTATACCACCCTATAGACAATACCATATTAGTTTTTCTAATGAAACTGTTTGTATTATACATGGAATAATAGATGTATTCAAGGTGAATTATCTCAACTTTGTGGACTTTTCTATATTTAGCATATCGTGCGTCTATCTATTCACTACAGGATTTCCTAAATAAATTCTCAACCACCACTACTGATGCTAATGATATTATGCTTTATTCGTTTATGAGAATGTGATGGTCACTGGCGCGAGATTAAATTCTAAGTAAACCATGTACGACTATGGTGGAATGCTTATGCTGTGTTACTTCTTTATAATAGACGTATTCATTTTTATGCTTTCCGATACTAATATTAATGTGTTTTTTTAATCTTTAACTCCGCCATTGCCGGTCCCAAGCCCTGGATGCGAAAGGAGGAGGGTTGGGGAAGATATCCCCGTAAAAGATTTCGTAGGGGATGCCGTACTCTTCTATGAAATGTGGCTAAAATGTAGAAGCTGGAATATGTGTTCATAGTATTATGTTACATAGAGGTAAAAAAAAAAAAAAAAAAATCTCTTTTATTGTGTAATGTCTCGGAAATTAGCAGTGGTGTCCTTCCCAAAGAAAGTAGCCAGTCATAGAGTCGGAGTCGGAATTGGAACCGACAATGTTGCAAATCCAATATAATAACACTAAAATAAGAAAGCAACAAAATAAACAGTGTTGTTAATGGTATAAAAACACAGACTTATTATGTAATGTTTACTCTGTTCAATGGAAATTGGAATATGTGTTCATAATCCTATGGTAGAAAACAACGCTTGTATGTAATTGAAATCGGAGTCGGAACTGAGCAATGTTGCCAGAAAGAAGAACAACAAAATACACAGTGTTGTCACAGCTACAATGTCATACACGTTTAGCCTTTCAAGACTTGATGTAATTTCTGTTATGTTCAATAAAATAAGTACTGTTACCAGGGTACAAAAAATGATCGAGAAAGTCTAGTGGTGATTTTTAGGAGTTGGCAACACTGATCAGTTCCCACCAGAAAAAAAGTATTCATAAAATAGAACAACAAAATATGTAGTGTTACGAGGGTCGTAAAAGGCTATGTTCGTAGTCTATACTCTGTGATATTTCTGCTATGTTCAATAGATGTTTGTAGTCTATTATCTGCTCCTGTGCTCGATCGGAACAGGAACTGGAACTAGAGTCGGAACATGGAACAGAAATCAGAACTGGAACAGAAAGAAGAGTCGGAACGTGGAACAGGAATCAGAACTGAAACAGAATTCGGAATTGGAACTGAGCAGTATTGCCAACTCCTTAAAAGTAGCTAAAAATCTGATAAAAATTGTTCCAGATCGGTAATTTTTATTCTACTCACCATATTGGATCCGCCATTTTGAATTTTGTAATTTTATCGTCATATTCTGAACCAGCTTTCCTAAACCCCTGGCAGCATGTATTATTCTACATTAATTGATTGTTCTCTGTCTATGCTTGGATTCCACCCCTAACGTTTAAAGCAGTTTCCACCCTTAAACCCGCACTATTGCCGAAATAAAAAAAAACGACGTGTCGATGTTCTACAAGTACGCAAAGTTTAATTCAAATCAGTGAGTTACACTTCCATAAGTCTCCGTGTTAGTGTGATCTCCTGTAGGGAAATAAAGAGATGTTAGAGTGACGCAAAATTGAAGTAGGTCTCCATGAATGGAGGCAAAGATTTACTAATATGTTTCCTTAAATTATTCTAGATTTGATATTTTCAGGTTATTTCAATCATTTCCTAACTTATGTATAATCAGTGGGTTTTTTAGTTCATTCCCATAGCAGTAAGTAGTAAAATAATACATTACACACATACACACAATGAATTACAATGTCGGTGGCTTATGGCATTCATTGGACAACACGCTATGGCATTTATTGGACAACACGCTCCAGACAATAGACACAAATATTAAATTGGATATATTTTTTGTGCAACAATTAGACGGTAAAGATTCTTTCAATAATCCACAGGCTTACCAACTGCTTGCAAAGTCATGTGTAAGTTGAGTTGCATTTACCCAGTCGTTTTGATACCTCCTAAGTACTGGATCAATCTTAATGTACTACCATGAGCAAAATAAATGACGCGTCTCTTTATTCTGAAATTTTTTTGAAAATATCTCCATTTTCTTTATATGTTCGAAAATTCGGAAGGTTTCCCCACCAGGACAGGTTAATAACAAACCCGTTTTTAATATTTGTGTTAGATATTAGCTTAAAATAAATAAATTCGAAGCAAAAAACATTAAATCGACAGAAATCTCGAGAATTACCAACTCTGCTAAAGTGGGAAATTTTCAAGAACGCGAGGGAATTCTGCAGTTCAACACGAAGCAGCGACATCTATGTCATTGAGAGAGACATGGATTAGATCTACAAATGAAACTTTTAACGAAACATTTCTAATGTGTCTTATTACATGCATTATCAGCGAACTCCAAATATATTAATCTATGCTAAGTATTAACGTATAGATAGAGCAAATAGTGGAAATTACCTATGGAAAAAGACGAATTCTTAGCACCATCGTAATGAAAAATCGTCTTTACGGTAGAACAGGTTCAGTTCACGTAAGAAAACAAGTAGCTCAGTTAGTTAAAGCAACTAGTCTGTATGTCGAAGGTATTGGGTTCGAACCCCATGGAAGTGCCGTTGAAATTTTTATTTCTGTGATTATTTTATTTATTTTTTATGTGGAAAAAAATCAAATTGTAACATATATGCAAAACTCATGATGATACCAAAAAAAATGCCGTTCTCGCACTTGCATTAGTGTCTCTAATTTTTGTTTGCAAACAGTTTCGTAATAATTTCCCCTGTGCTCACTACTCACTACATGCTCACTGGTGCATAACGAATGTTTTCCAGTAAATGTTAATTCTAATTTTATAAAGTTTCACAATGTTTCTCGCTTGATAGTCTTCTATCTACTTTTTTGGACACTTTGATAACAGATTTCCCTATTAAATGTTTAATTTCCCCTATATATATTTAATTACAGAAAAATTTTACATGTATTTGTCTTAAATTGAAATTGTTTTGAATTTACCACATGAGGTAAGTAGCCCGAAGGAGGAGAACTGAAGTAACTGATATTCTACGTAAAAGCAACCTATTGTAGAATGATTATGCTTCTTAACTTCAGCACATAATCTTTACGTTGGTCAGACAGAGAAAAACCTTTTTTTCCTCTCCTATGACCACTCATCTTAAAGCTCTACATGTAATGATTCGTGTCACATAATTTCGGCTCTCCAAAGACATTTATTATCATTATTATTATTATTATTATTATTATTATTATTATTATTATTATTATTATTATTATTATTATTATTATTATTATTATTATTATTCCTGAATATGCCACCCTTACATAATGTAACTTTAGATATCTTGGTTTAAAGTGCTTTATTTAGTAATAATTTGAGCAACCATGTAACAAAATTTAAAATGTATGAGGGGGCACGAAGTTTTATTTCCCCCCCCCCTCTCTTTTCAGCACCGTCCCAACAGAAAGTATATAATTTCTGACATGCAGAGTAGACAAAATGAATAAGAAATATATTTAAAGTAACCTTTCCTCCTTCGTGAATGGAATATCAGGTAACATTTTTTATCCTACTGAAGACGACCCTAGGCCGTTATGGTTAGGTAACAAAAGAAATATCTCATATTTATTACGCCCCTTGACTGTAACATTACCTCTTCTTTATTTGTTCGAGGCCACCCTACATAACCAAGGGTGACAAAAAGAATAGGAAAAGTGTCTAAAGATTACAAAACACTTTATATTTTGTCAGAAACAAGACAGTGTATACACAGCATTGTTTTCGTTAACAAGTGTTTCACCGTTGAGTCGCTTATAAAATTAGGCAGAATAAAGTTTTCTAGAGGGATTTGTCCAGGATGGTTTTGTGTCGGGCTAATAACGATGAGTATAATTATTTACATCACCGTTAAAGAAATAGCAAACTTTCTGAAAGGAACTTACTTAAGAAACATCAGATCCTCCTTCTACTTAATTGCATCTGGCGTTCTGAATGAAAGTTCTATGGGACTATTAGAAAAATATATACGAGTATTCCCGTTTCCACGCTGATGGTAGAATTTCTTAAGCAGTTATTGAATTACGTTCGAAGCATACGCGTAAATAGCACACCCGCAACCCTGTGGCGTGGGAACCGCACAAGCTGCAAGGCCAAAAATATACAGAAAGTACGCAGGGGCGGACCAGGCCAAATTTTCACCCGGGCAAAGTGACTTTTTGGCGCCCTCCCCCTAGTACTAGCCTATATTTTACATTTTATCATAGTGTTTTTAATATATTAAACCCATTTTTCAAAAAGATATTCATTACCTAGGAAAACTTCACAAAGAATATGGCTCGCTATAAACAATACGAACTCCCCGCCCCCCGCTTGGTCCTGTGGCTAGCACGCCTGCCTTCTGTGGTACCGGATCCAATTCCCGGTGGATTACTGTTGAACGATAAAAGTGGTTCGGATTCCACTATAATTAGTATCCACATCTCCTTTGGCCATTAAGGCATAACCGTGGAACGCTAAACTCAAGCAAACAAACAAACAATACTTACACCCCCGCCACTCTTTATTCTGCATGCCATCTCTCCATTTTTCGATACAGCCCCCTTATTACTATGAAACTCTCTTCTTCCATGGTTATGTAATTGCCACTACTTTACAAGAATATAAACCAAAAACGTCAGTAGAAAACACGTTCTAAAATTTAATTTTGAGGCTCGTTTTGGCGCCCCTCTTTCTCTGGCGCCCCGGGCAGTCGCCCGGCCCTTCGCACGCACCTGAAAGTACGGAACTTTCATATTATGCCACTGGCTTGACGTGTTTGAAATGTTCAGTGACTGATCGGTTAGTGAAATAATTTCGACGGTTACTGATGTTTAAAGTTTAGCTGAGACAAAGTTACCTAACCAAATACATTTGATATCGCGATGTCACAATTTGATTTTTCCTCACCTAAAAAGGATAAAAACAATCAATAGTAATAAAAACCCTTACTCGTACTGGGCTCTAACTAACAACCTAATTCGTACAGACTAGTTGCTCTGACCAACTGAGTTTCGATTTCTTACGCGAAAGAAGTCTGTTATATTACGAGGCATGCTTTTCATTAGCAAAACTGTTCGAAGTAATACGAACATGGCTCAAGAACAGAGACGGAACTGAATTACCACTCGATTGACCTTGAGGCCAAATCACCTAAGGGTATCTATAAAAGTAAGTTCAGCATGCATTTCTGTGGAGTTCTGTTCAGTATTCCTATCTGCCAATCACGCTTGTTTGTAAGAGTAATATTTTACAAACCTAACCTTTCGATAGAGCACAATAGCAAAAGAATAAAAGGGAAGGAAATCTTGCCCTTGTGAACGTTGGATACCACCATGTGCAATAAAACTGTCGCGTCTCCTTGAAGTGATATTTTATCGAAAATAACTCTTTTCCCTTTATATATCCGAAGTTTTTGAGGGTTTCAAAATGAGGAAACGTTACTGACAAACAAGGACGCATTTAGGGGTGGGTACAGGGGGTCCGGACCCCCTCTGAAATCCCAACTTCTCTGTAAATTTAGCCTAATTTTTGGGATTATCTTTTAAAATTTTATTATAATTTATCCTAATATTGAAGTCGGGCCCCTTCCGAAATAAATTACTGTATACGTGCCTGCTGACAATTTTCAATATATTCGTTAAATAATAAAGTAAAATGATTAAATTAGGAGCAAAAAGCTTCAACACGGGCTAAATTTTGTCCACTGCCAATATTGTTAGAAGGGATATTTATAGCAAAAACTGATAGTCAATGCTGAACTTTGAAACTTCACCCCGAACAGCAAGCCTATTATTGAGAACTACATATGAAACATTTTATCAAAACTTATCTAGCTTTTATCTGGCATGAAATTATTATATACCAAAATGCACTATCCTAAAATGTGTATCTAAACATTGCTCTACGTATCTACGAAGCAATGAATATTTTTATCGAAATATTTGGGCAGGAAACTCTAACAGCCAGCCATTTTATTTAAATCGTAATAAACCTTGTAACCGTGCGTTAACGTGAAGACAAAGCTTGGTCCATTGGTAAAGTGTTGGAAGAATTAAAACTCAATGTTCGTAGGTTCGAATCTATCCACTCACCAGAACATTTTATTCTTATGTGTAACGATGAAATAAGAAAGAAAAAAATGTATAACCGTTAAGACAAAACTTCAATCAAGTCTGAAGAGAACAATACTAAAATAGTAACACAATGACGTCAACCAAGAATTATTTCATGTAGCGTTTGGACGAAATTACAACTGTCAACAATTGCAGAAGAAAAACAGGCTGATAGGCGTAATGTAGTCTAGACTTCTGAATGCATTTACTTCCTCAAAACTTCCGTCTCGTCATTGGTATGCCGTTAGTCATGGTAAAACCTTTCAATTGGAAGTGAAATGACAAACTAAAACAGTTTTAAATCAATAAATGTCTATGTGTAAAAGTAGGTGTCTCTTATCTGTAGTTCTGAGTTCCTTTTACTTTGAAGTGACAAATGAGAGAAGAAAGTATGGTGATCGAAAAAAAATCAAATTTGAGATTTCAACGAATTTACACGTATTATAGCCCCTAATACCGAAAAAGTTATTTTTTGATACATGTCCAGCTGTTCGTCCGTCCGTTCGCTACACTTTTCTGTGCACTCGCCTAGAGGCCAACCGTTCAAATTATCTGCACCAAATTTTAGTTTAAGATTTTCATAATATTTCCTATAGTTTCTTTTATTTCCCTCCTACTCCCAAAACGAGGGTAGTTTCCTGTACGATGAAAATAGAAAAAATATATTTTCTCATAACTGGCACTAACGATCTTGTTTTCTTTCTTTTTTATAAATCAATATTTAATTAGCAACCCTATTTTGTGGTATAAGGCATTTATCTGAGAAAAATCTACAAGGGGTAGTTTATACTAAGGAGGTGAGTTTTTTCTCAGTCATTTTCTCAAAATGGACTCAAGTGTTTTCGTTCATATTTCATAAATAAATATTTCATTAATAACTTAACAATATGGAATAAATAACTCGTTTGTCCTAAAAAAATGCGAGGGGTAGTTTATTCTTGGTGGAGTGTGTTGTCTGGGCAATTTTCTCAAAAATGACTCAAAAGAGTTTATTCGTATTTTAAAAATACATATTTCGTTAATAACCGAACAATATGGCAAAACTCGTTTGTCCTGAAAAAAATATACGAGGGGTAGTTTACTCTTGGGGGTGTTTTTCCTCCACGGTTTTTTCTAAAATGAATCAAGCAATTTTGTTCGTACTCAGAAATAAATATTTCATTAAAAACCTAATAATATGGAATAACTCGCTTGCCCTGAAAAAATCCTCAAGAGATAGTTTATTCGGGGAGTTATTTTTCCCTCACGATTTTCTCAAAACTTACGTTCACAATTTTATTGATAATTCATAAATAAATATTTCATTAATAACCCTATATTTTAGTATAAGTCATTTCTATGAAAAACAATTACGACTGATAGATTATTTTGGGGGTCAAGGTTTTTTCCAACAATTTTCTCGAACGACAGGCGATTTTGTTCAAATTTCGCAAATAAGTATGTCATTAATAAGCAAAAGTATATCTTAACTCATTGTTCGAAACAATTCACAAGAGGTAGGTTACCTCTGACGTGTTCTTTTTGAACGACTTTCTCGAAAATGACTCATTTGATTTTTTCTTATTTCATAAACAATTATTGCATTAATTGCTCTATTATATGTCTAATGAAAATGTGCTCAAAGTGTGAGTTAGTTTTGTAGTGTGGATTTTCTTCAATCGAAGTTTTTTATTCGATAATCTGACATTCGATGTATTTGAATAATACGATATTTTTTTTCGTATTATCCAAATACACACTTCAGTAACAACTGCGGCCTAACACAGTTAAGAAATTGAATTGAAAAAGTTTAGTGCGGTGGCCCTGTAATTGAATATTTTTTGGTAAACACTCTAGCTTTTTGTGATAAACTCAGGCTTTTCTTTTTCAAGCGACAAAAGAGAGAAGAAAAAATGGTGATTGTGAAAATAGTATATCAAATTCAGATTTCAACGGATTTACATATTTCATGGCGTCTACATACCGAAAATGTGATTTTTCGATACCCGTCCTTCCGGTCCGTCCGTTCGGTACACTTTTCTGTGCACTCGCCTAGAGGCCATACCGTTCAACGTATCTACACCAAATTTTAAACTTAGGGTTTACATAGTATTCCTACAGGAGATTTTCCCATTTTTTCCTACCGCCTAAAATAAGTGTGGTTTACTAACAGCCGAAAATCGAAAAAAGCTATTTTCTCCAAAATGGTTTTAACAATTTTGTTTATTTTTCATTAATCAATATTTAATTAACAACCCTATATTGCAGTATCAGATATTTCTCTTAGAAAAATTTACGAGGGGTAGTTTATTCTTGGAGGTGACTTTTTCTCGACAATTAGGGATGCGCTCGAGTCGAGTCGAGTCGAGATTTAAGCCTGTCTCGACTCAACTCGAAAAAATGTTGTCTCGACTCGAAAATATGTTTCTGTCTCGACTCGTGTCTCGACTCGACAGTCTCTGTCTCGACTCGACTCGAATTCGAGTCGAGACGTCTCGAAATTCGAGTCGAGACAAAATGTACGAGTTAAAATATACGCACATATCAGCCAGACCATTATGACTACCTACCTAATTGTCAGTATGTCGACTTTTGGCATGGATAAAAACGGCGACACGTCTTGGCATACTCGCAATGATCCTTGATAGGTCGCTGGAGAGAGCTGACACCACATGTGCACACTCAGGTCACCTAATTCCCGTAAATTCTGGGAAGGAGGGGCGATGCGTTCTGACGTCACGTTCAATCACATTCCACAAGGGACATCACTCAAATATCCGGCTATGCATTACTTGTGATGACAAATTTTTGCCATGGTGCATGTTTTTCTTTTTTTTATATAACTTTTAAGAGTTGTGATGTGGTTATTAGAGATTACTACAGAAGTCCCTTACTACCCTTTGTAAACGGAGCGTTAATGAAGAAAAGTGAAGAACAACCATGTGGATACATATAACTTCTGGGGGAAGTCGTATGGTATGTATGACCTTGACGGCAGCCATCTTGAAATCCGCCATTTTGAATTAAGGTCAAGTTTTCAAAATGGGAATAGGGTAATATGATACATAATTTCGGGCTAGAATTTAATTAGGAAAATATTGGTGAGGTTAGTTTTAAGATACACCCATTTGGGGGAAAGTTACAGGCATATTAATTGTTTTTACTTACTATGTGCGTAAGTCCCTTCTTACTTTCGTCTCAAGACCTGCAAATTGATCGCAACGGCAGAGCCCGGTTTCGCACTAATGTTTAGAAATCTTTAAACTCACTTGAGGCAATATTTGTGGATTATTGTATTGTACTTTGCTTTTAATTAAATTGGAATCCACTTCGTGATCTTGTGTAAAGTATCACTAAAAGAGAATTTGTTTTTATGAACTTAAGCATAGCAATTATAAAAGGTGAGTAAGGTGCGTATGTATTTATAAGAAAGTTTATCTGAACGGGACGTTAAACTCAGAATCAATTCAACTCAAAATTATGGTTTTGACTTTATTATGATGTCATTAGTTTAAACACCCAACTGCCCAGTAATTATAAACATTGACTACATTATAAAATTGTAATTTGTGACGACTAAAATAACAGAAATTAAAGATTATTCTTTGGGTTTTGGAAAATTTTGAAAAACGTGAAAAACTGGTACTGCACCGATACAACACACCTTTTGGATTTGTCATTGTGTAAAGTGATACAAATTAAAGAAGAATTACAACTTTATGAAATTGTATTAGGACTTATTATTCAGAAATAAACACCAAATAACTGTAATTGAATTGTTTACAAAACTAATCATGATGAGAAAACTCTTGAATACTATTATACAAACAATTATTCTCTTTTGTTTTACACTGTAATGTAAAGATCCAATAGTCAGAGAAATAAATATAATAATAATTGTCTTTGAACATAATTCACGGTCGTTTTCTACAATCCTGAAACACGATCGTCTAGTTTGTTCAGCATTGTTTATTAAAAGAATACTTAAGAGTCTGACCCTAAATGATGTCTGTCCGACCAAATCTTCAAGCCTGATTAGGGCCATGGGTGTCAATATGTTTCCCATACTAAAAGAATAAGCCTTCAATTTAATTATGATTTAATTGTTTTTTTAAAAAATGAAATGAAATCTTTGAGTTTAACGTCCCAGGATTATGTCTGTTAGGCTAAGGGAGATAATGATTAAAGTAAGTGAATGATGATGGAAGAATTGTTGGAATGAAATTTTGGGAGGAAAGGGGAGTACCCCGAGAAAACCCATGAGCACGATGTTGTCCACTACAAAACTACTTTGCCGGGAATCGAACCACAGCCCCACGCACCAGAGGTAAGCGCTCTACCACTGAGCCATAGTGCTCCATCTAATTTGTTTACATAATAATATAAGTAGTAACAAAGACTATTTCAAAACCACTGGTTATTTACTAAGTAGTATTTTTTGTTCGCAAATATGATGTACGCAAATGTTACCACCAGATCTCAAACGGTTAAACATGCATTTCGCGGTCTGCAACCCTATTTCCAATAGTGATTCTGGGCAAACATTCATCTACCAAGAGACAGAAACACGCAATGAACCCAGGAACATTGTCGAACATGACCGTTTTGATATACAGGTGTTCTTGTGTGTGCAATTAAAAAAAGAAAGAAAGAAAAGAAAAAAATGAGTTCGTGGCTTCTATTGCTACTAGTGTCGCATTTAAAATAACATATAGTAAATAACTATTGTAATATTTTCTTTAACTGTAAAAATTTGAAGTGCCCGGTAAGTTTGTCTAGGGTAATTAACAAGTACAGAGTAGTACATACCACATGTTTAGGGAAACTTTGATAAATAAAGCATTTCCACAGTCCATACAGGTTGAGAAGAATTTCCTTTAAGTTAACTGTCATGAAATAGAAGACCAACTTTTCAGTCCGGAGAAGAAGTCGCCTACTTAAGTCTTCATGAAACTATAACTTCAAATCGATTTTCTTTAACGCAGCTAAGCTGTGCTTTAATCATGAGAGAGCAGAAAATGTGTTTTCTTACATCATACTCCCTCACATTTAAAAGACAATTTCAATAATCAGAAAGCTGTCTGGCCTAAAGTCCTAAACATGGAATGGTCTATAAACAGACTCTCCATCAAAAAGGCTAATTCTGTTACTTATAGGATTGAGTTGGTTGAATATAAGAAAATTCCTCTCACCAGAGAAGTCATGCGCCTTCAGCAGAATCTTCGTTTGAGGTTAGGTTCGCATTGAGAACTAGTCCAGTATTCTATAAGTTCACACTCAGTTGAATACAGTCAGACTGTGGTTTAAAAACAGTCTTTGAACCTCGTAAACAAGCATCCTTCTTGCTCACAATTCAAATAAGGCTTTCACTCTAAAATCCCTACGACTTGCTCCGTTACTATGGAAACCAGGTATTGCTAGCAATCTTAAATATACGTGGAAATGTCAATACCCATAAAAGGACACTGTCTCCCGTGAAAATGTTAGATGTTCCTTACTAAGAAATAACATAAGAGTAATCTATTTCTCTATCCGGGGATTGATTTGCCTTGCCTTAACTAGAAACAAGTCGAACTGACTCAAAATAGTTCTGAATTCCACTCATATACTCAGAAATAACTTATTTCAACAGATATACTGCCTGCTTCAAAGCTTGTTATAGAGAATACTGCTGCAACTCGAGTTGTATATCTGATATATCCCAGAGAATCCATTACTCTCGAAGCGAAACCTTTAAGTCAGGGTTGCCACTCTTGAGACAATCGATGATGCCAAACACGGGCCTGAATTACCATTTATTTTTCTAAATTATGCCAAATTCTTTACTAATCTTTCCACACTAGTTTTAAAGACCAACCACCACTTATTTTCATTAAGAGGAGCTAACTGTATTCATGTACTTGTATTAAAGAAATAACATGACTCTTTCACGATTGAATGACTTAAATTTATATTTGTACGTTTTTAGTTCATATCCGTATCAAATACCAAGTTTATGATGAATCAACTACACAAAGCAGGATCCAAAAACGCTCATTACAATTTGTTCCATCCTTCAGTCGAAACAGGAACTGAAACATAAACAGTGATATTTTCTTTTTAAAGATACTTTGTCCAGCTGAGTATTGTGAAGGTTTATGTCAGTAGAAGAAATTGCATTCCATTATACAAGCGCAATTTCACAACTTTATGTACACATTACTAAATATTGAACACCCTTGTCCATATGATTAGCGTACGTGTCTTTGGTGCGGGAGACCTAGGTTCAATTTCCGATGGGAACTCGTGTGCTTCTGAACCCACGTTAATTTGTAAGTTCACGTCTCATATAGCCTTGATGCTGAAATGGACACTAAACTCTAATCTAATACTAAATACAAATATTTAAAGAAAAATGATGACGCACCAAGATGACGTGAATTTGGCTATCAAATTAATTTTGTGTTTTCAGTTATTTTCTAGTAGTATTTTTTCTAGGCATCCTTTCAAAAGACATTGATGCAAATTTCGTAACTGCGAATTCCTGTTAAAAGCCATGAAATTATCCGATTAAATGCAAAATTTCCCGTCCACTAAAATAGATACCGTAAATTTACAATATCTAACAATAAATAATTTTGAAAGATATCGCTTTCGAGGGAAAAAATGAAGTGAAATCTTTGAGTTTTACGTCCCACGATTATGCCGGTTAGGCTAAAGGAGAGGGGTGATGATGAGAAATTAGTGAAATCGTGGAATGAAGAAAGTGGGAGGAACGTAAGAACCCCGAGGAAACCCACGCACACGGTGTTTGTCCACCACAAAGTTCACTTGGTGCGAGCTGGGATCGAACCAGGGTTCCGAAGCACCAGAGGTGAACGATCTACCACTGAGCCACCGCGGCCCCGCTTTAGAGGGGCCATGACGTATAGTTGAACTCATTCTCGTAGTATGGAAGGCATTATTTATAATTATGCATGATAGGATCACAAACAAAATTTAAAAATATTATGTGCACTTTCTTTTAACAAACATTATATTGTCTTTTATGATGTGGGAGGGAATGTTATGTTCGAAAAAAAGTCCTTAACACGATTCTTGTTGTTGCGCACTGCATGCTCCTTGCCACAGAAAAGATGCAGCTATAGGTAGGCTATTTTTCAATTGCTTTACATTAGCTTGATGTTTCAAGTCTTTTGTGTGTTTCTGAAGTTCACTTTTACCACAAAAGAGCTCAATATTGACATAGCTTTGGTTCGATTCTCAACACGGACTGCAACTACCCGTTAAATTGTGCATCCGAAAGGCACTCTTTGTTAAGCCTCGCTTATCACCGCTCATCGTAATAATATATAACTTCACCGCGAAGCAATTGTTGCATTTGTCTCTTTCATTCTAACACAAAACAAAACTAACCACAGCTGTGACACGAAGAAGCTATTTCGAAAAGAAACAAGCTATGCTTCATTCTGTACCAAATGATAGAGATGTGTACCAAATGATAGAAGTATAAAGTATTGTTTTCTTTCCTGTTTATTGATATCAGTTGGTGTTCTTAATGAGTTTACTCATTAGTTTAGAAAGAGTATATATGGAATTTGGACATATGTTGTACGTATTCTCCAGAGAAATTGATGAGACCAGAAAAATTACAAGGACAGATGGAATAGGTTTAAGCGCATCTACGTGATTTTATCAAATATTTATTCTCCATAATGGTACCACGCGGAAAACTTGGTATACTATAATCTTTGCCTCCTTCTGTTAGCTGTTTCGTATCATATATATTGGATGGTTTTGATATTTCTTCTGATCATTAAAATATAGCAATGGTACCTGTGTGCGTGCAGAAATGCAAAAGCACTAGATAACTTCCTATTTGTTTTGGAAACAACAACACCCATTTCACGTGTGCGAGAGAAATTGAGCACAGCGAGGTCGGGTGTTTACTCACGGTCAGTTCGCAGCAGGAGTCCATGGTAAAAGATTTGGCTAACTATCTCTTCATATTGATGTGAAAACACTCGCAAAACCTACAAATACAAAAGAATGCGCTTCAAAGAAAGTTTAGACACAGATGTTTCAATTTTCTCTTAGCATCTTTCTTCAGCAAAAGAGTCGGTTCATTGTATTCGAAAAAGTTAAGGGAGAAAGGGTGAATTTATATTTTATGGGGGGTAACATTGTAAGTAGTATAAACAATACATACCGCTTCCGACTCGACCCTCATCCTACCTCAAGTTGTAAAGTAGAAACTACTAGAAAGGGACAGAAGTATTCAACATGACTGCGACTTGAGTTTCAGTTCACAATACTAAAACCAGTGAGCAAGTAAACAGTCTTTTGTAGGATCGTGTTTTACTTCTTGAATTTATTTTTGAACATTTCTGTGAATTCAACAACAGAACGCAGTAGAAATACGGACTAGTTTTTACTCCAACCATTACTTTCGCTCCAAGCCGTGGATGCCACATTTATGATTTCGTATAATATTAGATTTAGTGATTTTACTATTGAACTAGTGATCTAGTACGTACTTTGGGTAAATAGGCACATTCTAGTGATTTTTTTTGATGCAGACAAATGACAAGGAAATGGTTCTTAAAATAAAAGGAAGAAGTATATTGCAGTTCAAAACAAATGTAGAAATTTTAAATTATTTTTTTCTCTCTGACTGAGTGAAACGCCTGCTGTGTAACGACCTTAGGTAAACAACGGCTATCTTTGGTCCGCTACCTCCTTTTGTTAGCCAACATGAGATGGGTTACTTTTTTTTTTGAAGAAAGTGAAGAAATAATTATCCAGTACATTTACGTTTTGTCAGGCACACAGGCGCAGTCTGTACTTGTTTCCTAACGAATTTTAGCAACATAACATAAATGAAACGTATGTACCAGAAAATAGAGGCAGTATAAACGGACATTTTCATCTGTGACACATTTGATGAGAAATATAGTTAGATGTCACGTGCAAGCACTCTAAACATGTCCTATCCTTTAATTATATTCGTATGTTTATGTAAGTGAGACTGAGAAATCAAGAAACAATAATAACTGGTTTTCTTCCAGGGCAAAAATCTAAATGTAAAGGGGTGTTACACTGGGACTTTAATTGCGTCCTTTGTACAGCGGGGGACACTTCTAAATGGTACACCTTAGCCGTAAATCTCCATATGACTGTACCATTTAGAAGTGTCTCCCGCTGTACAAGATTGACAAGTAATCGCAATTTTACAAGATTAACAAGTAATCGCAATTTTTTAATTTATCTTAGTTCTTGGGGAGAGGAAGATGGAAGCGAACCCTCGTAAGGACCTCTGCAAGAAAACATGAATATTATCCGCCACTGTTTGTTACATTACACAAAATAGTTATATATATATATATATATATATATATATATATATATATATATATATATATATATATATATAATATTGAGTTTTAGTCAGGGTTTTCATTCTGCAGGAGAGGGGAGAGGGGAGGACCTGGCGAACATTTTCTATTCTCAGAGTGTTGCAAATGATAGCATTTCCTCCATTATAACTTGGCCAAGCTAGTTTCATTATATATAAGGATTAAGTTAGCCTAAAAAGCTTAAATTTTTATGGCAGTTTTACTCTGTAGCCATGTTTCTCATTTTCGGTCTACGGAACTCTGTGTCCGGAAATTTTCGATGGCTTCCAAGACGGAAAATAAGTGTATCAAAGGCATATATATTATATGTATGGTTATATGAGGCATGGATCTACAGTTTAAAGTGGAATACCGGTAACAACTTCATGAGCTTCCACCGTAAATCGAACCAGAGTCTCCCGCGATCAAGGTGTATGTGTTAACCATACAGCCACGCGGAAAGTCACATAAGCACACACATATATATATTGTTGAGTTGATTTTGACTTTACCGTCTCTTTCAGCAGCGAGGATATATGAAGTGTAGACCTACTGATTAACGTGGAATCCGAACTACATGAGCTCGCGCCTTGAATTGAACCCGAGTCTTCCACGACAAAGACGCGTACACTAGCCACGGAGTTCACACACACACACACACACAGAATCAGAGTCCTCACACACCAAGGGTGAAAGCTGTGCCACTGAGTCACAGCAGCCACGAGGCTAGGTCGAGTCCACTTTACGTTCATAGTTTCTTAGTACATAAATGTTACGATTATGAAATAGATTTTCCTTAATGAGCTGCATATAAACAAAAGCTTTCGAAATGTATTAAACAATTAGCTCGATTTGAGTGTGAACTTAAAGTTATATCAGAGTGTAAATACGGATACGCACCAAAGCTCGAAAACTTAATACACTATTTCTCCTATATAGTCAGTATGTATCAAGCAATCGTTCAGCTTTCATTTGAGAGGATGGAAATCGAGGGCTCCTGAACAACTATGTTACTAATGTGCGGAATGTATTTATCTTACAGTGAACTGCTTCGATGCCAAGTGGCCTAACTCCAAAATTGAAATTTTCCAGGAGTGAAAGTTAAAGTTCAATATCTCATGAACAATTCATATTTCTTTTATGTTGGGAACCAAAACCATAACTACTGTATGTAGTTCATTGTTTTATAATTTAGTGTTTACAAAAATCCTTTTAAAAAATACCTATTCACAGAAGTGAAAGGTACTTATCTATACTAGTTCTTGGCATCCAAGCAGTCCATTTATTGTAATACTAGCTTAATATACCCATTCTTCGCATGGGGGCTGTATTTGGAAATCAACACCTGTGGAAGTATCACCATTCATTTCAGCGACCGCGAAAACTATGGATTTGACACTAGTATCAATCAATATGGGCTATTTATACATGTCTCGGTATTCCTCACCCGCTGATACCCGGCCCGCATACAGTGGTAGCTGAATTTGCAAGTCATCGCTGATGGAAGTGTCACCATTGATCTCAGCGACCGTGAAAACTATGGATTTGACACTAATGTCGATCAATTTGGATTACTTTTACTACATGTCTCGGTAAACGCCCCCCTGAGACCCCCCTGGTCACAATTTTGACAAAAACGCTTTGCCTTAGACTGGGACCTGGACCAAGGTATCCGTGACCAAAATTTGGTAACTCTCGGTCAACTTGTCTGGTCCCCAGGTCGGTCCCAGTAAACGTCCCTTCCGAGACCAACCTGGTTCGAAATTTAAAAATAAACGCTTCGTCTTGATCTGGGGCCTGGACCAAGGTACCCGTGACCAAATTTTGGGAACTCTCGGTCCACTCGTCTGGTCCCCAGGTCGCACACAAACAGACAAACAAACACACAAACAAACTCTTAATTTATTTATATTAGATAAGATATACTATGTAAAATAGTATCGTATCACAATATGTGATGTACAACAAATGTTTCATTATATATTATCCGCAGCTCTTGATATGCTGCAACATATTAAAGCCTCAAAATAGTTGGGCAAGCGAATAATCCAGAGGTTACGTAACCCTATTGCGTTCATGGGAACAAAAACAATAATTATAACTATGCTAAATTACTATAGACTATCAACTGCTCATTCAGAGAATTTATGAAGTTCACTTTATCGCAATAGTTTTATACAAATTAGATTTAAACTACGGATAATAGTTTTATACAAACTAGATAATCAATTATTATTATTATCATTATATTTGCAGTACAACCAAATACAACAACATTAACTATTAGTTCTAATTAACTGAATTGAGCTGAAAAGTAAATCTTGATCTTTAAAGATTAACTATTAATTTTATGCGTTCTGTACCTTTCTGAAGGAATAAAAGCTGGAATTGGTTTCAAGGCTGTTTCTGAGTGAATACTTTCTTCAAAATAATATTAAAAATTATAGAAAAATTTTCGAGACATTCGAGTCGAGTCGAGATTTTTAAGAGCCGTCTCGACTCGACTCGTGTCTCGACTCGAAACTTCGAGTCGAGAAATACGTTTGTCTCGACTCGTCTCGAATTTTACAAAGTGTGTCTCGACTCGAATCTCGACTCGAATTCGAGTCGAGATTCGAGACATGTCGCGACTCGAGCGCATCCCTATCGACGATGTTCTCAGAAAGGACACTGGCAAATTTTGTACACACTTCATAAACAAATATTTAACCTTGCAGCATGGTATAAGTCAATTGACCTGTAGTAGCTTATTCTTGGAGTTGAATTTATTTCCAGTGAGTTTCTCAAACACGACCAGTTGGCAACCCTGTATCTCGACAACGAAGCTGAACTCGAAAACTGCAAGAGGGCTATTTGTCTCCTTTTGATGTCACGAATCATCTCCCGAAGTTTGTGGACATCTTTCAGGTTCAGCCTTAATGAAGCTTCTTTTCGAAAAGTTAACTATTAACTTTAGACATTGTTTATTTTTTAAAAAAATCACAAATGCCGTTATTAATTTTAAGGCAGAGAGGTACTTTTGAGAGATTAGATCTTTAAAAATAATTTTAAAACTTAGACTTTTGTTTTCAAGACATTCTAGACAAGACGAGACATTTTAAAAGCTATCTCGTGTCCAAAACATTTGTTACGTCTTTTTTTGGATGTCACAAAGCGCGTCTCGTCTCTTTCTCGAGACATGTCTTATCTCGTGCGCATTCGTTAACACTTGGGAAGGATTATCTTTCTACTCAAAGCATTGTTTTCATAATGGTTGCATATTTATGATAATTGCCGTCAACATAAATTACAGTTCTTTCAGTTGAATTAATTGTTTATTATTATTATTGAAATTAAAATTAAATGGAATATCTAGTTTTACGTTGCACGATTATGCACCTACGCTAAGGGAGAATGATGATGAATGAAATGATGAAATGAAGAAAGTGGGAGGAAAATGGAAAATTCCAAGAAAACCCATACCCATGCACACGGTATTTGTCTACCTCAAATTTCACTTGGCGCGAAGTGGAATCGAGCCACGGACCCCATGAATGCTCTATTATTATTATTGTTATTATTATTATTATTATTATTATTATTATTATTATTATTATTATTATTAATATAATAATAATAATAATAATAATAATAATAATAATAATAATAATAATAATAATAATAATAATAATAATAATAATAATAATTGAAGTGAGCTTAACGAGTTTCAACCGTCCGACTCAACCAATGTTTGGGTGCCTGTTCGTTCGTCTACTCCATGACAACTTTTCATAAAAGACATTTCCTTTTAATGAAACTAGTAAGTGCCTTTTAGCTTTGAGAAGTAACTATGCTTGGAATTTGAAATCTGCAAAATATAAGAGGTAAAATTAACCAAATGGTGCAAGTTTACACTAATGTATACAAAACAATTTTGCAATATCAATTACGTGAATCTTGTCCCATAAAGAAGCCGAAACCCCTACACCGAAGAGCCCTCCGAGATCTGATAATTGTCCACAAGGACTGAAATTGTCATTTGAAGCCAAGACTTTAATATGAAGCCAATAATTTCTTTAAAATTGACGAAAAATTCGAAAGTTATAAGCATTTTCATATTTTTGCCTTTTCCCATAATGGAGCCGTAGCACACTATACTGATGAGCCCCCCCGACTCCAGGATTTGATCATTCTCCATCGGACTGAAATTGCCATTTGGAACCAACACTTTAATACGAAGCCCAACATTTCTTTAAAATAGACGAAAAATTCGAAGGTTATAAACATTTTAATATTTTTGCCTTTTCTCATAAGGGGCCCGTATTAGCCTACACTGAAGAGCCCCACGAGATTTGATCCTTGACCACTGGGACTGAAATTCTCATTTGAAACCAAAACTTTAATATGAAGCCAAAAATTAAACTTTTACATCAATTTAAACTGACTGGGTTCCAGTTCACCCCACTATTATGTTTAGTTTAGTTAAGTGGTAATTTGTGACAGCTTCACATCATCAAAAGAATCTTTCACTTCCCCCCCCCTTCCAGAAGTTTGTGCTGGATCCGCCACTGGATTCAATAGACATTTTTCCTATTCTTTTTATCACCTTGTTGGGGCTCCCTCGTACAAATAAAGAAGCGGTAATATTACAATCAAGGGACGCTATATATTAGGTATTTCTTTAGTTACCTACCCCTAACCGCACAGGGCCATCTTTGGTAGAATAAAAAAAATGCTACGTGATATTCCAATCATGAAAGGGGAGAGGATGCTGTAAATATATTTCTTATTCATTTTGTCTACCCTGCTTATCAGAAATTACTTTCTGTTGGAAGGGTACTGAAATGAGAGGGGCAAAATAAAACGCCGTACCCCCTCCTACATGGTTGTTCAAATAATTACTAAAGAAAGCACTTTAGACTAAGATATCTAAGATTTAAACTAAGAAATCCTTACATTATGTAAGGATGGCATATTCAGAATTATTATTATTATTATTATTATTATTATTATTATTATTATTATTATTATTATTATTATTATTATATGAATGTTTTTGGAGCACCGAAATTTTGTGAGACGAACAATGGAATGTAGAGGTTTAAGATGGGTGGTCATAGGGAGGAAAAACCAGAATTTTTTTCTGTCTGACTCTCTAACGTGAAGATTATGTGCTGATGGCAAGAAGTATCATCATTCTACAATAGGTAGCTTTTACGTAGAATATCAATTACTTGAGTTTTCCTCCTTCGAGCTACTTATCTCATGTGGTAAATTCAAAACAATTTCAATTTAATACAAATACATTGTAAAACTTTTCCGTAATTAAACATCTAGGGAAAATTAAACATTTAATAGGGAAATCTGTTATCAAAATATCCAAACAAGTAGATAGAAGACTATCTAGTGAGAAATATTGTGAAACTATAAAATTCTCCAAATTAGGATTAACATTTACTGGGAAACAACGCGCCAGCGAGCATTACGTATAGTGAGCAGTGAGCACAGGGGAAATAATTACTAAACTTTTTGCAAACAAAATTAAGGATGCTAATGCAAGTGCGACAACGACATTATTTCTTTTTTTGGTATCGTCATAAATTTTACACATATGTTACAATTTGATTCTTTCCCACATAAAAAAATAAATAAAATAAACATAATAATAAAAATTACAACGTATCGATTCGAACCCGCTACCTTCGGCATACAGACTAGTTGCTTTAACTAACTGAGCTACTTGTTTCCTTACGTGAACTGAGCCTGTTCTACGGTAAAGAAGAGTTTTCATTACGGTCGCGCTACCAATTCGTCCTTTTCCATAGACAATTTCCACTTTTTGCTCTATCTTTACGTTAAAACTTGGCATATATTCATATATTTGGAGTTTGCAGATAATGCACGAAATAAGACATATTAGAAATATTTCGTTAAAAGTTTCGTTTGTAGATTTTATCCACATTTCTCTCAGTGACATAGATGTCGCTGCTTCGTGTTGAACTGCAGAATTCCCTCGCGTTCTTGAAAATTTCCCACTTTAGCAGAGTTGGTAATTCTCGAGATTTCTGTCGATTTAATGTTTTTTGCATCTAATTTATTTATTTTAAGCTAATATCTAACACAAATATTAAAAACGGGTTTGTTATTAACCTGTCCTGGTGGGGAAACCTTCCGAAATTTCGAACATATAAAGAAAACAGAGATATTTTCAAAAAATTTCAAAATAAAGAGACGCGTCATTTATTTTGCTCATGGTAGTACTTCTAGCATTCAGTAGGGGGAGATATTTTTGCTGTTGATTGTACAAATTGACATAGAAAAAATAAAAGTCCATATTTTCCTTTAGGAAAAGCATATTTTCCTATTTGCTAACAAAGACGAAATATTCGAGTATTTAATTTCAAAATATAAATAATTATAATGATTTCTTTTTAATACAGAGTACAGTGCACAATTTTTCAGATTGCTCGAAATATAATACCTACTCCTAAAATAAGCTTTACCCTCAAACTGTGACTCAGAAATTGCAGTACCGATACTGAGTACTCTATAGTAACATAGTTACTTTACCTATGTGCAGTTAACTAGAAGATAAGACTTTTTTTACTTAGTTTATTACGGGTTACATTTTAAAATAAATAGTTAGCTCGTGTTACTCATTTTATCAACAATCATAGATCATGTTAATAATGATTACCTTCCAACTCCAATTAAATCCGTCTTCCTAGCTGAAATGAAATAAAATTTTAGTTTAGCGTCCCACGATAATGCCCTTTAAGCTAATGGATAGACATGATTTATGAAATTAAAGTGTCTTAATTTTTTGTAGTTTCCCGCCGAGAATTGAACTCGTGATCACATGTACCAAAGGAGAAGGCACTAGTCAGTAGACCAACGAGGAAGGTGCGTCCCGCCATATACGAGGCCTGTCTAAAAAGTATCCGACCTTAATTTTTTCCACGCAAAGTAGTGATTCTCAGGCGGCGCCACCGTGCACGGTGGAAGGAGGAACCTTAATGCGCATGCTTGAATTTTTTCACCGCGTTCGCGTGTGCCAGTCGTGAGCTGGTGGTCGCGAAGTGAGGTGCTGTTGTTAGTGTTCGTCGGATTTAGTGTTTCTCGCAAGATGACTGAACGAATTGAGCAAAGATATTGCATCAAATTCTGTCAAAGGCTGGGTGATTCTCAAAGCCAAACAATTCGTAACATTCAGCAGGTGTTTGGAGAAGATGCGATGGGTGTAACACAAATTAAACAATGGTTCAACCGATTCAAAGATGGCCGCACATCAGTCGAGAGTGAGCAGCGTAGCGGCAGGCCCCAAACTGCTCGGAATGCAGCTGTTGTTGAGCGGGTGCGAAATTTGGTGATGGCAGATCGCCGTTTGACAGTGCGGGAGATGGCAGAAGATGTTGGAGTGAGTAAAGATTCTGCACATGCAATTTTGCGTGACGATTTGAACATGAAAAGAGTAGCTGCTAAATTTGTACCCAAGTTGTTGTCTCAGGAACAAAAAGACACCCGTTTTGACGTTGCACAGGACCTTCTGGACACCACCAACACTGATCCTGGGTATCTGAATTCCGTGATAACTGGAGATGAGTCATGGGTGTACGGGTACGACCCAGAAACAAAACAACAATCGTCTCAATGGAAGCATCCTGATTCTCCAAGGCCGAAGAAAGCGCGGCAGGTGCGAAGCAAAATCAAGGTGTTGCTGACTGTTTTCTTCGATGCCCGTGGAATTGTGCATCACGAGTACGCACCGGAAGGACAAACAGTGACAAAGGAGTACTATCAAGATGTTCTCAGGCGATTCCGTGACGCAATCCGGCGCAAAAGACCAGACATGTGGACAGCGAAGAACTGGCACGTCCATCATGACAACGCCCCAGCACATTCATCCCAATTGATCCACACGTTCTTAGCCAAACATGGAATTACAACCGTTCGCCAACCTCCCTACTCTCCAGACCTGGCTCCTTGTGACTTCTGGTTGTTTCCAAAATTGAAGACGCCTCTGAAGGGATCCCGTTTTGAGAGTAGAGAAGACATAATGCGGAACACGACGACGGAGCTGAACAACATTCCAAAAGAAGACTTCCAGCGGTGTTTCCAGCAGTGGAAGGATCGGTGGGCTAAGTGTGTGGAAGCACAAGGGGCCTACTTTGAAGGGGATTAGGGTCCCAAATCTGTCAGATATTCGCAACTATTTTTCTGGCCAAAGGTCGGATACTTTTTAGACAGCCCTCGTAAGTCCGGTAACTTAAGCTAACCTCAGTACATCCCTTAAAAATAAACCTTAATGGGTTTTCGGGCAAAAATTAATATAACTCCAGGTCTTATTTTCGAGGATACACATCAATTTCATTTAGATGAAGAAAAACACTTATTATACATAGTCCATTTCTCACTGTGATTAACTTCTCATTTCGTTTCAATGTTTCATAGCGACAAGTGTCTCAGGATCACACACACACATTGTTTTAATGGGATTGATGAGCATGTCTTTTAGTGATGTACCCAAGAGGGGATTAGATTTTAAGCTTTTCCCTTCATTATTCGTTAAGGAGAAACAAACATTTACTATTTTAATACATACATACAAAATCACTCTTGTTCTAAAAGAAAATGAAATTGAGTGCTTAAAACCTCATTTAGAAATATTCTGAGTTCTATACTGAGGCCTTCAAACCAATTTCAATTCATATTGACCCGGACAGTGACATAATTCACAGCCGAAGACATAATTCAACGCGTAAGTAGCAAATGACCGTTAATTTTGCAAAAAATTGACAAGTCATTTCGAACACTGTACAAGACTTATGTTAATAATTGCGTTTTCAGATAACTGAAAGACGCTGTTATAGAAACGCTTACTTATTTATACTGACATTACACGTCGTTGAATGGTAAGGTTCTCAGTGTTTGTGCTAAAAGAATGGGTGTTATTTCCGTTTTGATTGATTCATTGGAATTCAATGCCCTTCCTTGTCTGCAGGGAAGTGTAGTATGAAAGCTAGTTCACAAAGTAAAATTCGAACCACTACAACGATTTTTGTTCGAGACAGACATTCTCTCTGGAGATCGATTCCGGGACCTTATGCATAGCAAACTAGCAGGTTAGCTATTTCCCATAAAAGAGCACTGGGTTCTATTGAAAGTTGATGTGATTCAGGTCTCATGTTAAGCAGTGGATATCTAAGCTTGAATAGAGTGGGTTACGTGCTGAGGAAGAAAGCTAAAATACAAACAACAAAATCATTCTAATTGTGCTATAGAATGGATGTGTAGCTTGGATAGAGTGGGTTACGTGCCGAGGAAAAAGGTTAAAATACCAGCAACAAATGTAATCTAACTGTACTACAGTAAGGTCATCTTTACTTATCAAAGAACATGAACCATTATATGAAAACACTTATTTCTCCGTCAATACACCTGAATGACAATGAGTATGGCTACCCGTCCCCCATAATTAGACATGGTAATCCACAGTACTTTAACATTTACCTAATGCGACAAAATGAAATACGGATACTTCTACCATACTGAATTAATAACGCAGATTAAGTTAGATCATAGAGATACTAAAATTAAACTTAAAATTACATTTCTGTGTCTACCATGTCTGATTATGTATTACCTACTCAATGGTAGGGGTATCACGCTTGCCAAAGGCGCTCTTTGTTGCGGGCTTCTTTGGGAAACGTTCATAGTGTGATGATTTCAGAAATTACCCCGGAGACTTTGAATACGAGGGGGTAGAAAGCGATACTGCAAAAATGCTAGCAAAACACGTCGAGCACTATCGGAAAAATGTCCCAGATGAGGAATTTGGTAACATCTTGTTGAATATCCCATCATGCCACCTCCTGAAATCATCACTACAATTATGCATCCGGAACAAACAATATAACTAGTTTAAACGTATACGTGTAAAAATTGTTATATTTTAGTAATATTACAGGAGACATATTAAGATAAACTTTCAAATTGAATTTCAAATATTGTCCTCTAGCTAGAATTCTAAGTTCATTTACATAATATTTAGCAAAAAATTTAAAATTTTCAGTTCTTTAAAAGAAATTATTACTGGGAAGAGGGGGTCTTTACTTTCCTGCTACCGACTTATAGGAATATAAATAAAGGATACTCTTTTGCCATTTATTTTGTATTCTATTTTTAAAAAAGAGGATTTAATATTCGCATAAAATGAATGTTTTCGAAAATGCTATCATCTACAGAACAATTCATATCCCCGATACACTTTCCATGGTGCGGGATTTTAATTCAACTAAGATATGTTCAGCTATGATGCATACCTCAATGCCGTACATTTCAGCGCTTTGTGAAAGCAGAACTTCGTTCGCAAGGCTGCATTTCAGAACCTATAGCTGAACACCTCTGTATTAGAGTATAAGCAGTTATAGACGTTTCAGAATTCTGTTATTTAGTAAATGATGATGATGAACCAGCAATATGCTGGAATCGATGTTTATGCAGTGGCGTCGGCTTGTTAAGTTCGCAACAGCACGTGAACCACCATATAGCGTGCACTGTTTGTTGCTTCTTAAAATATTTAATAATATATTTAGAGTATTGCTAGTATATCCTTTCGTCCCTATTCTCCACTTGTTTTGCCCCTTGCGCGTATGCATTCCATCACCACACCAGCACGTTCACAACAGAGTAGCGAGCGTGATAGACTGCTCTGTGTGTAGTACAGAAGGGAAACACGGGCAGCTGAGGGGAGGAACTGCGATCTCCTGACGTTCAAATCAAGATTTGGACTTGCAGCACTGACGGCTATTGTTGACTAATTTCCAGTAAAGAGGCGCTTTAAAAATGAAAAAATCAACTACAATTTAAAACAGAAAAATTCATTCTTTCAATCAGTTATCTACACTTCTTTCTATCTCAATCTCTTTAATGAAAATTAACTAATGGATCAAACAAAATTATAGCTTTCCGAGGTAGTACCGAGAGGAATGGAAGGTTTAGAACTCTTACTAGGAGATTCTTAAGGTAAAGCAGAACAAACTTAAATTTTAATTTACTGTAATACTTCATTTTAAATACGTATAATCTCTGATTTTTCTTTAGGGTACAGTTTTCCTGTCTTTTGTCGTCGCGAATTCTGTCGAGGAATTTGAAGCTTAAAATATATAAAACGATAATCATGCCTTTGGTTCTGTATGGTTGCGAAACATGGTCACTTATTCTGAAGGAAAAACATAGACTGAAAGTATTTGAGAACAAGATCCTGAGACGAATATTCGGACCCAAGAGAAACGGGAATGGGGAATGACGGAAACTTCATAACATGGCTACTTTCATGTTTTGTATTTCTTATTTAGTAGATTGAAGGAATTCTAGAATTCGGATTTTCTAACGACTATGAACTAAGGGGAAAAAATATGTAACGAGACGAGACTGTGTTTATGCATTATATTTTACGCCTAATATTGGTATTAATGCCATGAGTTTCAAAACTGAATGGCTATGTCGTATTGTCACTCCATCTTTGGGTATGAAAGGATATATTTTTTTTACAATCTAACATTTTATACTATACGATATTATTACCTAAAACAATAATTTATTATAAGTGAGGCCTTCAAAAACTAATATTATTGAAGATTTAAATTTATCGGTCAGCCGATCATTACACTTGATTCGTTGTAGAGCATCACTGAAAGTCACTCTACTAACTTCACTTTATTTACACATATTTTAAATGAGAAGTTAATCCCATTATTTGTTTTCGGTTTTGCAGTTTTAATGTCCATAACTATGCATTTATTTATTATATAGTAAAGTGCACAGTCGCATGGTTATTTTGTCGTATACATCAGCAGCACGGGTGAACACAATATTAAGAGCCCCTTCCGGTGAAATTTGAGGAAGTAGGTAGAATGAATTGGGATGTGGATGTTGGTAGGTAATATGTAGATAGTAAGTCCCGAAAATGTACCTCTATAAGGGAAGAGCGAGAGAGACTTCAACTAAAGCTACTAGATCTCAACCAAAGTTTCCAAATTCATGCATAACATTTTTATTTAATACTGCAGCAAAATTAAAGTAGCTTCATCTAATTATAAACACACTAATACACTGAGTTAAACTAAAGTTTCAAAAACCTAAATTAGACGTTGTGTCATCACAGAATCCATGCATTGGTGCAAAACACATTTTTCGAAATGTTGAATCTTATTACATTAAGCGTGAATAAGCAGGTTACTTTGTTTCTTAGAATGTTTCTTCGCTTTCTAATTTAATTCTTTTTGGAAGGCAACTAGGGTGATTTATGCCCTGCCTACAAAATACTGCATAATGCGTTGCGATCTTTTATTGTGCGTTGATTAAATAAATGTGATAATACTACAAATATTTGTTTACGGTTAACAGGTAAAAGCTATCTCATTTATTACTTCCTTTGTGTATCCCTTTTCTTCTACACCCGGTCGCCTTCTGTCAACCCTGTTACGAGACTTTCTTCTGTAACACTGAAATGAAGACAACATGTCGACTAACCGTCTGGAGAGTTCAGCAAGCACCAAATTGATCTTAAATAGCTGGCAACAATAATTCGCTTTCCAAAGATATAAAACTTAGCTTGCTTTTATTTCTGTAAATTTTGAGAGTAAAAGTTACCAGCTCCCCATTCGGGACATAGTAATCGCGCACGAGCTATATATATGGAGCTAGGGCACCACATTTTATTGACTTTGCCACGTATGGAGTTTATATCATCGCCATGCTCCAGTGCCTTCAACACCAAAATTTCCAGATACCTAACTAACGGATAATACGCAAACTTTAGGTCTCTTTGGAACGGGGTTATAATGATAAATATAGATGAACCCGGACCGTTCAGTAACAAAGTTTTCCCCCACCCTTCAGGATTACTTATTAAATGATTACAATAATCGAAAATTAAAAGAATTCCTCCATTCTCTACAGACAGGTAATAATCATCCTTTCATGCCTTCCAAGATGAAAGGTTGAGGTCCAAACTCTCCCCTCTCCTCTTTTATGATAGTGGTGAAGCAGCAACTGAAAATTCTACATGTGTGATGGAGTTTAATATATCAACAGCGAATACCCATTTTAATGTAAGGATTATAGAAATGATAAACGTGTTAATACATATCAACAAAAGAGAACTACTGTTGTTTCCGTCGCAAGTTGAGTTCACCATCCCTTTCAATCCACTCAACCTTTCATACAATATATAGCACATTCCTGTGCTAATATTTTCTTAAAAATAAGAGGCAACTAGGGATTTTTTAACCTAGAGAAAAGTAAACTTATTATTATGTCTAAGCAATGCTTGGTAAAAGAATTTGATAATAAAGAATAAACTAAAGACATTTAGGTTATATCTTACCCAAAGGGCATGGGTGGATAAGTATAGTGAAATGTCTCCAGATGAATCTTGGAACGACAAGTGGGTGGTATGAAGATACCCCCAAGAAATATTAATCCCTCACGTTTTAAACAACAACTCTTATTGGATAATGAAAAATGGAGCAAAATCGGAAAATTGAGAATTCATTTCTCAAGAATAGCTTGATCGATTTTGTTCAAACTTGGATGTATGTATAGGTGTATAGAAGAACTTTGTCTGAAAAAATTAACAGCTCCCGCGCCCATTTCCCCCCTCAAATAATTCGATTCAATGTTTTTAACTTGAACTCCTTTTGACCTGTGATGGTCTGCGCGCACAATTATGAAAAATACATTTTGGACGTCGCTTTAACCCTACAATCACACATATCGTTTCTAATACTGTATCACGGTTACGCCATGATCAAAATTAGCCAAAACCAACCATATCACACCTTTAAGGGAGAAAATGCTAAAAGAACAAATATTGATGTAATTTTTGCATATTTCGTAATTGAATGAATGAGAAATCACACCTGAAGTGCGAAATTTACTGAGGCCCCATTTGATGACCTGTGACTGCCCCATCCCTAGTTTGGGATATAGTGAAACTGTTGATATATAACAATTTTTCAGGGAATGAATACCCTTGTCACTTTAAAACAAACACGAAAGAATGAATCTTTATGATTGTATGAATTTGTCGCAGAAAAAAGAATACTGACAGCGATTAGTGTCTGTTGTCATTTTTCTTTGGGACAACACCCTCTCATCTACATAAGAACTGTACGTTTTAAATTAGTAAATTAGTAGTCAATGGACTAAAATATAGACCCTGTAAAACATACATCGAGGACAAAGGTTATAGAGTTCTTATGCATGTATTTAAAGGCAAAAAACCATAATTGTCCACTGCAGAAGCGAATGATACTATAGGTTTCTTACAAGAATTTGTTGGGCAGTTGAAGCTACACGTGGAATGATGAAGGAAAAGTATCGTCTGTTGGATGAAATATTTGACAATGAAATGATAGCTAGTATCGACCCGTATTATAGAGTTGTTAAGTCTCTACACAATAAATTCTCGATATGTAACACTAGATGAAAGCAACTCAGCAATCACCGCAATCATGAAAACTGCGAGTGGGCGCGGTGGGTCTGTGGTAGAGCGTTCACCTCCGCTGCTTAGGGTCCCTGGTTCGATCCCAGCTCGCGCCTTGTGGACTTTGTGGTGGACAAACACCGGGCTCGTGGGTTTTCTCGGGGTTGTCCCCTTTCCTCCCACTTTCTTCATTCCACCATTTCACTCATCTCTCATCATCACCGTCTCCTTTTGCCTAACCGGCATATGCGTGGGACGTAGAAACTTCAAGATAAAAGGTGAAAACTGCAAAAACTTCAGAAAACGAAAACACCTTTGCAGCCTTGGTTTAACAGAACAAATTTCGAATAAGAGAACTTCGGTTTACATGTATACAGAAGGTTACAAAGTGGCATTAGGTATTGTTGCAACTGTGCAAATGGATTGCGAACAGATGGCTCTTCATCCCATTTTGCAGCCATTATTATTACTTAAGTTATGGAAGATATTTGTCGATGATACCAAAACCAGCATAAATATTGAGCAAAATATTCGATCACGACAACATTTGTGTGGTCGTATGTGAAAACAGTGACAACGAGTAAGGTATGTACTACAATGTTCCTTTCATTCCTATTTGTTTCACACATTGAAATACTTATATCTCTTACCTGTAACTTACTTTCCGTTTTCATTATTTTCTTCTATTTCTTGGATGAAATGTACTTTTTATTCAAATTTTGCAGTTTTCCACTACTCTACTTCTGATCCCCATCCCGCCTCTGATGACCTCTGGCAGACACTACAACAAAGAATGCATTACATCATATTGTAGTAGATGATTGTTCTCTTCCCAGCTGAGGTTATTTCACTTGTTCCCTTCCCAGCGTTGGACACTGTAGGTATGAGTACCATTAAGTTTTTATATGAACACTCACGCTGAAACTTTAGGCTTCCTCAAATACGGAGGGATACCTACGGAGGGATACCTACGGAGGTCTAATGACAATTTTAACCTCATATTAATGTTCAGGTTCGTTGAGTCATATGAAATAAACACCAATATTACCAATTTAACTTTGGCTTAAAATGGATTGGGGACGCCAGAGGCCCTCAAATGAGGCCTCTTGCTCACTGAGTTTTGCGTCTACAGTGTGATTTCTCATTCATTCACGTAGCAAATATGATAAAGCTACATCAATATTTTGGATTTGCGACCTCATAGGCGCTGTATGGTTGGTTTTGGCTAATTTTGATCATGTACTACCCGTTATACAATTTTCATATATATATACCGGGTGAGGTATTTAAAACTGTTTTTGGAAGTATCTGGAAAACCACAAATCGGATTTTAAAAAAGCTATAATAAAAGTTGTTCGTCTCGAAGGGGGACATCCAACGATACCACACTCGACCCCCTACCCCCACCCCCGGGGGCGGGAGGGGGGTCAACTTTGAAATCTTAATTAGGAACCACCATTTTTTATTGCATGTTGATTCTCCGTGAAAAAAATACGTAACTTTTGTTTCGAACATTTTTTTTCGTTGCGTGATAGATAACGCTGTAATCGACAAAAATCAAAATGGCTTCCAAACGAAAAATGAGGCATTTAAAACTGTTTTTGAGAATATCAGGAAAACTACAAATCGGATTTTTAAAAAAGTGTAATAAAAGATGTTCGTCTCAAAGAGGGACATCCAACGATACCACACTCGACCCCCTACTCCCACCCCCAGGGGCGGGAGGGGGTCAAGTTTGTAATCTTAAATAGCAATCACAATTTTTTATTGCACATTCTGATTATCCGTGAAAAAATACGTAACTTATGTATTGAACATTTTTTTCGTTGCGTGATAGATGGCGCTGTAATCGACAAAAATCAAAATTGCTTACAAACGAGAAATGAGGCATTTAAAACTGTTTTTGGGGATATCTGGAAAACCACAAATCGGATTTCAAAAAAGTTATAATAAAAGTTGTTCGTCTCAAAGGGGGACATCCAATGATACCATACTCGAATCATTACCCCCACCCCCCGGGGGCGGGAAGGGGGTCAACTTTGAAATCTTAAATAGGAACCACCATTTTTTATTGCATATTCTGATTCTCCGTGAAAAAATACGTAACTTTTGTTTCGAACATTTTTTTCGTTGCGTGATAGATTGCGCTGTAATAGACAAAAATAAAAATGGCGTACAAACGAAAAATGAGGCATTTAAAACTGTTTTTCAGAATATCAGGAAAACTACAAATCGGATTTTTAAAAAGTTGTAATAAAAGTTGTTCAACTTGAAGGGGGACATCTAATGATACCACACTCGACCCCCTACCCCCAAGCCCTAGGGGCGGGAGTTGGTCAATTTTGAAATGTTAAATAATAACTCCGTTTTTTATTCCTAATTCCCATTCTCCATGTAAAAGCACATAACTTTTGTATTAAAAAATTCTTTTCGTTGCGTGGTAGATAGCGCAGTGATCTGGAAAACATCAAAATGGGTAAAAACTGTTAGGGATGGGCCGACTCGAACTATGAGTTCTGAGCCGAGTCATTGTTTATGAACTCGAGTTTCGAGTCAAATCGGTTTTGATAAATAGCTCACTCATTCAGCTCGTTTTAACTCGTTTTGAAATGATGGCCTGATGAGACTGCAAAGTGAAAGTCATGTAAAATGTAAGCAGTAATGTGGAATACTTTTTGTGCTGCTCGCGAGAGGGAACACTGGTTGCCTCTAGTCTCGTCTCGATAACAAGACGACAAGTGATTTTTATAACTACCTTAGTTCGCCTCGGCGCAACTGAGCCGATGGCTCGAGTCAGCTCGCTTGAGGTGAGCCATCGGCTCGGTTGGGATAAGCCATTTCCTCTGTTTTGTTGAATTGAGTCTAGAACTCGAGCAGGGTCGGTTGGGTGAACTGTTAGCTCGGCTTATTGTTCTGTTCGGCTCGTTAGTGAATGAGATGTGAGCCGAGCTGTTCGAGCGGTTGATAGGCCTAAGCCCGGTCCGAGCAGTTTTGAACTTGTTTAGCCGGCGCCTTATAACTTTTAAGTTTCTGGCTCGAGCCGGAATACTTCCTCCTCTAGATCTCAAACCCCGATGTCCTGCTTCCTAAGCTTCACGACTACCGAGGGCGGAAGACAACTAGTTTCTAGTATTGAGATACAAACCGCCTATCTTTCATATTTATATACGGTGTAATAATAATAATAATAATAATAATAATAATAATAATAATAATAATAATAATAATAATAATAATTATTATTATTATTATTATTATTATTATTATTATTATTATTATTATTATTATTATTATTATTATTATTATTATTATTATTATTATTATTATATGCAGTAATATCATTGATAATAATTATATTGTCTATATAGGATACTTGAGAGTACTTGAAACTACACACAGGATTTGGCTCGTTTTGTGTCGACGCGACTCGAAACTCGACCCGAATTCGAGTCGAATTGGATGGTATTTTTCTAGTCGAGCTCAAATATGTTTGTTTCGAGTCGAGCTCAAAGAAATCTATTTCTAGTCGAGTCGAGTTTCACAGAAAACTCTCTCGAACTTGCTCATGCCCATCCCTAAACGCCGTTGACAAGTGATAAGAAAATGTTCGAAATGGTGACTATTTTCTGCGATACATTCTTTACAATTCAAATTACAGACTATGAAGCAAAGACTGCGATCGTGCGTCGCAATCCATTGTCAGACTCTCGCTGTACATGTAACACTTGCAATGTGTGTTGCAGAAAACGGGCACCATTTCGAACATTTGTTTCAGTAAACAATGGAGATGTGTGAGAAACAAGGAGACTCTCCTAAAACAAGCACCACGATGGTGAGAGGCAAGAGGACTCGCCTTGAAACAAGCACCTCGATGGTCAGGGTCCATGACATTTGGGGGCGAGACGTTTAAGTGCGGCCGCTTGGGCGCGAAATGTTTGGACTCAAAACCTTTTATGTAAATAGGTTTACTACCTACATATACTGTATTTCATAACTAGAATCTGGATGTTTAGGAACTAAAATATGAAAATAGGCACTGTAAATTTCAAAAAAACTTCCACAACAATTCTGCAAAAACTAAAAATAACATCTTGAACACAGCAAAGTTCCTGCACGCCATGCACAACTTATATGTACCAGTAAAAAAAATAAATAAATAAAAAATGCAGCAGATTCTCGACTATCCGCATCTCTAGTATCAGATCTCCGTACCAGGCCCGTATTCAGGGGGTCTAGTGGGCTGGTTCCCCCGTAAAATTTTTTTGCCCCACTAAAATTTTCACGGTAGGGTTGCAAATGAACTATAATATGGTTAGATCGGGTCCCTCCTAACTTCAGCCAGGTCCCCCTACATTTTGGGGCTGGCTACCGGCCTGCTCCGTACTATGCGACTTAGTTTTGGAAGAATATTTCTTTTTAATAAATTAAGATATATGTAATAAGGACATGTAATTTGTGTAAAAAAAACGGTTTTTTTCTTAACGTTTAGTGATTTTAAAAATGTGACTTAAAATGTATACAACACTGCACATTTTTTCATTATTTCATTTTCTTTTTCTATAATAAATTATTAAAACGAATGTTACGAAACATAGAAAATGTTTATTAAGTACTGGTATGTACCAAGAGGTCAGGAAAATGAATTAGAGCTGTTTTTGGAATAAAAATTAAGTTTTTGATGCTATGGTGGATGTTTCGGGAAGTGAGTATTTATTGAATGCTTTTTTTGTTATTCGATCTGCCCATTAGGCCGAATAGTTGAGACTATTGTATTAACAGAAAGTTATTTCAGATTTCATAAAAAATAGGCACTAGCTATTCATTGAAATAGGAGGAGGGCTCCAGCTGTAGGCAGCCTGTGACACCCGAAACTAAACTTCTGTCCTTTATAATATATCTAACATAAAGGAACGATATTGATCGAGTTGGCAGTTTACGGGAAAAAATCGAAGGACAGAAAAAAACAGAACTTAGTGTACGAGGCAATGCTTCTAGAAGAAACCCTCCCATGGAAAGAAGAAAATATATTCGGGCAGATGAAATTTTCGTACTGTTGTACAGAAATTTTGAAACTTAATATTGTAGAATGCTGTAAGACACTTTGCACATCAGGGGTTACTTTGCACAAAATATGAAGAGTTTCACAGTTCTCTGTCGGCAAAACCATGAACAGAAAACAGAAAGTTTCAACTGATACCGTAAGATAGAACATCTAACTGTATTTTGGCTATAATGTTGGCGGTTAACATTAGTTTCAAATACCGAGAGGGTTCATTGTTGTAGAGGTATGGAAAGCAGTCACTGTAAAGGCCGCCAAAATGTGAAAGATATCACGTACAAGATTTTCCGTCAAAGTTAAGTCAGTTTCGTAGAATACTACCGTGTATAATGGAACTTTGATGCATTAGTTGAAATTGAAATGTGAAACGTTTTAGAGTCATAAAAAAAGTAAAACTGGGAGAAGGAAGTTTCAGTCTACTCGGGGTTACTTTGCACCGGTCCAAAATACCGCTTAGATAGGAAATTATTACTACTGGAACCTCCTGCATTCTAAATTACGTAAATTTCCTATTTAGGAAGATGCTGGAATGAATTTCTTGATGGAAAATAAATTATGAACAATGGTTTATCCAGAAAAGTAGTTTGAGGGGCTTTACTCACAAAGACTTCGTTTTTTTTTTTTTTTTTTTTAAATGACTAGACTAGAAATGACTAGGATTTCAGCTTATACGCATAGGAATGACTAACATTAGATTTTTAAAATAAGAAATCGTGCAATTTGGGTGGGTTTCAACCTGAAAGTCCAAAATCCCGTACATCTCCCACTAATTACGGTTGGGATAATATTCTTGGCCATAAGGAATAGACCCTAACCAAGGCAAATCAGTTCACGGGGATTTTTTTCTGTTCCTGAGTTGGCATTTTTGTGGGACATATGCTAAACTATTAGAATGTGGTTCCTGTGCCGGTAGCAGAAAATACATAATTTCTTTACAAATATCGATAATTCAAACTAAGTACTGATACCAGTACCATCATTCTAATATAAATATTTTTAGACTGCTTACAGGTTTGTGTAGAAAGTTAAATGTATAAATACTGAAGGGAAAACATTGCACAAAAAAATTATGTTCCTATGTCGAACATACTTTATTGTATATTGTGCAAAGCTATGGGGTTACTTTGCACCAACGTTTATATTTCAATAACTATGGTTATACTGAATGTTCAGTAATAAATTTGCACTAATGTTTTCCTTATAGGTATTACATGTTTAAAATACAGCGTTCTAAATCATTACGTTTGTAAGTTGCATGCGATTTTCTTTAAAATGGCTTAAATCTTGTGCAAAGTACGGTACTTGCTGGGTTTGGCCCAAAATTCCGTCATGGAATGATAATGTCATGGTAAATGTAACATAAGATTTTTCTCCTTCTGCATTAGGCACATACAAAAATTTACTAGAACAAAACTAGGTCTAAGCATTTAATGCAACTGAGATTGTTTACCATAGGGCATACTGTAATAACGTTAGTTTTTGAAGATTTGTTTTGTAGAAAATTGATGTCAAATTTCATCTTTCTGAATTTCTTAAGTTGTGCAGTTATTTTTTATGACAGAGTATTTGTGATATTAGTGCCTATTTTCAAGGCTTTTAGTGCGAAACATCCGGGTTCTCGTTATGAAATACATTATAATTATGACCCATTTAAGTAGATTAACCTATTTAGATATACGGCTTTGAGCCCAAACATCTTGCGCCGAAACGGCCTTACGCCCAAACGTCCTGCTCCGGATGATGAGAGCAAGGGAACTCACATTAAAAAAGCATTCCGAAACAAACAAATTATTAGTACATCCACGTCGTTGTTCCTGAGAAACGCTAAAACTAGATTTTAATACATTGATAAAAACAAACCTTAAGTGTTTCCAAATGCTCTCTCTTTAAGTGACATCTGTGACAGAAATTACACTAACAATGTGGACATAGTAATGTATTAAGTTCTGGAGGATCAAGTGTTTTTGCTATAAAACACCGGTTTATCATTACAGATTTTAGAATATCTGCCTTTCTAATATGAGATTGTAGAGGGGGAATCAACTATGGTGTAATTTGGTAGCATTTCCGAAAATATCACAAGTATTAACTTTTCTAATCTCATGTGTATTTCGTAACTTACTTAAATTTTGCCGACTGTTTGTAATCCATCTTTATTTTGTTCATTACAGCGCCATCTATCACGCAACGAAAAAATGTTCAATACAAAAGTTACGTATATTTACACGGAGAATTAGAATATGCAATAAAAAATGGTGATTCCTATTCGATTTCAAAGTTGACCACCATGCCGCCCCCGGGGGGTGGGGATGGGGGTTCGAGTGTCGTATCACTGGATGTCCCCCTTCAAGACGAACAACTTTTATTACAACTTTTTTTAAATCCGACTTGCAGTTTTCCAGATACTTCCAAAAACAGTTTTAAATGCCTCACCCGGTATATATATATGTCTGTATGTATGTATTTATGTATGTATGTATCGCAACTTTCATTCTTTTTGTATTTCTTATTTAGTAGATTGAAAGAATTCTAGAATTCGGATTTTCTAACGACTATGAACTAAGGGGAAAAAATATGTAACGAGACGAGACTGTGTTTATGCATTGTATTTTACGCCTAATATTGGTATTAATGCCATGAATTTCAAAACTGAATGGCTTTGTTGTATTGTCACTCCATCTTTGGGTAACTAACTAACTAACTCTATGGCCTATGGAACCCGGAGGTTCAGTGCCGCATTCACAAAAGCTCTCCACTGACTTCTATCCTTAGCTAATTGCATCCAGTTTCTACTTTGTATTCCTATCTCTGCGAGATCCATCTTAATATTATCCTCCCATCTGCGCCTAGGTCTTCCTAATGGTCGTTTTCCTATGGGTCTACCAGTCAACACTTTGAAAGCGTTTCTACTTTCTTCCATTCTAGCTACATGACCTGCCCACCTAAGCCTCCTAGACTTGACGACCCTAACAATGTTGGGTAAACCGTATAAACTACGTAGTTCCTCGTTATGAAGCTTCCGCCATTCCCCATTCTCGTTCCTCTTGGGTCCGAATATTCTTCTCAGGATCCTGTTCTCAAATACTTTCAGTCTATGTTCTTCCCTCAGAGTAAGCGACCATGTTTCGCAACCATACAGAACAACAGGCATGATTATCGTTTTATATATTTTAAGCTTCAAATTCCTCGACAGAATTCGCGACGACAAGAGATTTTGAACCGAGTAGTAACACGAATTCCCTGCTTTTAGTCGACATTTAATTTCTTCGTGAATATGATTTTCGTCTGTTAATATTGATCCTAAATATTTGAAAGTATCCACTTTATCAAAAGCATTATTTAATATTTTAACGCCTCCACAATTTGCCGTATTACGGTCCCGACGCACTTCCATGTATTTAGTCTTCTCTGCATTTACTTCTAAACCCATGTCCCTGCAAGCGTTTAATAAGATCTCTGCATTTATTTCTACTGTTCTCCTATCATCCCCTATTAAATTTACATCATCAGCATATGCCATAACCTGGTGAATGCCGTTCAACTCTAGGCCCTGGTTGCTATCTTTGATTTTCCTTATGGCGTATTCCAGCACAAAGTTAAATAATAATGGCGACAACGCATCTCCTTGTTTCAGGCCATTTTCGACGTGGAAGCTCGGGGACAAAAATTTTCCTACCCGGACTTTACTTTGGGATTCACTTAAACATATCTTAATTAATCTAATTAGCTTTCTCGGTATTCCAAGTTCTGTAAGAACGTTGTATAATGTAACTCTCCTAACCGAGTCGTAAGCCTTTCTAAAATCAATAAATAGTTGATGTACCGGGGTATTGTATTCCCACTTCTTTTCGAGTATTTGGCGAATGGTAAATATTTGGTCGATAGTTGATCGATTTCGTCTAAATCCGCATTGATAATCTCCAATAATTTCATCTGCGTATGGGGTCAATCTTGCTAACAGAATATTTGAAAGGATTTTATAGGATGTTGACAGAAGAGAAATGCCTCGATAATTATTACAGTCAGTTTTGTCGCCTTTCTTGTGAATTGGAACAATGATTGACTCTTTCCACTCTTGTGGCAATTCTTCCTTGTTCCAGATAAGGAGAATGAGTTTGTGTATCTTGTTCCACAATTTTTCGCCTCCAGCTAAAATTAACTCAGCCGGAATTTCATCTACACCCGGAGATTTGTGTTTCTTTAATTTCTTTATAGCGGCTTCCACTTCTATTTGATTGGGTTCTGGAATATACGGTTCTGCGGTGTGTATCTCCTTTTCTCCACGCACATTAGTTTTTGGCTGCGTGTTCAGCAAATCGTCAAAGAAATCTTTCCATCTATTTAAGAGGCTATCCGTATCAGTGAGAACTGTTCCGTCCGATTTCTTTAATATATAAGCACGAGGTTGATAGCCTTTCTTAAATTCGCTGATCCCCTTATACATGTCCCGAATATTTTTATTTTTACTATTATCTTCAAGTTCCTTAATTTTAGCTTTCAAAAAATCCCGTTTCTTTGTTCTAAAAGTTTTGGAAGTTTCCCGCCTGATATCTGCGAAATTTTGTGTAGTTATTTCATTCGGATTTTGTAGCCACCGTAATTTTGCCTGTTTTCTCTTCTCTGCTAGTTTAATGCATTCTTGGTCGAACCATGGTTTGTTCCTACGTATTTCCGCGTGTCCCAATTTTTCTATTGCTGAACTTTTAATGCTATCTCTAATTTCAATCCAAGTATCCTCAACACTAGTGCACTCCGAGTCTTCTAAGACCGAGAATCTATTCGAAACTTCAATCTGGTATTCCTCTCTTACCTGGCTCTCTTCTAATTTCTTTAAATTAAATCTCTCCGTTTTCGGACATTGAATATTACCTTTATTCAACGATAATCTCTCCCGTATTATCGCTACTACCAGGTAGTGATCAGTGTCACAATCAGCCCCTCTAAACGACCGGACGTCAATTATGCTAGATTGTCTTCTTCTATCTACTAAAACGTGATCAATTTGATTATGTGTTTTTCCGTCTGGTGATGTCCAAGTGTATTTATGAACGTCGCGATGTGGGAATTTTGTACTCTTCACGATTAGGTTTTTGGATGTTGCAAAGTTCACGAGTCTAACACCGTTGTCATTACTTTCCTTATGCAAACTTTCGTTCCCTATAATCGGTTTGAAAATATCCTCTCGTCCTACCTTCGCATTGAAATCCCCTAATAGAATCTTCATATGGTATCGCGGGAGTTGGTCAAATATCCGTTCCACTTCTTCGTAAAAACTATCTTTTATATCGTCACCCTTATCTTCAGTTGGAGCATGTACATTTAAAACAATAATATCACACCACCGTCCCTTAAGAGTAATAAAAGAAAGTCTGTCAGTAACAAATTCAACCCGTTTAATTGCTGGTAATATTCGTTTGTGAACGAAAAACCCTGTTCCTACCTGGTGATTTTTATTTCCTTCCCCGTAAAAGAACGTAAAATTTCCGGAATTCTCAGATCCATTTCCTTCCCACCTAACTTCCTGAACTCCTACTAAGTCCATCCTGTATTTCTCTAACTCACTCGTTACAGATTTTAACGCGCCTGCCCTATAAAGACTTCTAATATTCCATGTTCCAAATCTCATGTCCATTTTCTTTTGCTGATGTCGTGCCAAGTTATCAGTCCTTGTCCGAGGCTTTTGTGCATGTTTCTGAACAAGTACCTTTTTTTACAGGATGAGGGTGTTAGCCTTACCCAAACCCCCAAGCTGGAGGACCACTCCTAGTCGGCTGTCCGCGACTGCTTATTCAGTATATTCGCAGCTAACCTCTATATCTAGAGGCCTTCTTCTCGATCCGCAACCTGAGGACGCGCCATGCCGTGGTGACAGGAACCCACGTTACACGGCCATCTTTGGGTATATAATTTTATTTTATTTTTATTTTTTTTTTACAATCTATCATTTTATACTATATGGTGTTATTATCTAAAATAATAATTTATTGTTCGTGAGGCCTTCAAAAACTAATAATATTGAAGACTTAAATTTATCGGTCAGCCGATCATTACACTTGATTCGTTGTAGAGCAACACTGAAAGTAATACTATTAACTTCACATCATTTACACATAGTTTAAATGAGAAGTTAATCCGATGATTTGTTTTCGGTTTTGCAGTTTTAATGTCCATAACTATACATTTATGATATGGTAAAGTGCACAGTCGCATGGTTATTTTGTCGTATACATGAGCAGGACGGGTGAACACAATAGTAAGAGCCCCTTCCGGTGAAATTTGAGTTGGTAGGTAGACTGAATTAGGATCTGGATGTTGGTAGGTAGTATGTAGATAGTAAAATGTACCTGCAGATGATAGGGGAAGAAGGATTGGTATGTGTCATTTCTCTATATCCAACGGGAATGTTAAACTTGACTTTCCAGTTTAATCCTTGTTGAATATATAGTTATACAATATATATGCAGTTAAATTTGAAGTCTCTCTCTCTCTCTCTCTCTATATATATATATATATATATATATATATATATAAGGAAGCGAGAGAGAGAGATAGAGACTTCAATTAAAGCTACTAGATGTCATCCAAAGTTTCCAAACTCATGCGTAACATCTTTATATAATATTGCAGTGAAATTAAAGTAGTTTCATCTAATTATACACATTCTAATACACTGAGTTAAACTAAACTTTTAAAAACCTAAATTAGACGTTGTGTCATCACAGAATCCATGCATTGGTCCAAAACACATTTTAGGAAATATTGAATCTTACTACATTAAGCGTGAATAATGCAAATTACTTCATTCTTAAAACTTCTTTCGCTTTCTAATTTATTTCTTTTTGGAAGGCAACTAGGGTGATTTATGCCCTGCCTAGAAAATACTGCATAATACCTTGCGATCTTTTATTGTGCGTTGATTAAACAAATGTGATAATACTACAAATATCTGTTTACGGTTAACAGGTAAAAGCTATCTCATTTATTACTTCCTTTGTGTATCCCTTTTCTTCTACACCCGGTCGCCTTCTGTCAACCCTGTTACGAGACTTTCTTCTGTAACACTGAAATGAAGACAACATGTCGACTAACCGTCTGGAGAGTTCAGCAAGCACCAAATTGATCTTAAATAGCTGGCAACAATAATTCGCTTTCCAAAGATATAAAACTTAACTTGCTTTTGTTCCTGTAAACTTTGAGAGTAAAAGTAACCAGCTCCCCATTCGGGACGATCTATATATATGGAGCTAGGGCACCACATTTTATTGACTTTGCCACGTATGGAGTTTATATCATCGCCATGCTCCAGTGCCTTCAACACCGAAATTTCCAGATACCTAACTAACGGATAATATGCAAACTTTATAGCACGGCCAACAAGAGATGGTCTTTGACGTTTCTTACCAAATGCGGTGGGATATTGCAGCCCCTACTTTGATACCAGTGTTACCAACCACGATCACTCTGTCGCATACCATTAATTAAATTGCCACTACAGTTGCACCGAAAAAAACCTTGACAAGCGTGTAGTGGCAATGTCACTGCCAGCTATCAGAGACGTTCTCTTACTGGACGCACTATAGGTCTCTTTGGAACGGGGTTATAATGATAAATATAGATGAACGCGGACCGTTTAGTAACAAAGTTTCCCCCCACCCTTCAGGATTACTTATTAAATGATTACAATAATTGAAAATTAAAAGAATTCCTCCATTCTCTACAGACAGGTAATAACCATCCCGTCTTGCCTTCCAAGATGAAAGGTTGAGGTCCAAACTCTCCCGTCTCCTCTTTTATGATAATGGTGAAGCAGCAACTGAAAATTCTACATGTGTGATGGAGTTTAATATATCAAAAGCGAATACCCATTTTAAGGTAAGGATTATAGAAATGATAAACGTGTTAATACATATCAACAAAAGAGAACTACTGTTGTTTCCGTCGCAAGTTGAGTTCACCATCCCTTTCAATCCACTCAACCTTTCATACAATATATAGCACATTCCTGTGCTAATATTTTCTTAAAAATAAGAGGCAACTAGGGATTTTTTAACCTAGAGAAAAGTAAACTTATTATTATGTCTAAGCAATGCTTGGTAAAAGAATCTGATGATAAAGAATAAACTAAAGACATTTAAGTTATATCTTACTCAAAGAGCATGGGTGGATAAGTATAGTGAAATGTCTCCAGATGAATCTTGGAACGACAAGTGGGTGGTATGAAGATACCCCCAAGATATATTAATCCCTCACGTTTTAAACCACAACTCTTATTGGATAATGAAAAATGGAGCAAAATCGGAAAATTGAGAATTCATTTCTCAAGAATAGCTTGATCGATTTTGTTCTAACTTGGATGTATGTATAGGTGTATAGAAGAACTTTGTCTGAAAAAATTAACAACTTCCGCGCCCATTTCCCCCCTCAAAAAATTCGATTCAATATTTTGAGCTTGAGCTCCTTTTGACCTGTGATGGTCTGCGCGCACAATTATGAAAAATCAATTTTGGACGTCGCTTTAACCCTACAATCACACATATTTTTTCTAATACTGTATCACGGTTACGCCATGATCAAAATTAGCCAAAACCAACCATATCACACCTTTAAGGGAGAAAATGCTAAAAGAACAAATATTGATGTAATTTTTGCATATTTGCTAATTGAATGAATGAGAAATTACACCTGAAGTGCGAAATTTACTGAGGCCCCATTTGATGACCTGTGACTGCCCCATCCCTAGTTTGGGATATAGTGAAACTGTTGATATATAACAATTTATTTGGGAATGAACACCCTTGTCACTTGAAAACAAACACGAAAGAATTAATCTTTATGATTGTATGAATTTGTCGTAGAAAAAGGAATACTGACAGCGATTAGTGTTTGTTGGCATTTTTCTTTGGGACATCACCCCCTCATCTACATAAGAATTGTACGTTTTAAATTAGTAAATTAGTCAATGGACTAAAATATAGACCCTGTAAAACATACATCGAGGACATGGTTATAAAGTTCCTATGCCTGTATTTAAAGGCAAAAAATCATAATTATCCACTGCAGAAGCGAATGATACTACAGGTTTCTTACAAGAATTCGTTGAGCAGTTGAAGCAACACGTGGAATGATGAAGGAAAAGTATCGTCTGTTGGATGAAATATTTGACAATGAAATGATAGCTAGTATCGACCCGTATTATAGAATTGTTACGTCTCTACACAATAAATTCTCCATATGTGACACCAGATGAAAGCAACTCAGCAATCACCACAACCATGAAAACTGCGAGGGGGCGCGGTGGGTCTGTGGTAGAGCGTTCACCTCCGCTGTTTAGGGTCCCTGGTTCGATCCCAGCTCGCGCCTTGTGGACTTTGTGGTGGACAAACACCGTGATCGTGGGTTTTCTCGGGGTTCTCCCGTTTCCTCCTACTTGTTCATTCCACCATTTCACTCATCTCTCATCATCACCGTGTCCTTTTGCCTAACTGGCATAACCGTGGGACGTAGAAATATAGAGATAAAAGATTTTTTTATAAGCATCCTCTTATCATAATCCTAGCCAGACTCCTATCATAATCTGGAGTCTGGCTGCTCCCCCCCCCCCCAGTTTTTACCGTCTATATCTGCCTCTTGTTAAAGCGTTAATACATTAGTAAGAGTACATGTTAAAACTAGCAAAAGATATATTATATGTAATACTGATATACATGAATATGGTAAATGTTTAATTATTTCACAATTCCACCTACGGAAAAGATGTGCGAAATATTTAGCTACTTCCAGTTGACGAAGAAAGACATTTTCTTAAGGAGGCAGACGACTAAAATTGATACAAAAACTAACGAGTTTTTATTTTGTCCTTTTTTCGCACGTGAAGAGAGATAATGACATGTAATTTACCACAATAAATAGAAAATGTTATTCTACACCCGAAGATACGAATCGGAAGAATTTTCAGTGTTGCTATCCATAGAAATTACAGTATGAGCAGAATATGAATTACCCAAAACTCTGGGTTAAGGCAGCGATTAGAAAAATAAACTGAACAATATTCGACTACTTATCATGTTGTCTTAGCTTCTTATTAGCTACTTATTAAATAATATTTCTATTTATTTTGTAATAAACAGAAAAGTAATTTAACAACGTTCTCGTTTATTACAAACTAAATACAAATGTTATTTAAAAAGTAGCAATAGCTCTTTGAGCTGCGAAGCTAAATAAGATGGGACGTACACCTTAGCGTGAGATCCGAACCATATGAGCTTCGCCGGGAATCGAACTAGGGTCTCTCACGTGTACACTAACTGCTTAGCCATGGGTGAGCTTTATTTTCTTTTATCAATTGAAACTGAGTTTATCTGAATTGTAGAGGGTAGCAATTAATACATTTATATTATTCAATATCAGCTTTTCTATGTTAGAAAACTATAATTAAAACACGAAAACAAACATCACTTCAAAACATAGTGTTCCAAAAGACACTATCTAAGCACTTCTTTCTACGAACCAAAAGAAAAGTTCAATTGAGAAATTTCTTTGTCTATTTAAGACTAAGCTAAAATACTTATATGGTTACGAGAATAAAATTTTTAAAAAGGAAGGTATCGGTCAAACTTTTTGAACGCTTCTATACATTGTAATGCCTATCGCTGTTGATATAAAATTATGTTTCCACTGAGTAACTAAAATTAATGAAAATTAAAATCGATCTCATGAAAATAACTCTAAACTAAGTGTATGCGAATTAAATACCTCATTATCCTTTCAATGTTTGTAGAAAAATTTAATTTCAGAACTGCAGGCTATATCTTCTTTACCATGGCGCGACTGCTTATAATTGAAAAACTAATTACCATTTGTAATTACCTAACAACAAAATTATTCTTTTGAATTTCTAACAATACACAGTATTCTAGAAATATATGGTTTTGATCTATTGTTAAAATTGATTAATTCTTTGTGTATTTGATTGACAGTTAATATTACATTGCAAAAAATTACACTGATTTTGTATCAGTAAATAGCTACGTTGATTTTAGGTCACATAGGTTGCATAGTTCTCTTGCTAGGGAAGTCGTTTGGAAAGACAATTTTGAGAAGACCACAATGAACATGGAAAAGTAATATATACGAGGGTTGAAACCTCAATAGTGGCAACCCTGCTTGCTAAGCAACGGAATCAAATAATATTCCTCGTATCACATGTTAATTACCTACCTAACCTCAATACAAATGGACATTCCCCTCTGAAGTCACGCGCAAGGGCAGTGAACGTAGGGTTGCCAGACGTCCCGGTTTTCCGGGACAGTTCTGGTTTTCAATGAAATAATTAACTGTCCCGAATACGAGTTTGGGGTCGCCTGTTTGTTCCAGTTTCCGTTCTTCAGATTTTGAAGAAAATCAACCTGCAAGAGCTAGTATGTCTCAACTAAAAACGGAAGATTTTTGGAAGATTTATGTAGCAAAATAATTATACTAAACAAACAACAAGGAGCTTGAAAATCACATCCATTATTTTTTCCTATGAGTTGTTTAACTTCCAGACAAAGGAAAAAAGGATTTTAAAAATATTCGAGAGGGAGCATATGTTATGACAACAATTTCCTGAATAATGATATTCTTTTTGTTACAGGGGCAGCGGTGGCTCAGTGGTAGAGCGTTCACCTCTGGTGCTTGGGGTCCCGGGTTCGATTCCAGCCCCCGCCAAGTAAACTTTGTGGTGGACAAACACCGTGTGCGTGGGTTTGCTCGGGGTTCTCCCGTTTCCTCCCACATTCTTCATTCCACCATTTCATTCATTACTCATCATCACCGTCTCCTTTAGCCTAACCGGCATAATCGTGGGACGTAAAACTCAAAGATTTCATTTCTTTTTGTTACAATTTAGTGACAGTATTACCGTATTATATCTATCTATCTATCAAGGTATTGACTTAAGAGTGGATGATCTTACCTACTTTGATCATGTTGCTATAAACTTCCATTCTACTACATCAGATATTTTTTATAAGAGATGCCGACTCCTGATTTTAAATTTCCATTTTTATAATTATTTTCAAGCAGGGCTTACAGTGACAAAATCCATTGTTAGCTTCAGAATTTTTGTTTTGGAAATCACACTAACTGCGCCTGTATATACATTACGACCTAGCAGAAAAAGGAGTTCAAGAAGTTTGTGAACATTGCCGTAGCAAGGGGAGGGAAATTTAGAACACCTCAATAATAAAACGATAATTTTTACAGTTAACTCGTGGCTAAGTAGTTAGTATACACCCTTTGGCGTGGGACACCCGGGCTCTATTCTCAGAGGGAGCTCATGTGGTTCGGTTTCCACTTTAATCAGTAGATCCACGTCTCATATAATTTCGCTTCTGAAATGGACGTTAAACTCAAAATCAGATAAATTTTGTCAGCAGAAATTTACATCAGTGGAAAAATATTAGTAATAGCAAAACCCGTGTTTTTGCGAAGGGGTATTTTAAGCTTTTGCTCGCTATATTACAATCTGTTAAATACAACAAATCGAAATTCGGTATAAGGGACGTCACGCAGCTCTTCTTATGTTACCTTTTTACATTATTTATACACCCCTTGTGGAGCTATATTGATTCTGACCAAACGAGTAGGAACCCTGATCTTATATATAGCCTGAGATTGGTGTCCCGGTTTCTCGTTTACAAAATCTGGCAATCCTAAGTAGACGAAACGAATAAAGCATTGTGTAGCGAGTGGTCTACGTTACGCACACACTACGTAGGCTGTGTAAGGGAAGGCTATTGTTGTCACGATGTTTTCGAAGCAAGAAGAACGGAGTTGGATAAGACTTGAATGTGCTAGAGGCATTTCCTTACAGAACAATGGCAAGTTGGTTACGAGCCTTCAAGGAAGGACGCCAGAATGTGGAAAACGTGGAACGTCCTGGTCCTCCTGTGTCAACGAGAAGAGTGAATGCTGTAACCGTGTTACTGGACGCTGATCGGCGCCATACTATTCGTGAGATGGCATAAGAGATAGGATTAGCGCATACGACTCCTCTGCACATTCGGAAGGAACAGTTGGGCATGAGATAAATTACATCACGATGAGTTCCGCATAAGCTAACGGAAATGCAGAAATGGATACGTTATGACGCTGCTGGTGTCTACTTGGAACGCTACGAGCGGTGAGGAAAGGCCTCTTTATATCCTACGCTGGATGAAACATGGGACAAATCGTACGAACCACAATTAAAACATCAATAAAACTTATGGTGTCATTAACTGTCACCACGAAAATCAAAGTTCATCAAAACCCCCGCAATTTTATAGCTATGGTGATTCTCGTGTACGACTATGATGGGGTAATCCTAACACATACCATTCCCCACATCAAACCGTCAATGCCCAATATTTGTTCTTCTCTGTAACACGACTTGTGACCATCCTTGATAACCTTCATCACTGTTAGCAGAATCCACCCATCATTTTGCTGTACAACGCTCGGGCTCATATAGCACAAAGTGTGACTGATTTGTCCGATCGATTGGGGTGGTAAGTGCTGCACCATCTATCCTACTCCACGAACTTAGACCCATGTGACATTGGCTTGATTCCTAAGATAACAGAACCTCTTGGTGGCATTTGTTTCAGAACTGGTTCACGAGGTTCACGAGGTTCTTCAGGTAGTAGATGCGTCCATTAGAACTATCAACACAAGAGGTGCTACTACAGGTATCCAGCGACGTCCACATTGCTGGTAACGAGTTATGCATAATGTGGTGATACGCTGGAGGACTGTAAAACTTCGTAACATGTATCAATTTTGTATTAGTTGTAAATAATTAGTTGCCACTATTAAAACACAAGCCCTCATATAACACAGACAATTAAGATTTGTATGTGCGTGTGTGAGTATCATTTGTTTAGGAGAATATGCCCATCACATCCTGTATGTACAGGATTGTCCTGTGTTTTACAATCAACTCCTGTCCTCTATGACAGTTATAAGGACGCACATGTGTTCTGTATTAGCTAACAAGTACTGGGGGTTCACATTTATAATTTATGCCAAAGAGTGTATTCTCACTACGCTGGCTTCATGGAAGGACTGTAACAATACAGCTGAGTATTGTTTTATCTTAACTGACTTCTATCTTAAACCTGAATTCTGAAATCTGTAGCCTACTTGAGAAAGAGCGAAGCATCAGCATTCCCTTTCCCTTTCCGCAATACCAGTGGTTTATAGCATGCAAGTTTTTTTTTCTTATAGTGTATGGGATAGATGTCAAACACTTTCAACATTCAATAAGAGAAGAGCCATAATGCCACAATTGATATCAATGGTATCTGACAACATTGTATACGTTTTGTTGAAATTTAGAGACTTATTTGTATAGTTCGCGATTGTAATTGGTGGAAGGGAGAATCTTTCGCTTCTAAAATGTACAGCATCACTAATAATAATAATAATAAGATAAAACAGCTAAATGATAAGTTTAAAAGCCTCGGAGAAAGTTATAATTTAATTTTATGAATAAATCAGAGAATACGGTCTCTATAAATAAGGACTTGGGTCGAAAATCTGATTTAAATTGCAAGATAGCTCCAAAGTATCCAGACGTCTTTGAGGTCTGAACATTCCGTACATTTTAAAGAAATGTACGGAATACTCAACAGTACGTAATCTTCATAATATGGACTATTGATGTCCCGCACTAAACACGAATATGTGAAATGAGAGTCTTCGATACGAAAGCACGCCAATATCACTTCATCTTGGCGACTAGTTCTTGTAGCCAGTAGAAAACTAGATTATTCTCTTATTGTTCTGTGGGCTCTTAGTAACGCTCTGCGTAGTAAAAGTTCAAGTATAAGATCATACGGCAAACTTCAATGTTGTTAAACACTGACTGCTAAACACATTCGTATTTAGGACAAGCATCCTACTCCCATCAAGGAACTCTGTTATCTGACGACCACGATTGTCAGTTTGGATGTAGTCCCACGCGAGATTATATGCTTACCGATCTCCGTTAATCAACAAATATGGCTCAACGTAATTGTAACATTCAATCAGATTGCCTGTCATAAAGACTTCAGCACGAGAAATGCACAATGAAGATTTGATCATCGGATGAAGGATTAAGGATTCCACCGAAACTGCTTGAATCCGGGAACTGTATTTTGTAAAGGTATACTAAGAATAAAAGTCATTGAATATAGCAATGACTACGTTGCAAACAGCGCGACCATTGACATGTATATCACACCTGTACAAATGTATGACGAAAATATGATTTTGTCCAAGCAGGTAACTGCCTACGAGTAGTCCGATGTTATCTGTTTCAATTCCTCAAGCTGACTGCTATAGCCGTTATGTTATGTGCCAGAGGTAGTCTATTTCGAAAGATTACATTTAATGCATGAGTCAGTTACCTTGTACACAGTATCTTTCAGTTCGTATTCAGCGTTATCAAACTGACACACAATCATAGTCAACGTCTTGCGAATAAAATCAGAAAAATAAACACACTGCTGAACAAGACTGCACTTATTTAATATAAAAACACATTTACACGTGACGTTTCGATCTTCTAGCCAAGATCCTCATCAGATGAGGATCTTGGCTAGAAGATCGAAACGTCACGTGTAAATGTGTTTTTATATTAAATAAGTGCAGTCTTGTTCAGCAGTGTGTTTATTTTTCTGAGCGTTATCAAATTTCAGTGAAATCGAAGGTGGTAAGCGAACTGAACGAAATTTTAATTTCCTCTGAGGAAGGACAGGATCGTACTGCTGATATCATACACTTCTATATTTCCAGCATCAACCTGAAATCAATATGCGCAACTATTTGCTAAATTTCTTCGAAATCATCTGAAGTGAAGCCCTAAAATTTCACGATAACATTAAATATTTTAGTGGTATGTTATATAAATCGACCATTATCCTTTTTATAATCCTTGAATGTCTATATTATTCAAGGATTGTTGATTGGTTGGAGTATAATTTACTGTCCCTTTCAGCACTGAGGCTATACGACACGTGGACATACAGCTTCAGTGGAATACCATCCACATCAACTGCCACTATGATTAGTATTCGTGTTTCAGGCTCGTATGTCAACCACCTGACCACTATGGAGCTTACATGATTCAAATAATAAGATATGTTTTTAAGGAAAAAAAGCTCGGCTTTCAATTACTTTAGGTTCATGGTTCATACGTCATGCTTCTCAGCAAGAGTCAAACTTTCAATTGGTGGATGCATATGTGTAATGGATGCATAAATGTCAAAAGCATTTTCTGAAATTTGTTGAGTAAATTTCGGGCTTTCTAGTTAGGGCCCCTGATTACCGTAGCTTCATAGTAAACATTTCATTGTCTTCAGCATGAGCCTGCGAAGGATACAATACTCATGGGTTTCAGATGGCTAAATTAAATCAATATTCCAATAATGATACGTATTATTACTTTATATGGTTTGAAGACATAAAACAACAAGAAAATAATGTTATTAGTAACTGAAATAAGATATTTTATGATTTGAGATGCAATTGTTTTCTGGACAATACCAAAATTATTTGGCTATTGTGATCTGACAATTAAAATTATTAGGAAAAGTGTGTAGTAAATAGATTAATCATACGCATAAAACAAGTTAGCATCGTTTTATATTGGGAAACTATTGTAAGCTTCTAAACTATGAAAATCAACACAAACTTGTTGAGTAGCTACATAACTTCCACGTACAACACAGGAACAAGGTCAGAAATTAAAACTCATTCTTGAGTCGCTGAAGCCATCTCTGAAGGCCACATCTTATTATCTCTTAGCATTTATACTATATGAAGATTAATATTCTCATCAGAAGTGGTTGTAGACGTAAATGAAACATACTCTTCGGACGTTTAATCGACTGCAGAAAGAGCTTCTCGCTATTCTTACCGTTTGGCTGATAGATCGCTTGTTGTTTTCTCTTACTATTTTGCTCTATATATGCAAATCTATATTGAAGCCAGAAGTAGTGCCGGATTTCCACCACTTCCGATGTTAGTAAAGAAAGATATGGGAGAAAATATATATTTCTTCAGACGCTGAATCGATTCTAACAGAACACTTGTTGTCAGGGACGCACGCAAGGGGTGTGTCCTGAGGGTCCGGCCATCCATTGAAATCCCAACTTTACTGTATTTTTAGTCTAATTTTAGAAGTGATTTCACAAATTACAAACTAAGTCATCTTCATGTTGAACTAAGACCCCAAAAGCTTTGGAACGCCTCCAAAATAAATTTTTGCGTACATAGCTGCTGGTTGCTATTTGCTTTTGTTTTCTAGCGATGGATGTTGGAACCAAAAATGGTTAATTTTTTACCACTTTCGGTTTGAACAGAAAGTTAACAGAGGAAATGGAACCTATTCTTTGGATGTGAACCGATTGAGAAAAACTGCTTCTCGATATCTTTTACGGTTTTCACTCTTATAATACGTGTTGACAGATAAAGATAGCATGTTTTAAAAGTTTGAAGAAAACGTAGATAAAATATATCAGATCATAGTATGAAAGCATTGAAGTATGATGCACAAAAAAGTTTATAAAATATCGATTGGAATTGCTATTATTCTATGCAGCATGACAATATATTGAAAATGGAGCATATAAACGCTAATCAATCACAAAGCCTAAGAACATCACACGTAATATGAATATATTTTATGTCATGTAAATGCGCAATAGAATTAATTAGTTTACTCGTAGAGTTCGTACTTTATCACAATCAAAATACATAGTTTTCAAGTAGTGAGCTGAAGCATTCAAAAGAATGGTGATTTGCAAAATTAGTTCGCTGAGAAAAAAATCACTGAAAACGAGGCATTTCAAATTTTATTGTTTGCTTTCACTTCTTGGGAGATAATAGACAGGTGGCGCGTGTGTAGAGTATGTGCAGGACACTAGCGAACTCCAAAGTCCAACTTTTTACATAATGTATGTCATGTTAATACTGGTCTTCATTCATCATACTTATAGTAATTGTTCAAAATAACTAATATGATGTAAAAACATTTTCGTATCATTCATATTTTCGTTGCGGTCCTTGTATGTATTTATATATATGATATTTAACCGTTGATATTGTAATACCAGATTCGTTGTTTCTCGGGGCTGTTATGACAACCAGTGGTTGTTGATTGATTGTGATACTAAGAGAGAACATAAATAATGAAAGTTAACGTTGTCTAAAATCACTGTGTATTATTTCAAAACAGTAAGTGATTGACGGTGCTTGTGATTTCATAGTACGTGATATCACATAGTCATTATATTAGCGAACTGGGAAAAGTAACGATTACATTTAAGAAGCTATCGTTACATATATAAATGGTATTATCCCGCCAGGAGTTTGAAACTAGTTTGAAGTTTGTAACGTTCCTTTTAGAAAGGAGATCGTTACTCGATACGGACCTCCCACTAGTGGAGACCCGCCACGTTTGAGAACCAATATGTAGTAGTTAATTAGTGATAGGTTGGGAATAATTCTAAGGGGCACAATAATGCTTAGATTAAACATAGATACCATGTATCGTTCTTAGGATTTAGATCAACAGAATCTACAAATAGAACTATTAACAGGTCAAGGTTACTATAGTGGCGTAGTTAAATCATAAGTTAAGGATTTAATAAATCGGTCTTTATAACAAAATTCAATTAACTTTTACAAAATTAATCACAATTAATTCAGCTCATTCCTACTAATTGGTCACATTTGAATCAAAATATAAATAAATTTAATATTTGTCTCAATAAGACCCGACTTAATCATGGAACACCACGACCTGAAACATTTGAATAATAATGCCGCGTTCTTTAACGTATATACCTATAGGAAGTTACAAGTATGACTAATCCAAAAATTGTTATATCCCATTCAAATACATAGTTAAGTCTCCACTAAAACATATATTAATCCGGTTAAACTTATAAAAGAAAAATCAAACAATTCACCAGAATAGTAATTAAACATCGCATCCACAGTTTATAATATAGAATTGAACTCACGGGTTATACACACCAAACCAATAAATAAATAATTTACCAAATTGCTATTACATACGTTATGTAGAGACACTTTCTATTACAATGCTTTATCGAGTACGTTTCCAGCACACATCTAATCAGGATAACCCAAGTGCTGGCTGAAATAACAGCAGTCGCCACTAGAGGCGCTGTATTCAAAAGTTGACAAACGAAACAATTTTATCGCACGCTCGAAAAAGAATGAATTTAGATAATACTGTTACAAAGCCCCCCTTTTTTTTAAAAAAAAAGGAAACTAACAGGCTGACATGTTACACACTTGTCCTAGCCAGGAAAAATAAAAATATTGCTAATTATTTTTGTTTTGAATTATAATTTATTTTGAAAAATTGTCCTGCTATATGTTAATCTAACCGTCTACTAATGCCCTTGTACGCAAGACTCATACCAACCAAACAAAACTAAACTAAAATGAAAAAAATCCCTCAAATAAAGCATTCATCATCACTCATCCTTCTCATTCATTCGATGTATCACCATGATTAGTAGGTCTAAAGTCTGTAGTCAACCTCCAAAATAATTTATAAATTTGCAATCTTATATTTCAGAAGCGTGAATGCAAAGATAATTTAAACTTAAATATATATATATTTCACAAATGGGATATTTTTTTCTTAAATAAATGATATAACAGTAGTAACACTTACGGTTTGACTATTCTTTAGTGATACCTATGCGGGAATAGACTCCGTCCAGCAGATCTATTCGTCCATACAGGATGCTTTAAATACAGAAGTGAGGTCCAACCGATCACAATATTAAACACACATATACGGACGAACTACTATACCAGGCCTGGAAACAACAATCAGATATTAACAGTCACATATAATAAATACAAACATTTAAAATTAAAAGTTGTCCATTCTTTTACATATATATATATTAATAATTTAAAATCTCTGAGTGACTAGAGTGACAATAGTTCGGTCGGAAGGAGTGATTTATTGCAAAAATATAAATTTAACGTTGAGTACAACCCTAAACCATGAGTTGAAATAACATTATTCTTTCGATTTCTTAATTGCTTACTAAACAACTATTTACATGCTGTTCTCGTCTCTCCCTATAAGGTTTTGTAAGAGCAACATGGGTCTTACGACTGCCATTCTCATTGCTTAGAAATTTTACTTGAACTCTATTTGTGTTCAAGAACCGCAAGATCTGAAATGATCCCTCCCAGCGATACATTAATGATTTGTTAAGCCTTTCAGCTAGAGAAGATTTATACAGGGATTTAACAAGTATTTTATCTCCAACTTCATAGGTGACAGGAGTTCTAAGTTGATCAAACATTTGCTTACGCCAGCTCCAAGCCATCGCCACGTTACTCATGGCATTGGCCAAAATATTGGGATCACGCTTACGCAATTTTAGTTCATCTATTTTCCATTTAATATCCAAAAGAATCACAAACATTACATGTCAATGTTAATTCCATCGGCGAACATTTTAATTCCTCATGTTCTGCACAATTTGTAGAAAATTCTAATTCGGATAGTCCTTCATCTCAACGGGTTTGCTTATCATGGAAGTATATTTTCAGGGCATCTTTCACCAAATGCCAGTAGCTTTCCGAATTATTTGAGGCACTGTGATAAGGGCTAATTCTTATCTCCCTAATACCCTGGCTATATAAGAAATCCTTAAAAACCCTAGACACAAATACACTCTGATTGTCCCTTGATAAGCAATGTGGGATTCCGAATCTACACATTAATTTATACTCGTACAGTTTATCAATTATAGACTTGCTACGGTATTTAAAATCTTTATAGGTTCTAAAAATAATGGCTTGAAGCACGAATCAACCACTATAAGGCAATATGGACAAGAGCGTATAGGACTAACAGGACCCGCCAAATCAGTGAACCACACAGCATTAATTACTTTTTCATATTGAGAAACAAGTTGCCCCATCTGTTTAACATTAGAGCTCTTACTTAATTGACAGTCCCTACAGGTAGAAACGAAATTTCGAATGTCTTTCCACATACCATTCCAATGATACCTTGCACAAATTTTACTGGTAGTTTTGGTCACGCCTAAATGGCTTCCCGGAAGTAAATAAGAATGATAGTATTCAATAATTGAATTTGCTAAAAATTTAACAAACATATTTTATAAGGATTTTTAACTGCTCCCGTATGTTTACATAATATACCCTTAACTAATTTATATCCTGCTATATTTACTCCTGATTCAAGTTGCTGTATCAATTTACTTAATTCTACATCTTTTGTTTGATATTTATACACCGAAACATTTGGAAATGCCAGACTCCATAAATTAACTTTAATTTGTTACATGCTCTTCCCAAGGATGTTCCAATTCTACAGGTTCAAAATTTTCAGTGTCATGGATTCTAGAAATAAAATCCGAAGGAAGATTTAAAATTCCAGTTACATGTTTTATCTCGAAATTAAATCCAAATAATCGATATAATAAACTACCATACTTACTCATCTTTCTAATATTTCTAATCGCATAAGCGAGACCTTGATTATCAATCCTCTTTTCAAATTTTGAATGGAAAAATGGCTTAAATCTTTCCATTGATTCCACAGCCGCCTGAAGTTCCAGAACGTAAATTGATTTATTAAAATAATGATTTCTAAGCTTTCTCGAAAAGTACATAATTGGTCTAAGAACTCCTGTATCATCGTATTGTTCTAACGTCCCATCTAAACTTCCGGTACAGGCATCAGATGACACAATGAGCTTTTTATTTAAATCTGGTAAACGAAGAACTATATGAGACTCGAATATTTCTTTAATTTTCTTAACAGAATATCTCAAGTTCTAAATTCCATTCAAAATTTACCTTAGAAGACCTTAATCGACTAATAGGCTCAACAACTTCTTGAAAATTTGGAACAAATCGAGAATAATAATTTAAAAATGATAACAGAGATAACACTCCCTTCCTAGACCTCGGTGGATTAATTTTAAACGACTAGTAGCCATATACATATCATTCCCTTTAATGATATAACTCAGGTAAGATAATTTAGTTTGAAATAATGTAGACTTACTAACAAATGAGGTTATACCAGCATCTCGAAATTTACTTAACACCTTTTCTAAAAGAATTTTATGCTGTTCAATTGACAAAGCAACATTTAAAAAATATTGTACCCCTTCTGATTTTAACGGATACAAAATATCTGTCATTACCTTAGATAATACATAACTATCAGTAGCTGAACCAAATGGTAAAACGGAAAATTCAAACAATCCACGGTGAGTAAGAAAAGCAGTGAATGTAGATGATCTATCAGTCAATTTTACTTGTAAATAAGCTTTCCTAATATCCAAGGACGATCTAACCGTACCATAAGATAATTCAGATAGTACTTCTTCCATTCGAGGAGTATACTGGCGATTAACATGCAATCTTTCATTTACTTTTTGGAAATTGATAACTAAGCGCTTATCTCCCGATTTATTGTTCACCAACAAACAAGGTGATGCCCAAGCCGACGTACCTGGACGTATAGTACCCTTCTCAAGCCAATCATCTAAAATAGCATCCATTTTAATTTGAACACTTCTAGAAAGAGGATATGCTTTTTGCTTAATCGGAGTTTCATCACTCAACTGTATATCATATGTTACATTTTAATACAACCTATTTTATTAGTAAGTACATCAGAATACTCAGCCACTAAACAGTCTACATACAGATCCACCATAAGCGGGTTAACAAAAGCATTTGCCACCCTTACTCTACTCTCTAAATTCCCATCGGTCGATTTTGTGAATGTTGACGTGCCTCAGAACCGCCCTTGTGTTGTTGACGTTGTCGACTGTTTTCGTTGCAGACTGGTACGTTGAAGAACACTTCCCCACTCCTCCGTCTCGTTCCCTTCCTTTCAATCACTATGAAAAACAAAACTGGAAGCAGGATCACTTTCTTCCTTATGGGGGGAGGAGGATTATAAGTTAGAGGGACAAACTGTCTTCCTTCTAAAGTCAAATATAATTTATGAGCAACTAGGTCCAAATTGGCTTTCATCTGGCGAAGTTCCCGTATTCCTATTATAAATACTGGTTTTAAGTTTTCAACTAAAAAGAACTTTAAATGATAAACTTTAAAGCAAAACATAATGGGCACTATTACAGTCTCACTAAACTCACTGGTTTTATTATCTACCTCAATCCCACTGAAATGTTCCAGCAGTGAACGAGGTAAAGTTCCGTTCCACTGAACAAAACTCTGTTTATGCAGCATTGAAATAGAGTCACAAGAATATATAGCCCCAAATTGACTTTTCCCCATAATAAATCCACACACAAAAACAGCCACCACATTTTTATCGCTTAAGACAGTATCAGGTAACTCACTATCAGTTTGTTTATTTACATTAATCTCCGACGATATCTCTGGTCGCGTCGACTGCACCACTGGCTCAGAGCGCCGAATCCCTGAGTTAGGTTTATTCCGAGCCCGGCTCAAAATAGTTTCATTTACAGTCGAAACTCTTTTTACTTCATATTTTAATGGACACTGTTTATAAAGATGATTTCCAAAACAACCATAACACTGTTTGGGTTTCTTGTCTACAACATTTTCAGACGTAAGTCCAGCGTACACTAATAAATCCCGACAATGTAGTTCATAACCTTTTACAAACGACAACAACTCCTCTAAAGTATTAGGTAAGTTCCCACGAAAAAGTTCGTAACGAACCTGTGACCTCATCCATCGAAGCACAACCCGCAGCACCTTCCTGTCATAATCGAACCTTCCGAACAACAATAAATATGCTTTCCATACACTATGTATGTATTGACAAGTATTTTCATGTGGCTGTTGTAATCTGTTAACAAACCTGTTTTCAATATCCATTTTTCCTAAATCTGACTATAATTCCTCTATAATATTATTACTAATGAATACCCAGTCTGAACTTAAATCATATAATTCCAATATTTTAGCGTGCAATCGAGTGGAAGACTTACCCAAAACCCCAATGATTACTGCATGGATCGGGTACACATTCTAATCTATAATATCAAACACCACACACAAAAATTTGAACAAATTTAAATAATTGTTTTCGTCACCAAATGGTAGGTTTCTCAAGGAATCATTAAAACCACCACTACTACATTCACTGTTATTTTATTTAAATCGCAAAAGAATGGTTTACGAAAATCAGTTGTTCGCTGGCTGAAGCGTTTTCCCACTCTTTTCCCTTCTTCCTCTAAACGAATGACCTCGTCAGGTGTACTCGTTTGTAAAGACACAGAACCAATTGATTTTACTTGCATCTCCTTATCTCCTTCCCTACCACCTGCTCGCACGTCCTTGGTAAATAAAGATCGTGGATGAGGTATATCACGATATTCAGTAGTATCCACAAACCAATCGTTTGTGTTAAACATTGTGGATTCAACATTTATGTCATGAACAGGGCTACTCTCAAAAGATGTAAAATCCAACATAGAATAATCTACAGGATGTTTTACGATTCCGGTATCTCCATTTGAAAAGGAGTTGAACACTAACTGAGGCCAAATTCGGATATCTCCCACACGCTGTATTTTGCTATAACACCCAAAACTTAACTCACAATTTAAGCAACGGGCTATTACAAAATAAGTAATTATTAACATCTCACACCCTGTCATTAAGGAACAGTCTAATATACCCTCCGACCAAAATAATTTGTTTTCCGGCCCCTAGTATTACATATTGTCACTAAAGTCCAAAATATGAAACAATATTTTTTCTCCTGAACTAAGCAACCGAGAGAGATGTGTGCTGGAAATTCTGTGTAAAGTACCTTTTTAAAAAGGAGGTAGTTAGTTGATACGGGCCTCCCGTTAGTGGAGACCCGCCACATTTGAGAACCAATATATAGTAGTTAATTAGTGAGAGGTTAGGAATAATTCTAAGGGGCACAATAATGCTTAGATTGAACCTAGATACCATGTATCGTTCCTAGGATTTAGGTCAACAACATCTACAAATAGAACTATTAACAGGTCAAGGTTACTATAGTAGCGTAGTTAAATGATAAGTTAATGATTTAATAAATCGGTCTTTATAACAAAATTCAATAGGTTTTTAAAAATTACTCACAATTCCTTAAGCTTACTCCTACTAATTGATCACATTTCATTCAAAATACAAATAAATGTAATATTTGTCTCAATAAGACTCCACTTAATCATGGAACACAACAACCTGAAACAATTTGAATAATAATACCGTGTTCTTTAACGTATATACCTATAGGAAGTCACAAGTATGACTAATCCAAAAATTGTTATATGCAATTCAAATACATAGTTAAGTGCCCATTAGAACATATATCAATCCGGTTAAACTTATGAAAGAAAAATTAAACAACTCTCCAGAATCGTAATTAAACAACGCATCCATAGTTTATAATATAGAATTGAACTCACTGGTTATACACACCAAACCAATAAATAAATAATTTACAAAATTGCTATCACATTATATAGAGACACTATCTATTACAATGTTTTATCGAGTACGTTTCCAGCACACATCTAATCAGGGTAACCCAAGTGCTGGATGAAATCACAGCAGCCGCCACTAAAGGCATTGTATTCAAAAGTTGATAAACGAAACAATTTTATAGCACGCTCGAAAAAGAATGAATTTAGATAATAATAATAATAATAATAATAATAATAATGTTACAACCTTCCATTTTTTTTTTAAAAAAAAAGGTAACTAACAGAGTGACAGGTTACAGACCCTCTCAATTTCAAATTACTATTCAAAGTTCAAGTTACATATGTTCAATATGTCCTCCATCAGCGACACGAACAATATCACATCGATACTCAAATTCCTCCCATACTCGGGCAAGCATGTCCTGCGTCACTGATGTTATGGCAGTACGGATCCGGTTCTTCAACTCTTCCTCAACGGTTCGGATGAGATTCATTCAGATATTCACGCACTTGGCGACTCCAGTGAGGGGGTACCCGGTCTTGTTGGAAAATGACCGTCTTCGTGCAGCCTCGGAAACAACCAGTTTTGTAACATAACGAGATACTGCTGACTGTTAACCGTGTTTCCATTAAAGAAGAATGGACCATAAACAGATGATCGGGATATCAAACAAAACACGTTGACTTTGGGCGAATCTGGTACATGTTCAATGACTGCATGTGGGTTCTGTAGGCCCAAATTCGAACATTTTGTTTGTTTATCTGACCACTAACACGGAAAGTCGCTTCATCACTGAAGACGATGCGTTGTGCAAAACAGCATCCACAATCTCGTTACAAAATGCCACACGTTTGCGTTTGTGATCAGGAAGCAGAGCTTGTAACAGCTGTAACTTGTACCGATCCATAACCAACCGATGTCCCAAACACGCCAAATTGTTGTTGTCGGCACTTGTAACTCCTGACTGGCACGACAAGTTGATTTTGAAGGACTACGTTGGAAAGCAGTTTGAATTCGAGCAACATTTTCTTCAGGAACACGAGGGCGCCCAGGACTCTTTCCTCTACATACACACCCTGTATCTACAAACTGTCGATACCATTTGCGAATGTTCCACCCATTCGGAGGAACAATTTGGTACCTCAACCTGAAACGTCTTTGGACTGTAATCACAGAATTGCACATCGCAAACTCAAGAACATAAAATGATTTTTTGCTGCGGAGTAGCCATTTTAAACATATCACAGTTACCAAGCAAAACAGAAGACAACTGACATCTAGCGGCTATTAATATAAACTAGTCTATGTATTCGTTTCTCCAAAAGCCGAGCCGAGGCGCAGCGATCGATTGTTTGGACAAAATAATTCTTCGTAATACGTATATTCTTTTTGAAACAGGGTATAATATTGAGGTCTTAAATCTTCAGTAATAATAATAATAATAATAATAATAATAATAATAATAATAATAATAATAATAATAATAATAATAATAATAATAATAATAATAATGGAATTAAAATTTTTAAAGTTACCCTAAAATTAGGTAAAACCTACAGATAAGTCTGGATTTCGGGTGGGTGTCTGGACCTCCAGGACACACCACTGCAACTACCCAAAATTTTAAACGTAAGCGTTCCACTAAATTTTCATGTACAAAGTATTCTACTGTACGTTTTAAGGAAAATAACTGCAATAAAAATAACTGAATATCACTGAACAGTAAGGTAGATAATAAACTAACTTTTAGGATATACAGAAGTAATTATAAAAGCTTTGCTACAAAAATACCTACACAGACCATAATAAATTCAATGAGCTCCGAAATACAAAGTAACAAAATAGCATATAAGATTCAATCTACAAAGCAATTGTTACTTAAAGAATGGACGTACACTATTTCGAGAATCGAGATAAAACGATAAATGCCTACGGTACTTTTCGTTTCCTCTCGATTCTCATCTGCAAAGCGAGACGATAATTTGAGTTAGCCTTGTCCCGTCTCGAATGTAAAATGTTAATTCTCGTCTCAATTTTGTTTGTTTTGTTTTAGAAACGAGATGAGATATTCCTCTTCTCGTGGGCAACATTAAGCAAAACCGAAATATTCTTGCCAAATATCACGTTTCTGGTTGTAATGTTAAACCCTAAGTGATAATAAGCTCCTAACTTTTAATTTTCTATGAGATAATAATAATTATTATTAGTTTATTATTACTGTTACTATTATTATTCCTGAAGATTTGATAGTTCAAGTATTCAAAACATCCGAGTATTCAAATATCTAAAGATAATAAAAGGTGTGTCATGGCCGATCAATCGCAACCTAAAATTCTAAAGTAAACAAAAGTATTGGTCGTTCGTGGAGTCTTTTCCATTACTTTCAGATTACTAGTCGAGCGACTTGACCAGCGAACCACGATTACTACGCAGTAATTGATTCGTCTTTACTTTGCTTACGAGTATAATATACGTGCCGTATTTGATTGAAAATAAAGGAGTTTTGTATTTTCTTTTTTAAAAATGTCTGTTAATATTGTTAATAATTTAGTGAGTGCAGTGATACAATGCCCTCCGAGTTCTCAATTACATTTTCCTTTGTTTTGCCAATCAGTTTGACTAATAACAAGGTACTGTTTTGAGCAAACAGAAAAGGCTCTTTATTTAGGCAAGTCTTAATAAGTAATGCTTTAGTTGAGAGGTTAGCATTGTGGTTTCCTAATCCGGCGTTCTGAGTTCGATTTACTCCCGCGCCCCTTACACTTTTTAAAATGTTCCATTTACAAGGCTGAGCTCTAGTTGGATGCTGCTAAATAGAAGATAATCTCCAGTGAAGAAACTCAGTGATGATGTAATCCTGAAAATAAAGGAAGAAAAATGAATGGAGAAAACGAGTTACAGAGTTAATTCAGTAATGGTTCTATATTTGATATTAACCGTTAATTTCGTGCATTTTTAAAATGTTGTTTATTGGCACTATATTCTCCTCTTTTTTCCTTGTGTCTCAATGTGCAAATTTTCACAAATATTATACAAATCACGAACCCTAAGTTATATTTGGAATCTAATTAGAAATACACTTAGTACGGATAAGTTCTCCAACTCGTTTGAGTGTTATCGAATTTTGCGTTCTTAATATTTACAAATAAATTACTGCATACCAATATTTATCATTTTCAAAAGTCATTTAACGAATAATGAAATCGCAAAAGTTCTTCTTTCGAAGTAACATTAAGTATCAATCAGTTACCCCAGAATTTAGAAGCTCAGGCGCTGTTAGAGCCCCAAAATTCTCATTAGGGTCTGGGTTCTTGTCTTGAATGATCCATCTATACTTTAATGAATTTGCAGGTAGGACTATTGTTAATAGTTTCAAAACTCAGCGCAAGGCTTTGTGTTTACTTTAAAAAATAACATAATACATATACTTCATAATCTATGTGTATATTATTTGATATATATATATATATATATATATATATATATATATATATATATATATATATAGGGTGGTCCATAAATAACAATTTTCAGATCGGGGTGGTCTCACCCCCCTAAAATGGTTCAATACGGGACCAAATTAAGCCAGGAGAAAAATTAGCTTCATTGAATAATATTAAATGGTGCCCCAAGCGACCTAAAAATTTGAATCCGATTACAGTACATAGTCTATGGGAAAAATCTGGAATAAACTCATGTAATTTAGAAACGGCTAAAGGTAAAGCGAAGATACCCTGGATAATAGAAATAGAGGAAGAAACATACCTAATTTTGTATAGTTCTGTCATTGCGGCCATCTTGAAATCCGCCATCTTGGATTCAGGTCAAAAGTTTTAAATAGAAAGAGGGTCACGTGACATATCATTTTGAGGTATCGTTCTACCAGAAGCACAAATCTGGCACTATTTTAAAGATAGCTTTAGTCCTGTAAGAATTATTATCTGTGAAAAAAATTCTCCATTTCAGATTAATAATTCTTACACGACTAAAAGTAAAGACATGAGTTTGGCGTGAAGAGAACGAAAGGGATATGCACGGCTTCAAACGAAAGAGGAACGCGAAAGAAAATGCACTTCTGAAAATGATTTGTTTGAACTTTATACGCCAAAAGACATGGAGCAATTCAAGTAATGAAGAGGAAAACCCAGTTGAGGATGTTAGAAAAAATGTAAATACGGATGCGTGTGTGTCCGGACCGTCCAAGAGATGTAAAAGGGGGGAAAACTAATTTTATTACTCAAAGACTGGTGTTGCTCTTAATCGATAAATGATCACTGATAGAGCAGCAACACATATTCTGACAGCGACGGCAGAGGCATTAGGCCATAATGTAGAGGAAGTAGCAATAAATGGGTCTTCCATTCACCGATGCTGAGAGAAAACCCGTAGTGAAGTTGCACAGAACCACAAGAAACAATTTCAGAGTGCATCAATTGCGTTAGTTGTTCATTTGAACGGAAAACTACTGCCGAATTTGACTGGCAGAGAGACTGCCGACAGGTTATCAATAATTATTACATGAGATGGTCACGAGAGGCTAATTGGTGTTCCCATTTTGTCGTCATCCCATTTTGTCGTATTGCTTCTACTATAGTATATTCGCTTGAAGAATGGAACTTGGTAAAGTTCGTGCAGGCAGTTTATTGTGACACTACTCCTTGCAATAAGGATCTTGTCAACGGTGCATGCATTCTGCTAGAGCAGTAGCTCCAAAATAACCTTCTATACCTTCATTGTAGAAACCACATTTATGAATTAGCTTTAAAATGTGTATTTGATAATTGTTGTGTTTCGTTTGCATCTGGACCGGACGTTCTCCTATTGAAGTCTTTTCAGAACGAGTAGTATAAAATAGATTACACTAACTTTATTCCAGGAATTGATGATGATGATAAACAAACAATATTTTCGATGTAAGAAATGAAGTGTTGAATTTTGCTATCAAACATGTAAAAGCAGGAAACTGCAAAGAAGATTACAGGGAATTTTTAGAACTGACCACTTTTTAGAACTTTGATACTATTTTCAGGAAAATTCGTTATGGTGGGGGAACAAGTTGACGCTGATACCCGACATTAAATTGTCCATTACTTGCTAATGGAGGTGGTACAAAACTTTTTATTGGTGGTAGAAAACGGTACAAAACTAGTACAAAACTTTGATACTATTTTCAGGAAAATTCGTTATGGTGGTTGAACAAGTTAACGCTGAGCCCAGACATTAAATCGTCCATTACTGGCTAGTGGATGTGGTACAAAACTTTTTATTGGTGGTAGAAAACGGTACAAAACTAGTACAAAACTTTGACACTATTTTCAGGAAAATTCGTTATGTTAGGGGAACAAGTTAACGCTGATCCCCGACATTAAATTGTCCATTACTGGCTAATGCGTGTGGTACAAAACTTTTATTGGTGGTAGAAAACGGTACAAAACTAGTACAAAACTTTGACACTATTTTCAGGAAAATTCGTTATGGTAGGGGAACAAGTTAACGCTGAGCCCAGACATTAAATCGTCCATTACTGGCTAATGGATGTGGTACAAAACTTTTTGTTGGTGGTACAAAACGGTACAAAACTAGTACAAAACTTGGACACTATTTTCAGGAAAATTCGTTATGGTGGTTGAACAAGTTAACGCTGATCCCCTACATTAAATTGTCCATTACTTGCTAATGGAGGTGGTACAAAACTTTTTATTGGTGTTACAAAACGGTAAAAAAAAACTTGTATAAAACTTTGACACTATTTTCAGGAAAATTCGTTATGGTGGTTGAACAAGTTAACGCTGATCCCTGACATTAAATTGTCCATTACTGGCTAATGCATGTGGTACAAAACTTTTTATTGGTGGTAGAAAACGGTACAAAACCAGTACAAAACTTTGACACTATTTTCAGGAAAATTCGTTATGGTAGGGGAACAAGTTAACGCTGAGCCCAGACATTAAATCGTCCATTACTGGCTAATGGATGTGGTACAAAACTTTTTATTGGTGGTAGAAAACGGTACAAATCTAGTACAAAACTTTGACACTATTTTCAGGAAAATTCGTTATGGTGGTTGAACAAGTTAACGCTGATCCCCGACATTAAATCGTCCATTACTGGCTAATGGATGTGGTACAAAACTTTTTATTGGTGGTACAAAACGGTAAAAATACTAGTACAAAACTTTGACACTATTTTCAGGAAAATTCGTTATGTTAGGGGAACAAGTTAACGCTGATCCCCGACATTAAATTGTCCATTACTTGCTAATGGAGGTGGTACAAAACTTTTTATTGGTGGTAGAAAACGGTACAAAACTAGTACAAAACTTTGACACTATTTTCAGGAAAATTCGTTATGGTAGGGGAACAAGTTAACGCTGAGCCCAGACATCAAATCGTCCATTACTGGCTAATGGATGTGGTACAAAACTTTTTATTGGTGGTACAAAACGGTACAAAACTACACTGAGAAAAAAAATGTAGGTGGCATACTTAAAAACGTAGGTTACATTCGTAATTCCTGTAGTTTCCGGACTTAACGTACAACCGTATATAACATCCTGCAGCAAACGTATAGCTCAAAAAGTATGTATTATACATACTGTCTGCATAAGTGCAATGACGTCATTCGTGTGACGTCATCTGCAGTAACAAGTATATACGGAGGTAATATCTAGCTTTGTGACGTCACGATCGTATGTAGCATGTGGGTTAATAATGACGACACTCACTGACTATCAGGACGGAGCATAATTTCAAGAAGTATGCAATATACGTTCTGTACGTGTGTTTCTTGCGTTCAACCCCGAGGCAGCATCTATATTGTACTTGTGCCCCGTACGTACGACTAGATACAGTATACGTATTGTACGTATGTATTATACAGATTTTCCTTATGTCGCACACAGCTTGTCCCGATACAGCATACAGAATATCCGTATGCACCATACAGAGTGCACATATGCAGCTTACAGACTGTGTGCATGCAGTATATAGATTATACGTATGTCGCGTACAGGCTGGCTATATGTAATGTATGGATTGGATGTATGTAGCTTATAGATTGTCCGTATGAAATATGCGGATTTTACCTGTATCGCATACGTATTGCCTTGTTGTAATATATGGATTGGGCATATTCAGGATCTAGATTGTACGTATAGTGCACCATTATTGAAGTGCTGCAACATACTGAGAAATGCAGGATACATTCTTACTGTAATGTTGTTACATATTGTTTTTCTCTGTATGGAAACAAAAATAGCTTAAAATATGGTTGATCTTTTGTGCCAATAATAATAAAATTAAAAATACTACACTTTTCAATCTTAGTTTGGAGCAGTGAAACTGTCCAGAGAAATGTATTTACCTGCAGGGTGTAAGTTTGGACTTCCTGCTAATTCTTTGGAAAGCTACTGCAAAGCCAAGTGTTGAAAAGTGGCACAAGCGTTAATTTTAAAATTATTGGCACAAAGGAGGTTAACCATATGTTAAACTATTTTAGTTTTCATACAGAGTAAATCAATATGTGACAATATTACTGTAAGAATTTATCATACCTTTTGCAATAACTTAGTTGCAGCACTTCAATAATAATGCAAAATGCACAGCCATGTACAATCCTATGTTCAAACTCAAACAAACTTACGTACAGTCATTTATTAAGCCGTTATCATCCATTGCTTGTACAGTCACGAAATTAAATATTCTTCATTTGACAAAATTTGTTTTCCTAAAAACTCAACAATAAATTAACCTATTAGAGTACCGACTTTGGCAGGTTGTCAAGTTATAACTATTCGAAGAATAACAACAAAAAGATCCAAATAAATTCATTTGTTCCCGAGCTATTGGCAAAAGAAAATTTGTCAACTGTCAAATACTTTCTTTTCCGTGTGTACTATATAAAGACGACTTTACCTCATTCTTTTCCTTAATAATATCCTCTTCCAAAATGCAGAAGTTGTTACCACAAGAGGCGTGAATAGGATTTTCCAGAAATAACTTCTCTGCACATTTTAATTAACAGATAAGTTATTTTTTAAATGACGCTATAATTAAAAACATGGTGTCAGCTGAAAACGTGTTCCCTCATAAGATGATTCTACACGGCACTCGCCATTAAAAATGCAACTTCAGGGAGACAGGGTAGCTACGCCAAAGTTCCCAAGCCGATATCTAATAGTAAGTGTCGAATATGCTTAACCCTTAACATACCAAGCGGGGTACTCTAGGGACCCCAGAGAGTGATATTTAGTGATACTGCCGCAATCATAAGAATCAATTTCTTCTCAATTTTTATATATATCCTGCAACCCTTTGAGATATTAATTACGTGATTAGATCAACGACTCGTTTCTTTAAAAAATACAAAAAATAAAAACACACTTGAAAATGTGAAAACTCCATTGTTAAACCTGTGTTTCAGATTTACGAACACAAAAATATAAAATTGTATGAAGAACTGAATAGTGCTCAAATATACATAATATTTGTTGTCAACAATGTTCATTTAACTTAAGTATGCTTCTAGACATCCAAAAAAATAATAGTTGGAGTAACCCTCTGCAATACTATGTTGAGAAATTAAAATAATACTTGGGGTCTCCAGAAGACTCCAGCTTGGTAAACAACTTTGACGACTTAGGCTTGGTACGTTAAGGGTTAAACTTACCGCTGTTTTCGCTGTGTGACAACGTGGTGACAAAGGAGCAGAACTGACCCAACATTGACAACCAGAACGACTGTAACACAGCGAGACATCGAGAGGATGTTCTCTTCTGGTATGGTAAGCCATGTGTCTTACGATCCAATGCCACAGCTCATCAACTGTAGCTGGCGGAGTTCACAGGTATGAGAAGCTGTGCAGCCATCGACCAAACATATTTATCCTTCCCTGCTCTATACATTCTGCAAATTTGGACTTTCCTGGATGTATCCTTCTTAGTTCAACATTTTAAGTAACGAGCAGTGTAATAGTCTCATACATTATTTAAAGAAAGAGCGATGATTCTCAGAACTACTCGGAAGTTTCTAGTTTACAATTTTATATGATATATATATATATATATATATATATATATATATATATATATATATATATATATAGATAGATAGATAGATAGATAGATAGATAGGTAGATAGATATACAATAATTTAAAACGGTTATATCAAAGTTTGCAATTCAGAGTACAAAAAGAAGTATAGCTCTCGGAACACTGATTATAGCCAGATAATACCACTAGTAAACTCAACCACACTCAGTACCGTTAGTTGCTTGGTATTGTCTATGAGGCAAAGATCATCGTATCTCATTGCGTGTAGATTTTTGTATTTGTTTAACGCTAAAAATTGTTTGTCGCTAATCGAACCCAGTAACTTATATATATACCGACAGGACGTACGTTAGTCACAAGGTTACATGAGTGAAACACTAAATTATTCGATTGACACTTGCGGCCTTGTCAACACTAGAGAAAGGTACAAAGTGATTAAATAAATACGAAACATAGTTCATACAAAATATAGCGATGTATGAACTCCTTTTCATACGATTTGGATAAAGGATACATCTGTAGAGAGCAACATAAATGATTTCTCTGGATAATTTGGATTAGTCCAGAATTCGATCAAAAATAATTTTGAAATTCGTTGTTAAGTCCAACATTTTTTCTTTCTTTCTTCAGATTCTCAATAAAGTTGACTACTGAAAAGCTGAGTTACAGATTTTATGTTAAAACATGTTCACTATGCCATTGCCTTATTCACAGAACAATACATTAGTTATTAATGTATGTCTGAAATAATAGTGCTTCGTGCAGATACTTTATCCAATCGGAATTGCACAATGATAAAAAAAAATGTTGCAAGGTATAATGTTCTTATTTACAGAGAAAAAGAGTTGAAAGGACTTAACGCTAACAAACATTTTCTTTAAACAGACATACATTTATTCTAATTTATGGAAGAAAGAAATAATTTGTGGAGCAGTATATTTATTAAGGTTACATATTCGTACAAAAGAATGAAAATATAATCGGGTCTGTCTTCAGAAAGGACGTGCTTTTAGCCACAAATTACACTGCTTCTTTTCGCTGTCTTTCATGCAGAATCCTGGTTTTGTTTTGATGCATGAAATACCTGAAACAAAAATCCAAAAAATATTTAAAATGTTACATTTTAAAATATTTAACATTTTTTTAAATTAAATGGACAAAATCTGTTCAGTCAGGTATGGACTTTTGGGTTTCTGGTAGAAAAACGATTAATTAAAAAAAAGTGTTTATTGATGCTGAACAACTCGAAATGTATTACTATGCAAAAGTAAGCGGGTACCCAATGGCGTTCGAGGTACTATGGAGTACCTAATGTCTGCATTTTTAGATATGTGGAAATATATGTCTCTAAAATGTAAAGAACTGATATCTGTTTAGTACAGAAAACCGCAACTCGGTAAGCCTTATGGATACCGAGGTATGGGAAAATAAAGAACAACACCATAGAAGTGTGAGGTTTGCATACCAGATTGTGCAGTTTCGAAAACGTAATTACTGAGAGCTAACAACAACCTCAAAAGTAGTTTCAATTCAATACACTACACACACGTCCTTATGGGGATTTTCGGGTACTATGGCATTCACAGACCTCCCATTTCTAAACATTCTAAAATATATCTTAATAAACTTATAAAGAACGTTACAGGTGTGTGTTTACCGAAACCGCAAGTCGGTACGTTTAACAGTTACCGAAATATGGTGAAATAAATAGGAACACCATAGGTATGTGGGGCTTCCATACTTGACAGTACAGTTTAGAAAATTAATGAAATATAACTAATGGCTATCAAGATATTGTCAAATAAAGGGAGGACCCACACAGTTACGGGGTTTTCGTGTTAGGTGGTAAAATTTCCGAAACCGGTCATGAAATCTGAATAAGCACCAGTAGCAATTTCAACCTAAAGTAACTGGGTATTTCCATGGGGTTTTAGAACATCATGGGTCTAAAAAGATTAAGTTTTAAAAGCTTTGGAAAATATAATTTGACATTTGTAAAGAGTATTAGAAAAGAGAATAGAGTTACCCAAAACTTCCAGCCAGTACATCTTACAGCTAGAGAGACACCGTGAAATAAAAGAGTATTAGATCTTGAAATTTCATAAAACAACTTTTGATCTTAATAAAAGTTAAATAAGATGGTACTTATATGGGTGAAGTGAGTACCTCACACTCGTCAGGGCAATTCCGATCGAAAGATTAATTCAGCTCGAAGTTTTCTTCGGGTAAATCCAAGCGTGATAATTCCTAGCGTACAAAAAGAATGAAAATTCTTTGTCAATATCTAATATAGCAACCGAGATATAAGTAATTATGTATTTTATGACGTCGTAAAAATGGAGACCCATATGGATTTGTACTGTTGAGTCTTTGCTGTAAGAAGAAGAAATTTCAGAAAATTACCGTATATACCTTAATAGACAATTAAATGGGTGCAGGCACGGTGGCTTAGTGGTAGAGTGCGTACCTTTGGTGTATTGGGTCCCTGGTTCGATCCGCGGCCAAGTCAGTTTGTAGTCGACATCGTATTCGTGGGTATTCTCGGGGTACTCCCGTTTCCTCCCACCTTTGCACTCCATCAATTCTATCATCAACATTCATTTGCCTTAATTTCATTTTAAAATTAAATGGGCAGTTAAGTGTGATCGTATCTCTGTGGATTAAGAGAATACTCCAGTGTAGTTTCTGCAAAACATACTAGGTAAACACCCCACCACGAAGTTACTGTGTCCTCACTGATTTAATTGTCTATTAAGGTATATACAGTAGGTTTTTGAATTTCTTTCTTATAGCAAAGACCCAGAAGTACAAATCCTAAAATATCTCTATTTTTACGTCATAAAACATATGACTCGTTATATTTTGGTTACTATATTAGATATTCACAGGGAATTTTCACTCTCTTACACAGCTCGATGAACCTTTGGAACTGCCTGAAGAAAACCTAGAACTAATCTTTCCATCGAAATTGTAATGAGGTACTCACTTAACCCATAGAAGTACCATCTTATTTAATTTTGTTGGGACCAATAATTTTTCCGAAGTTTCAACATCTCATACTCTTTTATTTTACGGTGTTTCTCTATATGTTAGATGTACTGGCTGGAAGTTTTAGGTAAACATATTTATACTTACATATTTCTAATACTCTTTACAAATGTCAAGTTATATTTTCAAAAGCTTTTAAAATTTAATCTTAGTAGACTGTAAGATGTTCTAACACCCCATAGAAATATCTAATTACTTGAAGATGGAATTGCTGCTGGTGCTTATTAACTTTCCATGACCGGTTTCTTAAATTTTATCATCTAACACGAAAATCTCATACTTGTAATGGTCCTCCCTTTATTTGACAATATCTTGAAAGCCTTAGTCATATTTTAATTCATTTTCCAAATTGTACCTTCAAGTATGCAAGCCCCAAGCCCCACATACATATCGTGTCGCTCTTTATTTTCCCATATCTCGGTATCCGTAAGGCTTACCGAGTTGCAGTTTTCAGTAAACAAATATCAGTTCTTTACATTTTAGACACATGCATTTCCATATATCTAAAATGCAGAAATTAGGTACCGCATTGGAACCCCATTGGAGTACCCACTTACTTTTGCATAGCAGGGTAAAAACGCCAGTGGTTCTCACTTTAAGGTTGAAAACATACTATTTTGTCTCTTCTCTGAGCATCGTGAATCTGTCGGAGCTGTACCATAGTTGGAAAGACTCACTGATCCTTCCTATAATGACCATGTAGTCAGAATTCAATAAGGAGTAGCCGTTGAAGGAAAACCAATATTTTAAAATTCTTGCACCAGTAGTCGTCACCTTAAAATCAAAATGTTCCAGTAGTAGTCAGAATTTTCTACCAGTGTTCGCCACTCAAATAACTTGACATAATTTATTCAGAAACGCACTGTTTATCAGTTTAATATTAAGAATAGAGTATAAAGTACTAATGTTAATAACTGTGCATCACTTTTGGCACTCAAGAAAGAAAATAAAAACGTTTTTACATACTTTTTTAAAGCAATTTCAGTAAGAAAAATGTTAACTGAATTCAAAAGTTAACTGTATATTATTTTAACGTTAAGAGTACAATATTAAATACTATGTTTAATAACTATAGTGACTTTAAGCAGTCAAGAATGAAAATAAACATGTTTGTACATACATTTTTAAAACAATTTGAGAAACAAAATAAGTTAACCGAATTCAAAACTTAATTATACATCACCTTAAGATTAAGAATGGACTATAAAATACTGAGGTTAATAATAATGCATTACTGAAGAATGAAAACAAAAATGTTTTTAACTACCTATATTGTATTTACATGTTGTTATTTCTCATTAACATGCTTTTTGATAACGCACGATATGGGCTATGGGTGCGCACGAGAAATGATTTGAGACTGTCACCTCTCGCAAAGATGTCGCGAAAGTTGTCTCCTCTCGAAATCTGTATCTGTTTCTATTGGAAGAGCTATGTCTCGTCTCGAATTTCGTAACAAAAATTCTGTCTAGTCTCGTGCCGTGCGCAACCCTAATCAGGCCATAGACAAAAACTTCATTTCGGAGGGGTTTCGATAGGGCTTTGTGATATCCAAATTTTGAAATAGATAATCGATATTGAAATACTATTGAAACTTGTTCGAAATATCAAAAAATACAGCAATATCAAAATATAAGCAATATCAAAAATCGAAAATATAGAAATTGATAAAGATCAAAAACATCGATATATCGGTCAAAAATTTCGATATCGATAGTTTGATATTTGAAAATATTAATCGTTCGATCGAAATATCGCACATCCCTTGGCTCCAACTGTTACCACCTTAAAAAAGAATGTGAAAATTGCTAACTACCTAGGTAATCTGTAAGTACCTTAAGACGGGGTTACTTTGCACTTCAGGGTTAACTTCGCACAAAATACGAAAAAAGTTACACAGTCTTCCGTCGGTAAACCCATGAACTGTAAAGAGAAAGTTTCAACTGCCACCGTAAGATAGAACATCTAACTGGATTTTGGCTATAATGTTGGCGGTTAACATCAGTTCTAATCACCTGAAGGGTTTGTTGTTGTAGAGGTATGGAAAGCACTCACTGTAAATGCAGACAAAATTTGGAAGATATCACCTACAAGAATTTCCGTCAAAGTTAAGTCGGTTTCGTAGAATTCTACTGTGTATGATGGGACTTCCAAGCAATAGTTGAAACTAAAGGGTGAAACATTGTAAAGTCATAGAAAAAATAACACTGGGAGAAGGCTGTTTTGAGCCTCAAATTGTGGTTACTTTGCACCGGGTCAACGTAACCCCTTAAATGGGAAATTCTTACTACTGGCACCTCCTCCCGTCTAACTTTAGGAAAATTTCCTCTTTAGATAGATGTCGAAATGGATTTCTTGTTGGAAAATAAATTACGAACAGCGGCGGATTCAGAAGAATAGTTTGAGAGGGACTTCACACAGAAATACTTCGTTTATTTAGAAATCACTAGACTTTTTGAAGGGCTTGACGGGCATACGCATAGGAATGACTAAATTAGATTTTTTAAAAAGAAATCCTGCAATTTGGGTGGGCTTCAGCCTGAAAGCCCCAAATCCCGTAAATCTTCCACTGATTACGGTTGAGAAGATATTCTTGGATATAAAGAGCAGCCAAGGCAAATCTGTTCACGGAGATTTTTTGTGTTTTTCAGTTGCCATTTTTGTGGGTCATGCTAAACTATCAGAATGTGGCTCCTATTTCGGTACCAGAAAATACATAATTTTCTTTACAAATATCGATAATTCATACTAAGTACTGATACCGGTACCATAATTCCAACATCAATATTTGTAGACTGCATGCAGTTTTGTGTAAAAAGTGAAATGTATAAATACAGGAGAGAAAACATTGCAGACAAACATTATGTTAGTATGTTGAACATGCTTTTTTGTATGTGGTGCAAAATATCTTCATCTATGGGGTTACTTTGCACCAAAGTTTATATGAAATGAAATCTTTGAGTCTTACGTTCCACGATTTTGCCGGGTATGCTAAAGGAGACGGTGATGATGAGTAATGAATGAAATGGTGGAATGAAGAAAGTGGGAGGAAACGGGACAACCCCGAGAACACACGGTGTTTGTCCACCACAAAGTTCACTTGGCGGGGACTGGGATCGAACCCGGGACCCCAAGCACCAGAGGTGAACGCTCTACCACTGAGCCACCGCGGCCCCTCATATAGAGTACAAGTAACAATATGTTGTAAAAAAATTGGCCCGTCTAGAGGTCATGCAAGCTAAACACCAATACAATTGTTACAAATTTATTTACTAGCACTGTTTAATTATCTACGGTGCTGAACATCGCAACACCAATATCATTATGTCACATCCTTTCAAAACTATGCTAACTGCAAAGTAGACCTGCTTTGCTTCGTAATGTCCAAATAGTTGATTACTGTGCTCGAATGCAGGCAAGTAGCATACAAATTTATGATGTTGAAGGCGTTATTTTTCACAGCTATGAAGAAAAGACATGAAAACTAAAAATAAAAATAAATCTTTGTTTTACGTCCTACGGTTATGTTGTGTATGCTGACAGTCCCAAATGAGTATTGAAAATTGATGATCTTGGAATACGATTTGGTGGAATAATGAGAGGGAAAAATAGACATTGATTAAATATAAAATTGAAAAGAAATAAGGGCCTGACGCTCAAATATTTATCTATCTGGCAGCCATCTTGATCCCTCTAAAATATCACGAAGTACTTGATTGATTCTAAACCCAATAATAGTAATAGTAATTATAACAATAAACACAGAATATACCTAGATATAATTTACGCACCTTGAAGTCTAGAAATTAATAATTGCAATCCTCAGCATTCCAATAGAACTTTGGTTTCTCCAAATGAAGATTCGGACATCGGTTTTCTTCTCAAGCAATAATGGGGTACAATAATCAGTTGCAGTCCAAAGCCAAGTCACTAAGCATGAATATAAAAGATTTTGTGTTAAATATTTCAATGTAAATTTCATGAAATACAATTCATTAGTTAGTTACATACAAACTCTTACGCATGTAAGTCAGAATCTACTTGTAATAACTTGTAAATTTAAACAAAATTATACTACAGTTATAGGGACATCAAACATATATTCCATAAGATATATAGGGTGTCTCAAAAGTTCCCTGACATAAAGTAACTCGGTTATTATCAGAGTTACAACAAAATGTAATTGGGAAACCGTCTCCAAATATGATGTTTCCAATGTAAGTTGAAGGAATTTTCGAAATCGGATGAGTCGTTTGGTTGTACACTCTTTATGCGTCCAATGTTAAATGAAAATGCAACGTTGCCATTTACCTGGACCCACAACATAAGTGAATGAAGTTACTGTCTTTTACGTTAACATGTCGATGGCCCATTTCAAACAGTAACTTCATTCACATATGTTGTGGGTCCAGGTAAATGGTAACATTGCATTTTCATTCCACATTGGGCGCATAAAGAGTACAGCCCAAACGGCTCCTCCGATTTAAAAAGTGTTCACTTTAGATTGAAAACAACATATTTAGAAATGGTTTTTCCTCTTACATTTTGTTATAACTCTGATAACAGAGTTACTCTGTGTCAGGGGACTTTCGAAACACCCTGTATACATCATACGAAGTTCCTTTCTAAATTCAACACGGGTGTAGTTTAATTGAATGTGAGATGGATGATACATTAGGCCGTTTGGGAATACTCACACAGATGGCCGCCATTTTGGATTAAATTTGTTTGTTATAAATTGGTGGGTAATGTGATATATATATATGGCCACGGGCTAGAATTTTCTCAGTATGTCAAATATGCAATCAGATTCCATGGAGCTTAATTTGGTGAAAAGTTATTGCCAATTGAACGTTGTATTTACCTCTTTCTTCTAGATGTAGAACCATACCGTTAGAACGTGAGGAATGTATCGAAATATTCAAACTGTGGGGCGGGAGGAGTGCCTGTGCAGTGGTTACCGATTGCAAACAGAATCATCCACAATGTGATTGTGTTACATGTTGCAGTGTCACAGTAATTAACTAAATTTGAGGAGACGGGCACACTCGTGGACATACGTCGTAGCGGACGATCGTAGACAGCTACAGATGAAGCAACGCCTACGGCAGTGCTGACTTCCTTCTCGATGTGGCCCCAAAGGAGCACACGTCATTTATTAATGCAATGTGGGTTGAGTCATAGGGTCTGCGCGTGTATAAGTGCATCCGTACAAGGTGCAAATGAAGCAACATCTCCACGAGAACAATCTTGGTCGCCAAGTGCAGTTTTGTGACCGAGTTATCGAGTAATTATGGTTAAACTCTAACATTTTTATGCAAATACTCTTTTTAGATGAAGCTGACCTCTACGTAAATGGGAAGGTTAATAGGCAGAACATGCACAATTGGTCACCTGACAACCCCGCGTGCAAGACCCCTCCAACATGACCAGCGCAAAGAAAATTAATTATGGTGTTGGCAGATAAATGAGGAATACGTCTAATCAGTCACTTTTTCATTCCATAAAATTAACTGCGGAATAATACCTCACGCTCGTACAGGGATAGATATTGCGAGCTGCGATGCCCGAGGATGGTACATTCTCGCAGTTTTTTCAACACCATGGCGCTTTCTTCATTATGGATTCGTGGTGCGTCACTACTTGAACAATTCCCTAAAACATGAGTTGATCGACGAGAGGCAGTTGAATGGCTGCCCGATCACCGGACCTAACGCTGTTCAATTTCTAGCTTTGTGGACATGTTAAGCCTATGGTTTGTGCAGTAAATATTCATAATTTTTATCATCTAGAACAAAGTATCGCCATCGTCTGTGCACGAATTTGACCCTATATCCTACTTTGTGTCCACATTAATTGGAAGAAGCTTCTGCAAATGTTTATTGCTCAGTAGGAACATGCGGAACATATACTATAACCAGGGGTAAAAGTGGACCTGAAAAGGTGGGGGGACGGTAGGTAGCGGCATCACTCCACGCCGTTCCTCCTGCCTATCTTTGCCCATTGTACCATTTTAGGGTCTGGGAGACGCCGTACATGTTTTTCGAGGTGAGGAACTGTGTCTCCCGCGTCCCCCTTGCTTTTACCCCTGACTATAACAGGGAAATGTGTTCGAAGTGGGAACAATCAGAGGCGGTGCGTTTTATTACGATTTTGACTCGACATATCGGCTATCTAAATGTTCAAATGCAGTGAAGTGTGAAGCCTACAAGATTGCATTTCTATTTACATAATGTCTGAAAACCACTGGAAAGCCTCTTTAGTTACGGAGAAAAAATGGAGAGACTGATCCATCCATCGTGAACAACTTTCTGAAAAAAAAATAGCCCCTTACCTTGTATCAGAGAATTATACACGAAAGTGCTCAAAAACCGACTTTTAATATTAACAATTTCCAGCGGGAAAACTCCTGGACCACACACTCGAATGAGGGGTATTTCAAACTCCCGTAAGATCCGCCCCCACTGCAATCCCCTAAATCCGCCCACGCTCAAACCACGACGCTTATAAGACTTCAGACAAGACGACACATACCAACATACGAAAGAAACAATTCAATATGGCACATCAAAATATAAACTAATGAACTTCTTTGAAAACACCTCATTTTACAAACAAAAGGTAGAAAAAGGTAAAAAAAATGTCAGTATTGTCAACTTAGAAGCTACTTCTACATGAGAAATAAAATCTTTGTCAATATATAAAAATGGATTTATTAAAGGTATTTAGCATTTATTCTTCCCTGAAGGTATATCTTGATCACTAAAAAACCAGAAACGGTATGTCTCTATCACTGAAAAAAAAAAACAGAAGGGTATGACATACTACATATAGTCTCACTTGGTTCACTGCCAATAACATTTCACCAGAATAAGTTAAATGATATCTGATTGCACATTTGACATTCTCAGAACATTTTAGTGCATGGCCATGTATCACACTACCCACTTATCATCCGTATTACAATTTCGAATCTAAGATGGCGACCGTCCGCGTGATGTAATCCGAAAGTATCCTTCTGGGCCTAATGTGTATCTCTTATCTCGCACTCAATGAAACTACATCCCTGTAGTTTTCAGAAAGGATGACAAGGGACTTCTGATGCATCCTGTATATAACAGTTGTATCAATAATGAAGTTGGAAGTATGTGATCTAGATCGTTGTTTCCAATTTAACCTAATGTCTTGCTGGAAAGGGAATATTTGTTGAAATCTGAGTTTTACGTGCGACGGATATACCGGCTAGGCTAAAGGAGACGCTGATGATGATATAATGAATGAAATGGTGGAATGAAGAAAGTGGGAGGAAACGGGAGAACCCCGAGAAAACCCACTCACACGGTGTTTGTCCACCACAAAGTTTACTTGGCGCGAGCTGGGATCAAATCAAAGACCCCAAACACCAGAGGTGAACGCTCTACCACTGAGCCATCGAGGCCCGACAGGAATATTTGTTGAAGTCTACTGTCTTCTTCACTACCAAGGTTACACAAAAATGAGCCTACGGTTTTGATGGAATTCGAACCAACATTATATGTATACTCTCTCAGCGAGAATCAAAGCTGGCACCAAGTTTACATATGCGCGCGCATTGTATGTTACTTATATAGCTCACAGAGCTATGGGCGAGCGAGCAAGGCACGTGCCCCGGGCGCGTGGTTGGAGGGGCTACTAAAAGAGAGGTTATATATTAGTACTTTTCCGTTTTGGTGTTTAATACTTTTCATCAGAGTGCGAAATCATGAAATCAAAGTGGGGGGGACTGAAGAGAGCGAGAGAGAGGAAAAAACAAAAAAAAAGCTGTGCAGTTTTACACTTGAAAGAATTGTAGTGAAATGAGAAGGTCAGAATTCAAGATGACTTTCGGATGCTTGGCACGAAGAAAAACATTGCAAGCAATTAAAAAAAAACTTAAATAATGTGATATATTTTGTAGGCTTTGGATATGTATGTTTTAGTTGGCATCAACAATTTTTGGTGTGTTTTGATGATAATGATCCTGAGGTTAGATGTTAAATTGGACTCGAGAGCGGAACAAGGGCTGATGTTATTCGTGTCTCAGACAGGGCATGAAATGGAACGAATATGAAAATAAGGTTCCTGTAATAGTTTTCCACAGGGTTTGTAAGATTTTCGAAACACTTGGCATTTTTTTTATCAAGACTTGACATTTTTTTAAAAAAGAAGCCAAGACTTGGCAATTTCAAGTTTCATCCCCCTCCCAATCTTGTAATGCTCGCTACGCCGCTGTAAGCAATACATATTTTCGACAATATTCGTTGTTCATCCGTTTCCGCTGGGTTACAACGTGGTAAGCTGCATATGGGACTTTTAATAGTGTTATTATAATGAGAAAGAATTGCAAATTATGTTGATGTTCCTAAAAGAGGGAAATTGAAAGAGAAATTAAATTAAAAATAAATAAGGGAGAGAAAAGTAATTACTTGAAAATAAAAATAAAGTCTTTGAGTTTAATGTCCCACGATTATGCTGTTAGGCTAAAGGAGACGGTGATTAAAGCAAGTTAATGGTTATGGAATATTTGGTGGAATGAGAAAGTGGGAGGAAACCAAGTCCCCGAGAAAACCTACAAGCACGTATATGAAAATGAAGTAAAACATACACTGGCCTATGCTTTCTTTGTCTAGCAGAGTCATAGTTTGGAATCGAAAATGTGTTTTGAATCCTTGTATTTAGAGACTGAGAGTGTAAGTAACGAAATCACTTAATACATCCATTAAGATTTCGGAAAGCGAAATCTAAATTTAGGTAAGCTAACTCCATGTACTAACTGCTTGCATCCGCTTCGTACATTGTTCGAAGGGTCACGAAGCAAATCACCTCATTTAGTCTACACATACCTAGTACTAATGTTAATTACCTGCTTCGTTTGGGTTCGATCATTCTAAACTATTTTACTGGTAGCATATATTCGTTCGTTTAGCCAGGATTTCGTAATGGAAGGGGGTGCGTGACTTGAAATACTGTTGTTACAACACCAGGTGATCGATCAATCTAAACTATTTTACTGACAACATATCCATATTGATTTGTTAGGACAATAAAATGAGGATATGTTAGTAAGTATTTTAATGAAAGAACTAGCAGCGTTCACCCCGCTTCGCTGCGGTCACCCCGGAACGCAATAAACTTTGTTACTTAGATAATTTTTACTTTTTCGCTTTCAAGTGATATGATAAAAACCATAGAAGATTGCAGTAAATCTTAACATTATATCGCCTGTCATTTATGTTAACCCGCCCCGCTTCGCTGCGGTCATCCCGGTGCTGGCATATTGTAAAAGTGTCTGTAAAAATAAGCAAATCAATTAAAAAATTTTAAACAGAAGATTCAAGCTATTTTCCGCTGTATATCGCCTGTCATTTATGTTAACCCGCCGAGTGACACGGTCATGCGGGTTGCATATAAATACGTTTATTTTTACCTATGATGAACTAACAAAGGATTTGTGGACACCTGAATGGTCAATTATCTCAAGACACTGGTAATTGAAAATTAAAGTGATATGATAAAAACCATCTAGGGTCCAAATCCTAATAACCCCCCAAAAATGAAAGAAATTGGTTCAGCCGTATTAGCGTGATGAGCGGACAAAGGATTTGTACGTTCTCTTTTATATATATAGATTATGAAGAAATCTTGCGTAAAAGAATAGAAAAAAGTATTAACAAAGACATAGTCTTCCGAGGTCATTCGAATTCGGTTCTTCTCGTCTTCTTTCTATTTCTCTTATCTTAGTTTAATGCCGTCAAGGATAGCAACGAGATCTCTTTCGGGAGTAAAGACATCCTATAAAATGGATTAGTGTTGCCGCGAAATTCAAAATGGTTCATATTATTGGTAATTCTGGGCATTGCTTAAGTTCTAACTGACAGGCTATCTGAAAGAACCGGTTTATTGATCGTCATTTTAGTCGATAGGGTTACCGGCGCAAATCCCGGGGGGATGAGGACATGTCCCCTCCAATCTTAGAAGTGTGGGGGGACTTTCCCCTCAATAATCCGATTTGAAATGCGTTTTTGGGGGAGAAATGTGATGATTTGTGTCCGATTGCCACAAAGGAAAGTAAGATGAAATGATGTCCCCACCCCAGAATAAGCCTTCAATCTGCCCGCCTCACAATTTTGAAGATAACTCTGCTCCCCTGATCCTCCGCAGCATTGTTTTTCAACTTCATAAATATTTTGGGTAATAGTTAAGAACAGCTACTTCTCATCTCCCGTGCACGAGGATACATCTTACTGTTGCACTACCTAAACACCCTAAGTACAAGGGCAAGAACTCAGTCTATTACCTACTTTTTAACATCCTAGATAGTCATTGAATAATTCCTGAAAGTATGGCGTTTCTCGTCCTTCCCTAAATGGGAAGTACGGCTCCTTAACTATAACCATATTTCGAACATCTTTAAAAAAAATATGAGAACTGTCTTACGCGTCCCTCTCAATGTTGAAGACAGATTTGCGCCGCTGCATAGGGTTAACATGGAGCTAGATGGAATTCGGAATGTTCCGTTACAATAATATCCAATTTCAACTGGACCCCCCCCCCTCCCGTTTCCTCCACATAAAGCTCCTCGTAAGAAAGAGTAACCAAACGCTTCTTGTAGCTTTATATTTTTGAGGCTGATTCATCTGTTTCATCTTTCCTTAATATTTTTCATTTCTGGATCCAAAGGGGGGGTCTGGACCCACCCCTCGGCTACGTGCCTGCTTCCCGTAAAAAGCTTCATTCGAACCCTGAATCAAACAACTCCATCTGTAAAGCAGTGCTGAGTTGATTTTAATATCCTTTTCTGCAACGAGGCTGTATGAGACGTGGACTTACTGATTAACATGGACTCCGAACCACTCCCGCCGGGAATCGAACGCGGGTCTCCCACACCAAAGGCGCGTACGCTAACCACTTAGCCATGAAGGAGCTCATCTCTAAAGCAGTGTAAGCAACAACAACAACAAAAAAAGAAACAAACACACACACACACACACACACACACACATATATATATATATATATATATATATATATATATATATATATATATATAACTCCTTCGTGGCTAAGCGGTTAGCATGCGCGCCTTTGGCGCGGGAGACCCGGGTTCGATTCCCGGCGGGAGCTCATGTGGTTCGGATTCCACGTTAATCAGTAGGTCCACGTCTTATATAGCCTCGCTGCTGAACGGGACGTAAAACTCAAAAAATCAATCAATCAATCACACACATATATACATAAATACATACATACATACATATACTAGAAGTTTGCGCAATTGGGGATCAAAACATTCTCAATGAAGTATGAGAAATAGTAAACGTCAATCAAAGTGGGCTTCTGCTTATTCTTTACTTCGTTAATACTTAATTCCTTCTAGAAATAGTGAAACAATACTATGAAGTAACAGTACTTAAACATAATCGAAAGAATAAGACAAGGAAACAGAGTAATTTCCGACTGATTAAACTAGTCATATATACTATACCTAACTGTTACATTGTATTTCTTACCATATTACGAAAGCGATATAACTTTTTTACCAGCGATAGAAGCTGGACGCAATCCAATAGTGCAATTTAGACGCTGTAACGAAAGCTGCAAGTCAAACGCCTGACACTCCTAACTCTTCAAGCTGTGTAGTAGCTGGTTCAAGCGGTCTGCAACTTATGACCTTGAAACTAAGTGCTAGTAACCAAATTAATGCCAAGGTACGATACAAACACCCCAACTTGCCACAATGACGTCAACACAAGGAAAAAAATAAAAACATCTAATTTTTGGTTCCAAAATTATGAAACAATAATAATAATGTTTTAATTCTCAGTAACTCAAACATTAGTTAACTAGAGAACATAACAAGCAAAACAAAACAAAACAAAAAGAACTGACTGCTGTTTTTAAATTTCAGTGTGGCTGTAAAATATGTTTTGTTTTATTGTTAAAAAACAAAAAGAAAAAGAAAAATAAACAAAGAAATGAAATAAATTTTGTTGCAAATATCCTAGTAAAAATAAATTTTCTAGACACAAGTGGCTCCGCGTAGCGTAGTTGCTAACGCTCTCGCCTTCGGTACGAGCGGACCCAGGTTCGATTCCAGTAGGGGCACTCGGTCGAAAAAGTATCAAAAGCTTTTAAGTCCAGCCATCCTGAATGAGGCTTTCTTGGGTTTTCCTCATTTCACACCAGGCAAATGCCGGGTGGTGCCCAACATATAGGTCCCAGGCCGTTTGCTTCCTTCCCTTTCCCCGGATAGTGTGCTCACCGAGGGACGTCATAACTCACATGTGACGGGCTAATAAGGTCATTGATGCCGAAAGCCCAGAAATCTAAATCCTAAATCTTCATTCACTACACAAGAAAATGTTCCGCTGAAAACGGTTTCTTAGCAATTATGTTAAGCAGTCCTGTAGTAAATCTCCATCAAGTAATAAACCGTCACATATAAAAAGGAATGAATAAACACATAACATTCATTTTGAGTACATTGAAATGTAAAAAGTTACAAAACATTAATATTCAAAGATTTCTCAAAATTCAGATTAACCCATTCCTTTCTCCTCAACCATTAACGAGTTACAATAGTAAGAATTGTAGTCATAAATCACATTACGTGTAGCATATTAAAGCAAGTTATACTAAAGGAATATATAATTAATGGAATATTTAACTAAAGTGATAGTTTACTATTGCACTTACCCAGGCTTTTGTTTCCTTCCACTCTTCTTTTCCGTTTGTAAACAACCTCGTTTATAAACCAACTCGCAAGCAAACGACCGTTGTTTCATGACGTCATCTATGGTGCATGAAAGAGGTGTCTATAGGAGGTCAGGACCTCACACACAGATGGACGTATATAACATATAGCTGAAGTATTTAACATACGTATACTTATGTAAAATACAGAAGATTGTTAGATGTCAGACATCCTGCAGCGACATGATGTAATATCTAAGCGGGTAAAAGGCAATACCTGTGTAGCATATGGATAAAGTACGCTCCGTACAGATTTCCTTAGTAAACATAACGAATCCTTGTATTTGTACAATATACCGCTGTCCGGATAATGGATTTTTCTCGGTGTAGTACAAAACTTTGACACTATTTTCAGGAAAATTCGTTATGGTGGTTGAACAAGTTAACGCTGATCCCCGACATTAAATTGTCCATTACTTGCTAATGGAGGTGGTACAAAACTTTTTATTGGTGGTACAAAATGGTACAAAACTAGTACAAAACTTTGACACTATTTTCAGAAAGATTCGTTATGGTGGGAAAACAAGTTAACGCTGAGCCCAGACATTAAATTGTCCATTACTGGCTAATGGATGTGGTACAAAACGGTACAAAACTAGTACAAAACTTTGACACTATTTTCAGGAAAATTTGTTATGGTAGGGGAACAAGTTAACGCTGAGCCCAGACATTAAATCGTCCATTACTGCCTAATGGAGGTGGTACAGAACTTTTTATTGGTGGTACAAAACGGTAAAGAAAAAACTTGTATAAAACTTTGACACTATTTTCGAGAAAATTCGTTATGGTGGGGGAACAGGCGTTAACTTTTTCCCCCACTTTGAATCGTCCATTACGGGTTAATGGAGGTGGTACAAAACTTTTTATTGGTGGTACAGAAAAGTACAAAACTAGTACAAATCTTTGGCATTCTTTTCTGAGTATATTTTAAAAGTGGGGGAACAAGTGAACGTAGCTTTAAAATTGTTCGTAATATAAATAATATTAAGCTTTATCAGACGTCCTGTATATACTGAATTGTTCTGTATTTAACAATGTATTTTGCTGTCATGTACACAGGGTATACATTTGTTATATTTACTTAGTAGTAGTGTCAGCTCAAATTTTTAACCCACGCCAGAAACGGTATTGTCTTCATGGAAGGTCTTTAACAATAACATTTTACTGTACGATTATTGTTTTCTCTTAACAGATTATCATCTCCAACTAGAATTCTGAAGACGATACTTGAGAATGATCGAAGCAATAGTCGGCAAGCTCCTAAGATGTTCCTAGCATCTTTTTCACAGTATATGATTCAAATGTAAAACACTTTCAATGTTGAATATCAGAATAGCTATATCTTCATGCGTAATATCAAACTGTATTTTAATTAATCAAAATGTCAAGTTATTAAGTATTTAGTTAGAATAGTTAGTTTAACATACATATTTTAAATGTCAAAATATTTTATATATTTATATAAGGATGTTTAGAAATCTGCATTCAATTATTATAATTATTATATTATTGTTTGACAACATGTTTCGTTTATATTAACAGTGGACAAATATGGCAACTCTAGCCCTATTCCAAGAAATTAGCCTACTCTAGAGTTCCCAAGTACAGGTTGATCCATTTCTGGACCAGTATTTGATAATAGGGCTTTGAGTGCCTAGGGGTGGGACTTAAGAATTAAGGAACATACTTACTACAAGTAAAATTTGTAAAAAAAAAAAAAAAAAAAAAAAAAAAACTATATTACAACTTAAAATATAAATGTAGATTTCTAAACATATAATTAGTTATATTGGTTTTGATATTTGTGTACGTATGTATGCCTGTGATTATCACTTGTAAAGCATTACTTGATAAGGAACATACTCTCGTAAGTGTTAAATTTCCAAAAAGTATTATTATCATGATCACGATCACAAAAAATAGTATTTAATTATGGTATTTTCCAATTCAAAAGAAAAAAATGATGAGCATCACATTTGCTGGGATGTAGAAAATCAAGAAAATTTTGGTGCTGCTTAAAATATTAAATCAGGACATTTATTTATTTATTTATTTGTCTTGTCTTGCTTTTAAAGAATTTTCTGCGCAAGGAAGAGAAGAGAGAGCAGAGTCAATGAACAAACACGGAAAGGAAAGGAATACTAATTGTTTTCCTTACTTACTACCACTCTTCTGAAATTATCAGTCAGCTGAGTTAAATTTTTAAACTGGTATTTTTCCCGAGATTTGCGAATTTGATAAGCATTGCGATTACGGTAGTGGCAAACTTATATTTTAATTATATATATATATATATATATATATATATATATATATATATATATATATATATATATATATATATATATATATATATATATTTTTTAATTAACGTACCAATTATCCAAGAAACGAAAGATTCAATCCAGAGGTTTTGACCTCCCGGTTGACAAAAATATTCCTCTGGATAAGACGAATTTCTGGTAAATCCAATCAAAACCAGGATTGCTGGAAATTGTAGCCTACCTTCAAAATATGGTCCAGTAGTTGCATTTTTGTGAGGGATTGAGGATCTAAGGGTATAGAATATATCTTTATTAATCAATTATTAAAGCGCAAACTTTAAGGGAATAGATTTTAACTCCCAGTCATTAGAGGGTTACGCCATCTCTTTAGAAATAGTTGCAGTCTCGAAATGGATTACATTGAAGTAATATTATCTGTTCCTGTGTGTGTACTAGGATGATATAGTGCCTTATTAGAGATTACTATTGATTACTTTTTTAAACAAACTAATTCTCTTATCATTTCGATAAACCTGTCAACGAAACTTTTTTTTTTCAACAATCAGACAATATGTTAGGAACGATTACGCAAGTCGACAGGAACAGTATTGCCAGATATATGTACCACATTTCCGCTTATTGTACCTTAATTTGCAGGTTGAATCCGCGTCCTACGTTGCTGACCTAAACTGAACTCACCCACTGAAATTAAACCATAATGTACCTTTCGAGCAAAAAATCATAATAATATACGACCAGGTATTGTTTTCGATGATACGAAGCAGTACTGTTTAAATAAATAAAAACACCTAATATACATAGTCCATTCAATAGGTGATAAGCTTCTGATTTCATTCAATACTCCTTAGTTCCTCGGGATCGTGCACAGATACTTGCCCTATAGCGAATGTTGGCGATCATGTCTTTCAGTACTCAAGATATTACAAAAATATAAATATTTAAACAGTACATTAGGACAAATATACAAAATAAGAAACAAAAATGAACATAGTTGTGTTAAAAGAAAATGTAATTGAGTGGTTGAACCCTCCCTATTTGACGAAATTCTGTTACGCCACTGACGCCTTAAAACAATTCTTAATTTATATCGACATTGGCGGATCATATCGTGCAGACCTATTGTGATTCAACGCTGAAGCTGTCAACAACTGTTAAGTTAGAAATTTCAAACATTTTCCCAGAATTATGTTAATTATGCGAGACTAGACAATTGTAGGAACGCTTAATTTACTATACTGTGGTAACACGTGATTGAATTTTTTTTTTTTTTTTTTTTTACTAGAAGCAAAAGTTTTACTCCTGGTTAAATGATTCATTGAAATTTAACACTTCTCGTCTTCTGTAAAGCTTGAGACGAAACTAATACTCAAAGTTAAATTTGTACTACTATAATTTTTTATGTTCGAGACAGATATTCTCTCTGGGGATCGAATCAAGGAAGGTAGGTACAGAAAGCTAGAGCGTTAGTCCTATTCGCGAAATGACACTGAGTTCGAAGTGAAAATTGATGTGGTTCTGGTCGCACGTTAACCTGTTGATGTCTAGGTTTAGATAACGTGTATTGCGTGCTGAGAATGGAGATTAAAACACCAACAACAAACGTTATTTAAATAAACTATACAAAACTTGATTTTAATTATGACTCAGTATGAGCCATTCAATAAAAGCATTTATTAAAAAAACGAGAATCAGTGTGGCTACCCGTCCCCCATAATTAGACATGTTAATCCACAGATTTTAGAAATATTTACCTAAAATGACATCTTAAATAAAATATTATTTATAGTAAGATAAATTATTATGAAATTTCAGTTAGATTATAGAAATAATTAGGTGAACTATAGAAAGTATTATCTGTGTTTACCATGTCTGATTATGTATTATCTACTCGATGGTAGGGGTATCACGCTTGCCAAAGGCGCTCCTTGTTGCGGGCTTCTTTGGAAAACGTTCATTCAGTGGCGATTTCAGAAACTCTCCAGGGAGATTTGAATATACGGAGAATGAAAGTAGTACTGCGAAAATACTGAACAACTATGGGAAATTTGGTACCTCTGGGATTGAATTTCTCACCGGGTCACTCCCTGGAGTCATCACTGTAATTATGCATCCAGGAGGAACACATAACAAGTTCAAATATATACCCGTAAAATTATTATATTTTAGTCGTATTGCCAGGAATATATTAAGCCAAACTTGTCAAATTCAATTTTAGACCCTCTAGGTAGAATTCGGTAATTTCAGGTAAGGGTATATTTAGCGAAAATTCTATTTTTCTCTGCTATTGGCTTCTGCAGGTCTCTGGTTGTCTTCTATTAAAAGAACGCTGTAATATCTGCATGAAATGTGGGTTCTTGCGATTACTATTATCCTGTTGGAGCAAGCCTCAACATCGTTATGTTTTTCATGGGATGGGATTTGAATTCGGTCGAAAGGTAATCAACTAAGTTAGATAGCTCAATTATTTCTTACACCCACCGAAATACCAAATTTGTGAGCCCTGCTGGAAGCAGAAATTCGGTTTCAAGGTCGCATTTTAGAGCTTCTAGTTCAATACAATTCGATTAAAATACAAGCAAGTCGCTTTGAAACTCGTTGTTATCCAAAAATGTTGGTTCTTGTAATTTGCGACCAAACAACGTGGTTTCAACACTATAGAATATATTTGAAAACTCTTTATCTCTGTCTTATCACCGTCCATGGGACCAACACTGTGTTACTATTTTTACAATGTAATGACTTATGCTATATTTTGCTATTAATTTAACTTGGATTAACTTAACCGTGGACATGCGCCAGGCGCTCTTTTCTTATTTCGTTCGTTGTTAATGCTTATAGCACTAACCCTTCCTGCCATATACCTTCTGATTAGACTATTAACAACTTCTCAAAATGACGCGCTCGCTGGTCACACTGGTCAGTTTTAGTTTAAAGTGACATGGACAGGTGAGCACATCTTGCGACTAGCAGAAGACACGCGATCGTGTTTGACCTTTTTCTGGCATAAAACTAAGATGGGTGAAAGATAATTCAATCTTTCAAACCCTAGAGGTTTTGAAATAGTGCTCAATTTACTGGAATAAGACAGCGACGAAAATTACACTGCCGAACGACGACAATTTTGGTCCTCATAGCAAACAGCATGAACAAGATCACGTCCATATAAATGAACTTTGTAATACTGAAACGGAAGAAGTTGATTCATTGGATTATTCTGAAGACGATGATTCTAGCTATTTTGTGGGGTGCGGTAAAGTTGCGAAGTGGGCAGCGATTACTAGACCTAAAAGTATGCAAACAAGAAAAAATATTGTTACATATTTGCCTGGTGTGAAGTTAGCTGCGAAGAAGGCAAAAAAAAAAAAAAAAAAATTGAAATCTCGGGAACTATTTAATAACTTTGGTATTTTGGACCAAATAGTTTCTCGTATAAATCAATAAAAGTTAGAAGCTTGGCTGTAAACTATTTTAGAGTTGCAAATGCAGAGAACAGAAAGAGATAAAAAGCACTTTTCGGTATTTTGTATGTATTTGCAACACGAAAAGACAATCATTCGAATACCAGAGATATATGGTGAACATCATGTCAGAAATTCATGAACACCAGAGATATATGGTTATACAGAACAGCCATGTCAGAAAAAAATCTTGTTTTTACTATATGTTCTGCGTTTTGGTGATATAGATACCAAAATTGAAAGGCAAAATGTTGACAACTTGATAGTAATTAGAGAAATTTTTACATCATTTGTTAAAACTGTAAATATTATTATTTTCTAGGAGAGTGTTACACAATAGATGAAAAATTGAAAGTATTCAGTGGGAAATGCAAATTTATACAATATATACTTAGCAAACCAAACAAATACGAAATTAAAATATTTGCGTTTGTTGATTCCAGAACATATTACACTTCAGAGATTGAAATCTATGCTGGAAAGCAACCTGATAACAGTCCGTATGCAGTGAACAACCAATCGATCGATGTCGTCAAAATATTATCATAACATGTATCTAACTCTGGAAGGAATACCATAATGGACAATTGATTCATGTATGATGTACATACATCTTTCTTATGCAGCAAAAGTATCACTGTTGTGGGCCCTTCAAAGAAAAACAAAGCTTTCATTCCATCAGGATTTGTTCAGATTAAAAGGAGATCAGTGGAGTTATCTCTATTGGGATTCCAAAAAGTTTGCACGTTAGTATCATATGTGCCTAAGAAAAATAAACTTATCCGTATACTTTCGTCTATGCACGATTATGCATTTCTGAATACAGAAGGCACAAACAAGCCAGAGATGAGAGATTTTTACATCTGCATCTGGTTTTAATGTACTCTAAAGACAATGACAAAAACATGTGGAAAATACTTAGGATGAAACTGTTTCATGCAAATCTTAAGTTTGAAAATAAAAGTGTTTTGAAATTTACTTATGTTAAATTTTGTGACTTAATTTTGAGAACAAATATTTTTAAAACTTACTTTTCATAGTTTATTTTAATTCAAAGCATTTAATACCGTACTTAGCTGTAAATTGAAGCTATTCAGCGGTAATGTCTAACAAACGCCACGCGAGCTTCTGTGTAATAAATTTCAGCGCGTGATCCAGGAATAAATCTGAATATATTTACTATTTGTGAGTATTTGAAAAACCACTAACATTTAACATCTAAGTTTATAGGTGAGCCTACCTTTAATCGTCATTCTATAACTTCAGTCATCCACACATACTTCAAATGAAAAGTTAATCCGATGATTTCTTTTCGGTTTTGCAGTTTTAATGTTCGGCACTATACACTTACGACATAAATTATGCAGTCGCATTGTTAATTTCTTGTGTATATATACATTTCAATTAAAGCTACTAGATGTCTCTGAAGTTTTTAAACACATATGTAATATTTTTAAATTTAATCTTCACTGAAATTAATGTAGTGTGATTTAATTATACATTTCCTAATAAATGTATTTAAATTAAAGCTATAAAAATGTAAATTATATGTTACGTTATCAGAAAATAAATGCATTTGTATAACATACATTTATGAGAACGTTGAATCTTATTACAGGTACGTTAAGAGAGAAATATTCATGTTTGTTTTAAGAGCAGTTAAATTTCACTTCTGATTGTTTCTTTTTGGAAGGCATGTAGGGTGATTTATGCCCTGCCTACGGAACACAGGAAAATATATTCTTTTTTCTGTACGTTGAGACAAATAGATGTGATGATACTATAAATATTTGTTTACTTTAAAGTTAACAAATTAAGGTTATCCATTGTATTAATTCTCTTGCCTATCTCTTTTCTTCCACATCCAGTCATTCTTCTGTTAATTTGTTGTATATATATATATATATATATATATATATATATATATATATATATATATATATATATATATATATATATATATATATATATATATATATATATATATATTTCCATTAAAGCTACTAGATGTCTCCGAAGTTTTTAAACACATATGTAATATTTTTAAATTTAATCTTCACTGAAATTAATGTAGTATGATTTAATTATACATTTCCTAATAAATGCATTTTAAATTAAAGCTATCAAAATGTAAATTAGATGTTACGTTATCACAAAATAAATGCATTGGTATAACATACGTTCATGAGAACGTTGAATCTTATTACAGGTACGTTAAGAGAGAAATATTCATGTTTATTTTAAGAGCAGTTAAATTTCACTTCTGATTGTTTCTTTTTGGAAGGCATGTAGGGTGATTTATGCCCTGCCTACAGAACACTGGAAAATATATTCTTTTTTCTGTACGTTGAGACAAATTGATGTGATGGTACTACAAATATTTGTTTACTTTAAAGTTAACAGCTAAAGGTCATCCATTGTATTAATTATCTTGCCTATGCCTTTTCTTCCACATCCAGTCATTCTTCTGTAAAAGCTATTCTAAGATTTTCTTTTACAAAACTGAAATGAAGGCAACGTGTCAACGCACCGTTTGGAGAGTCAAGGAAGTGGAAAGTCGGTCTTCAGGAAGCTGCCAAATATATTGACTTTCCCAATATGTAAAAATAAGCGAGGTTTCGTTCCTGTAGTAGCTATCATTTGGAGTCCTTACATCATAGGATGAGTAAGGAAAAAGACACCCGTCCCCCATTCAAGACATCCTATTGCTCATACGGCTATATATGAAGCTTAGGTTCCACTTTCTTGACTTTGATAAGCACTGGAGTTGATGTAGGGAGTTGAATGCGCTGGTGCCTTATTCCCAGTTTTTCTCTATACCTAATTAACAGAAAGCACATGCACCTCTAGCTTTCACTGGAACAAGCGTATGACGATAAATAAAGATACAAAGTGAGTTACAACCTGAGATGTCCAATGGAGCAAACCTAACCGACTACACCAGAGCGGATCGTTAGAACTAATTAGTGAATAAGAAGAGTGGTCAGAAATGTACTATGGGCAGGTCATAATCCCTTGATGCCTTCCAACATGAAAAGTTGAAAGCCAAATTCTCCCATCTCAACATTTATGATAACAAAGAAAGCGACGACAGAACGTTTTACACATAAAACTGTGCTTAATATATCAATTGCAAATATTCACTTCAATGTAAGACTTCAACACGGTACCAGGCACGAATAAAATAGTATTGCCGTAATTTTCCTCGCGAGTTGAGATGGTCGTTTCCTTTAGGTTCACTCAACTCTTCAATTATTATATGGCACTTTCCAGTGCTAATAGTTTGCTTAAAATTAGAAAAATGGCACCTAGGGATTTCCTTAAATCTAGTAAATAGTATAAATTGTAAACATTGCTTTTTATAAATGTTTACTAAAACATGGTGATCAAGAATAAACTAAAGACTTACAGTAGCCTATATCGTAAGGAAATGGATTAAGATACCGGTATATATTAAATGCCATAGACGGACAAATCAAATATCAAAGTAATTCAGATGTAAAGCTGAAAGATCTTTCTTCCTGAAGAACTTGGCATTGACACTTGCATCAGATCTTTTTAGAAGACGAAGCCAAGAACCAGATTCGCCTCCAATATGAAACGTAAGCTTCAAAAACGGCGGGAAGAAGAGATTCAGCTATACCAAACAGTACTATGAAAGAAACAAGGACGATCTGAACCTTGTGGTAAGGAAAAAACGTAGGTACACTCAATTTCAATGCAAGAAACGCAGAAAAAACTTGTGCTTTGAGCATTTGACATAAGTGTGTCTTCATTACTAATACCTTTTACAAACGCAGGAATCTATGGTTTTAATGTACTCTAAAGACAATGACAAAAACATGTGGAAAATACTTAGGATGAAACTGTTTCATGCAAATCTTAAGTTTGAAAATAAAAGTGTTTTGAAATTTACTTATGTTAAATTTTGTGACTTAATTTTGAGAACAAATATTTTTAAAACTTACTTTTCATAGTTTATTTTAATTCAAAGCATTTAATACCGTACTTAGCTGTAAATTGAAGCTATTCAGCGGTAATGTCTAACAAACGCCACGCGAGCTTCTGTGTAATAAATTTCAGCGCGTGATCCAGGAATAAATCTGAATATATTTACTATTTGTGAGTATTTGAAAAACCACTAACATTCAACATCGAAGTTTATCGGTGAGCCTACCTTTAATCGTCATTCAATAACTTAATTCATCTACACATATTTCAAATAAAAAGTTAATGTGATGATTTCAATTCGGTTTTGTAGTTTTAATGTTCGGCACTATACATTTACAATATAAAGCATACAGTCGCATAGTTAATATGTTGTGTATATATAGTTCAATTAAAGCTACTAGGTGTCTCCGAGTTTTTTAAACACATACGTGATATTTTTAAATATAATCTTCACTGAAATTAATATAGTGTGATTTAATTATACATTACCTAATAAATGTATTTAAATTAATGCTATCAAAATGTAAATTAGATGTTACGTCATCACAAAATGAATGCATTGGTATAACATACAGTTATGAGTACGTCGAATCATATTACAGGTATGTTAAGAGATAAATATTCATAGTTTCTTTAAAGAGCAGCTCAATTTTACTTCTAATTTTCCTTTTTGGAAGGCATGTAGGGTGATTTATGCCCTGCCTAGGTAACACTGGAAAATATATTCTTTTTTCTGTACGTTGAGACAAATTGATGTGATGATACTACATATATTTGTTTACTATAAAGTTAACAGCTAAAGGTCATCCATTGTATTAATTCTCTTGCCTATCCCTTTTCTTCCACATCCAGTCATTCTTCTCTAAAAGCTATTCTAAGATTTTCTTTTACAAAACTGAAATGAAGACAACGTGTCAACGCACCGTTTGGAGAATCAACGAAGTAGAAAGACGGTCTTCAGGAAGCTGCCAACAATAATTGACTTTCCCAATATATAAAAATAAGCGAGGTTTCGTTCCTGTAGTAGCTATCATTTGGAGTCCTTACATCATAGGATGAGCAAGGAAAAAGGCATCCGTCCCCATTCAAGATATCCTAATGCTCCTAGGCTATATATGAAACTTAGGTTTCACATTTTCTTGACTTTGACAAGCACTGGAGTTGATGTAGGCAGCTCAATGCACTGGTGCCTTATTCCCAGTTTTTTCCCTATACCTAATTAACAGAAAGCACATGCACCTCTAGCTTTCACTGGAACAAGCGTATGACGATAAATAAAGATACAAAGTGAGTTACAACCTGAGATGTCCAAATGGAGCAAACCTAACCGAACTACACCAGAGCGGATCTTTTGGACTAATTAGTGAATAAGAACAGCGGTCAGAAATGTACTATGGGCAGGTCATAATCCCTTGATGCCTTCCAACATGAAAAGTTGAAAGCCAAATTCTCCCATCTCAACATTTATGATAACAAAGAAAGCGACGACAGAACGTTTTACACATACAGCTGTGCTTAATATATCAATTGCAAATATTCACTTCAATGTAAGACTTCAACACGGTACCAGGCACGAATAAAATAGTATTGCCGTAGTTTTCCTCGCGAGTTGAGATGGTCGTTTCCTTTAGGTTCACTCAACTCTTCAATTAATATATGGTACTTTCCAGTGCTAATAGTTTGCTTAAAATTAGAAAAATGGCATCTAGGGATTTCCTTAAATCTAGTAAATAGTATAAATTGTAAGCATTGCTTGCTAAAAATGTTTAATAAAATATGATGATCAAGAATAAACTAAAGGCTTACAGTAGCTTATATCGTAAGAAAAGGGATTAAGATATAACTAACATTTAGGTTACCGGTATATATTACATGAAAAAAATTCCCTCACACAAAGCCAAGAATTACTTAAGCAGACCAACCGACGATTTGTAGTTGCAAAATGTTGTGAACACAGCCAGAGATAACATCTGCCCTTTCCCAGTGGTTTCCCAGTCGAATTTTGACATCTCACTGATCAGATTATCTAGTACAGCTGAAGCGTACACACACAACATTAATGTACCTCAGGTTTGTAAACGTTTAACCGTGGAAAAGCCTTATGGTATCTTTTAGGGATAGAACATCTTCTGAAATTTTCAAATGTCTAAGAAAGACATTTTCTTAAGGAACATTTGAACATGTGTATTATAACTGAACATTTAACATTGCGTGGGTAATTGTACGAACTTATGCCAAAATGCGTTGACGCAAATGTGTACAATTAGGATAAGGGTCTAAAACCCCGGGCGGAACTCAGCCGCGGACACTAAGTAGTTCTTAATCAGATAATTAGTGGAAAATTAGGAACCAGAGAAGCTACTAGGTTTGGTACTCCCAAAAGTTCACTGCGTAATAGGGTTAAATTGATAAGAAATGGAACAGAAATCAGCCTTGGACCAAAGTTAGGATGTTTTCAACAGACTTTCGACGGGAAAGTGGAGAACAACTTTTTTTTAAAAAATGTTTGACAACCGTTTGATGCCTCTCACACATAAAGAATTTCTTAGGCTTGTATATGACCCAGCTGAGGAACTCAAACTTGAGTACAGATTTAATAAAGAGCATAAGATCGTAGGAAAGCATTTGTACAGGAATTAAATGGAAGATTGGGTTCAGTGTTCAATCTGCAAGAATTAGGCTGATGACGCATGCGCAGAAATTGATCCAAGCAACCCCTACTACAATTGTGGCTTATGTATTCAAACATGTCGACAGAAACAAACAACAAAGTAAATTGTGCGGGGCTACCTCCCTAGTTTCGAATTCAGGACATTACCTCACAACGAATGTCAAGTGTGTTTTCCTCTTTGTTCATAGTTTGTGGCTACACAATGTAGTAAAAAAGTGTGGTAAACTATTGTGCTTCACTATGTTTATTATCATGTATTAAGATTAAACGATTTTCCAAAAAGCTTTGTTTTACTTTAGTGTTGGAGCTAGGGACCATTCCCCTACCCGAGCATCTTGCAGCGTGTGATCAAGTGCACCACAGAGAGATGGCGCTCTGCTTGCCCATGGAGAGCGGTCACGTTGAACTGTTGTGATTTCACTGTCTTACAGTGTCTTCTTTGATATTATTAATACTTAATTTTAATTGAAGTGCTTTTCTCAGTAATATAAATATCTTGGGAATTCTTTGGTACCCTGTACCACTTGTTACAATATATATTATTCAATATATTTTCTTATAAAACCATTATCGAAAAGATTTATTCTGTCCTTAAATATACTACTACTACTACTACTACTACTACTACTACTACTACTACTACTACTACTAATAATAATAATAATAATAATAATAATAATAATAATAATAATAATAATAATAGCGGAACTAGAGAACAGAGACCTAAAAGCAAATCGTAAATAATCTTCTTTCATCTTTCGAGAAGACAGTGTCCAATGTCACTAATATTGCATGTTCTCTGTTCTCATTTAAGTTTATTTACTGACAGTTGTGGTGATGTAAGCGACGAGCATCTCAAACGCTTTTTTTGAACAAATTGCAACAATGGGAGGAAACTACAAAGAGACATGGCGTGCAGCGATGTTTACTGATTTCTATTGGAATATTAGCAAGATCGAACAGACGTAAACTACAAACGACAAGCCAAAATGTGCAGGCGTTGGAAACATGTAAGTCTAGGAATCCAACATTCGCAATGTTAGTATTTTTTACATTTAAGGCTCTATCTCGATATGAGAAAGGTATATTTCACTTACAACACACCAATACTCATTACTAAAATCTGTAATCATTACTTATGTTTGCCGAAACGCTTAGAGTGGGGAGGAAGAGCGCGTTAGAAGGGGCCCCACCAAAACAGGTTATTAACAGTTTTAGGCAAGTAAAATCAACTTTAGGCAGGGTCATGAATAATTCAGAAGAGTTGGGCCTTCCGTAGGCCTTCCTGGTTTTGAGCTTTTCATGGGATATATTACGTCACTATTTCTGGCATAATATTTTGGAATGCAGTGCTGCCAGACCTTCAACAATGTCGACAGATACAAATTTGTCGGGACGTTTGAATATGACCCCACCTGTTACACTGAAACGAAAGCCAGTCTAATGTTTTTAAACGTCATTTTCGTATTCAACACTTCGAAATTATTTCAAAATGGACATTTTCATTTATGAAATAAAATATTGTAAAAAATGACATTACAGGAACTAGCAATTAATACGACAATTCCAAAATTCTGTAAGAGAATTGTCTGTACGTGACAAAACTATAATTAAGACACGAAAACAAACATCAGTTCAAAAATAGTGTTCGAAAAAATAATGTCTCAGCATTTCGTTCTAAGAGTCCTTGTAGTCTTACCCTCTGAAAGAGAAATGTTATTAAGTAATTTCATTGCTTATTTAAAACATGTAATTGTAGCTGATCACGGGGTTGTTCTTTGTATGGTTGTGACAATAGAGTATTTTAAACATACGTGTTAGGTAATCTTTTAAACACTACTATGCATTACAATGGCAATCGCTTTTGATGTCAAATTACAAGTTTGCTGTGAGTAATTAAACTATTGAAAAGGTAAAATACATTTGAGAAAAACTGCTATAAACTAAATTTATGATTCTAAAATACCTTATTATGATTTCTGTTATACCAGAAAATTGTATTTCATCCGTAGAGAAAACTTCTTCACCAATGAGAGCAATACTTGATAGAATTAATTTCCATTCACATTTACCTAACAACAAAATCATTATTTTAAATCTCAAACAATATATTTAAAAAAGATTGAATCTTAATCTATTGTTAAATTTGATTAACTTTTTTTTATATGCCTTCTAATGATGCCTGTGTGAAGTTGGCCCCCGAAAAGTTTGGGCTACACGAGATCTTTATTGGGCCAGAAAATACTTCATTTGGGTTGTTTGGGCTAGCAACTTTTAGCGTTTGGGCTACTCTGGAAACAAAGCTACAGCCTCACAAAGATTGAGGGGCCAACTTCACGTTATCCCCCCAACTGTTTGCGCCAGACGAGATTTTTATTGGGCTGGGTAGTACTTCGTTTGGGCTGATTGGGTCAGCAACTTTTAGCGTTTGGGCTATTATAGTTTCCGAAATATGGACTATTAAACTTTTTGAAAAGTGATTTTCCTGCTTCTTTTGTCGGGGTCAACTTCACTAATATGATATTTCTGACAAACATGTTTATTGGAGTTGACAGTACTTTGTGTCGACTAGTAGTTTAGGAAGTTTCAAGATTTGGGCTGTTTTTGAAACAGAATTAGAGCTTCACAAAGTTTAGGAGGCCAACTTCACATTAGTCCCCAAGTGATTGGGCCAGACGAGATTTTTATTGGGCTGGATAGTACTTCGTTTGGGCTGATTGGGTCAGCAACTTTTAGCGTTTGAGCTATTATAGTTTCTGAAATATGGGCTATTAAACGTTTTGAAAAGTGAATTTCCTGCTTCTTTTGTCGAGGCCAACTTCACTAATATGATATTTCTAACAAATACGGTACTAGAATCGGCAGTACTTTGTGTCGACTAGCAGTTTAGGAAGTTTCAAGTTTTGGGCTGTATTTGAAATAGAAAATGAAATGAAATCTTTGAGTTTTACGTCCCACGGTTATGTCAAGTCTCCGGTTAGGAGACGGTGATGATAAGTAATGAATGAAATGGTGGAATGAAGAAAGTGGGAGGAAACGGTAGAACCCCGAGAAAACCCACGCACACGGTGTTTGTCCACCACAAAGTTCACTTGGCGGGGGCTGGGATCGAACCCGGGACCCCAAGCACCAGAGGTGAACGCTCTACCACTGAGCCACCGCGGCCCCGTATTTGAAATAGAATTAGTGCTTCACAAAGTTTGGGAGTCCAACTTCACATTAGCCCCCAAATGATTGAGCCAGACTAGATTTTTATTGGGCTGGATAGTATTTCGTTTGGGCTGATTGGGTCAACAACTTTTAGTGTTCGGGCTATGACAAGTTATTTTCCTGCTTTTTTTGTCGGGGTCATTTTCACTAAGGTGATATTTCTGACAAATACTTTTACTAATTAGTACATTTCTCTCTCTCTCTCTTTTTTTTTTTTTTTTTTTTTTTTTTTTAGTTCTTTGAATGTTATTTTTAATGGAGATGATACTTGTGCCAATTAATTTGAGATAGATTAAGATACCAGTTACTATAAACTCAAATATACGATGTTTTCTTCGTCTTCATGTAATTCAATGTGGAATTCTTTTTTCATAAAATTTTGTCTAGAGCTGCTCAATATGCAGATATCCAGATTTTAGTATTTCATTATACGAAATCCGGATTTCGGCTTTCGTCATTTCATTATCCGAAATCCGTTTTCGGTTTTTGACATTTCATTATCCGAAATTCTAATTTCGGTTTCTGACATTTCATTAAATCGGAAATCCGGATTTCGGTTTCAGTTAAAATTCTAAATCCGGATTTTGTGAATCTCAATTTTTGACAGCGCTAGTTTTGTGTAAGTAGTTATCGGCTTTAATCCCCTAAAGTTATTTTACTGGAAAACAATTACTGTCTTAATAAACTGTAAAAGCAATAGTTATACGGTGTATACGGTAAACTAACCTATGTATAAGACACTGGTGAAAATTATATATACTACATACATAATTGAATTGCGTCAAACCTTGAAGAATTATGTCCAAATAATGTTTATATCCATTTATTCTTTCCTTTTTTTACGTAAGTCTTTTGTGAATACGTGGATTATATATACCTGTGTTTGATGCAGAAAGCTCCAGGTTTGATTCCCAATGGAGTCTCAAGGAGCATACAGTATTCTAACTAGTCTCCTTTATATTATTATTATTATTATTATTATTATTATTATTATTATTATTATTATATTATTATTATTATTATTATTATTATTATTATTATTATTATTATTATTATTATTATTATTATTATTATTATTATTATTATTATTATTATTATTATTAATATTATTAACAATTCTTTGTAATTTTTAAGCCGAATATTCATCCACATTATATTGTATATAGGGAAAGCAATAAGAAAGCAATTTTTTTCTCAGTTCGTTTATTTTAAAAGATTACGATGAGCACTTTATGTTTCTAGGGAAGTACTTGAATCCTTCTGCTCCACCTTGCTGAAAACGAACTACAAAATTATGAATTTGAAGTATAAAGCTTTTCTATATTTTTCGCCTATTTATAAAAGTGTCAACTCAGGTGGGTCAAGTTTTTGCTGGAGTCTTGGCAGTCTTTGGTATTCTTACACATTTAGTCTTGGTTTTGGTCTTGCATATGCATCCTCGGTCCAGGAGCGTAACAAGGCTGGGGCAACCGGGGCGATGACCCCGTCCAAAGCCGATCACGGTGCCCACAGGTACAGTTGTAAATAAATGGGAGTCGTAATTACATGACCTACATTTAATGGTGACATGCAGTTTCTCACGGTGCAATTTCACACGGTCCTGTCTATCGGATTCATCATTCTGCAGGTGTCGTGCACTTTGAATTCATTTGATTCATCTTGATAACGATTTCACTATAGAAGGAGGGAGGACACAGAACAACTGTCAATTAACCAAGAACAGAAAAAGAGCAAACACAAGTTAAATATGAACAATTAATACTACAGGAGGAGAGCTTAGGAAATGTTTCACTTTCACAAAAAGAATAATCAAAATAACCGGAAATTAAAATGACTTAAGAACAAGACAGAAGAAAAGATAAGCAAACCTAAGTTATAGTAAGAAAGGAGAGAAAATAATAACAAACAATATGAAATTGAAATAAATAGGAAAAATAATAACAAAAATTATCGCAAATTGAAATAGATGAAAAAAGAATAGCAAAAGAAAATAAGTAATAAGAGCAGAAAAGGAACATAAAATTGTAATCATTAGAAATAGGAGATAGAACAATCACAAATTAAAATAAATAAATAATAAAATAAGCAGCACATCAGAGAATTCAGTCAGGAAGTTCAAAAATCGAAAAAAAAAAATGTGCCCGCCCCAAAGCATAGAAAAACGTTGTTATTTGTGAAACACAAATCATTAGCTCTATACTCCAAGGTGATTTGAAGACGAACCTTCTCGTCTTGAAATTTTCCGAGAGAACAGCATATCGCTGAGGGGAATCATTCATACTTCTGTATATCGTCAATCCGTTTTGTACAATTCATAGTTCATTATTCCAGCTTTTGGAGATGGGCAGGAGCAAGTTCGAGCGAGTTCTTTTGAAACTCAACTCGACTCGAAACAGACATCTTTAACTTGAGTCAAGAACTCGGCTCGGATAATTTCCTCCAACTCGACCCGAATTCAGGTTGTTTCGAGTCGAGCCAAATCCTGTGTGTAATTTCAAGTACTTTCTTCAAGTATCCTACATAGACAATACAATTATTATCAATGATATTACTACTGCTAGAACTTATTATTATTATTATTATTAACAACAACAACAACACAGCATATAAAGAGAAAAGACAGGCGGTTTATATGTGAATACCAAAATCCAAGGCGAGTCTAGGAGGCAATGACACCGTTTACGAGCTTCTCGGTTTGAGTTCCGGAGAACCAAGTATTCGGGCTCGAGCCAAAAATCGTTAAAAGTTATAGGGCATCGGCCAAACATGTTCAAAACTGCTCGGCCCGGATTTAAGGCTGTCAACGGCTCAAGCTGCTCGGGTCACACTCACTCACTATCGAGCCGAACCGAGAAGTTGGCCGAGCTTACAACCCATCCAACCGAGCCGGCTCGAGCCATGGGCTTAGTTGAGCCGAGTCAAACCGAGCCGATGGACTCATTTCAACCCAGCCTGCTCAAGCCATCGGCTCAAATGAAGTAGTATTAATTCAATTGTTCGTATTTATTTTAACTTATGTTTGCTCAGTTTCTGTTCTTACTTAGTTGACATTTGTTCTTTCCTCCCTCACCCTGTATTTTTTTCTAGTGAAAGCGGTTTCAGGATGAATCACATGATTGACAGGTGGACCGTGTGAGAGTGCACCACACCTGCAGAATGATTAATCCGATAAGGAAGACGGTGCGAAATTGCTCGATAATGAGCAGTATGTGAAACTGCACAGTGCGAAATTGCACAGAATCATTTTAATGGTTTTGGGTGACCACTTTCAACCTCTGACAAATATAAATTTAGCATTATCATAGAAATTAATAATGACGAAATTCTGTGTGAAAACCTCTTGCATAATGTGTGGAACATTACATCTTTCTTCACCATTCGGAGTTCCACCCATGTATAGTCCAAATAGTTTGTAAGATAAGAAAAATTCCAACCTATTAGATTAAAACCTATTATTTCCGGCAGAAAAACATTTGAAGGTCTAACCCTCTTTCAAATACAGACCAAATCTTAATAGCCCAAAACACTAAAACTTGCTGATCCAATCACCCCAAACGAAATACTATGCAGCCCAATAAAATTTCCGTCAGGTCCAGTCACTTCGAAGGGCTTGAACTTGGCCCCAAAAAACTTCGTGAAGGTCCAACTATTTCAACTACAGTCCAAATCTTGAAACTTCCTAAACTGCTAGTCGACACAAAATACTGTCAATTCCACTAATCGTATTTGTCAGAAATATCATATTAGTGAAGTTGACCCCGACAAAAGAAGCAGGAAGCCCATATTTCGGAAACTATAATAGCCCAAACGCTAAAAGTTGCTGACCCAATCAGCCCAATCGAAGTACTATCCAGCCCAATAAAAATATCGTCTGGCCCAATCACTTGGAGCCTGATGTGTAGTTGGACCCACAAACTTTGTGAAGCTCTAATTCTGTTTCAAATACAGCCCAAAACTTGAAACTTCCTAAACTATTAGTCAACACAAAGTACTGCTGATTCTAGTAAACGTATTTGTCAGAAATATCATATTAGTGAAGTTGACCCCGACAAAAGAAGCAGGAAATTCACTTTTCAAAAAGTTTAATAGCCCATATTTCGGGAACTATAATAGCCTAAACTCTAAAAGTTGCTGACCTAATAAACCCAAACGAAGTACTATCCAGCCCAACTCTCGTCTGGCCCAATCACTTGGGGACTAATGTGAAGTTGGCCTCCCAAACTTTGTGAAGCTCTAATTCTGTTTTAAAAACAGCCCAAATCTTGAAACTTCCTAAACTACTAGTCGACACAAAGTACTGTCAACTCCAATAAACAGGTTTGTCAGAAATATCATATTAGTGAAGTTGGCCCCGACAAAAGAAGCAGGAAAATCACTTTTCAAAAAGTTTAATAGTCCATATTTCGGAAACTATAATAGCCCAAACGCTAAAAGTTGCTGACCCAATCAGCCCAAACGAAGTACTACCCAGCCCAATAAAAATCTCGTCTGGCCCAAACAGTTGGGGGGCTAACGTGAAGTTGGCCCCTCAAACTTTGTGAGGCTGTAGCTTTGGTTCCAGAGTAGCCCAAACGCTAAAAGTTTCTAGCCCAAATAGCCCAAATGAAGTAGTTTCTGGCGCAAGAAAGATTTCGTGTAGCCCAAAATTTTGGGGCCAACTTCACACAGGCTCTAATGATTTCTAATGAAAAAACGAGATACTTGTGACGAGAATAAAAAGCCCTGGAGTGACATAGATAGATATAAACTTTACAAGTAGTGGCCATATGCACCAATGAAGTTCAACTGTTGAAGGATGGTCATACAGTAACTAAGATCCACTGAAGGTATGCTAGAGGCGAGAAAGCGGGCGCAATTTTGACCATCATGCTTTGAGCCTTCTGACGACTGATTGGTTGCATAGTCTGCTAAATCGGGCGCGACAAGTTTGAAGCGTTTAGCAGGTGATTTCACGCGTGTGTGCATTATTTGCCTTTTATTTCTTTTACACTTCTGTGAACCTCTGCCACATATTGGATACATAAAACAATTACACAGAACAATTGCACACAACAATTGCAAGTATGTGTTTCAGTGTGTTCGTGTGTGTTAGTGTTCTGTGAGTGGGAGTTGTTACTCTTTATTCCTTCCTAATTTAGCAACTCATGAGTGACAGAGATAAACTAAAAATTCTGTGTATTATTTACTTTATAGTTTTCTGATACTTTGTGCTAATTCTTGTCAGTATGAGTACTTGTGCCGTAGCGGGTTGTCCTAATAATTCACGAAAAACGGAAGGAGTAATATATCATAGTTTTTCAAAAATGAATGCGTTTTAAGAGAATAGGTAGCACGATGCAAGAGAACCGACAAAATCAATGTTAACTGTGCGCATGTCTGCTCAAATCACTTCTTGCCGGATTATTATGAACGGGACTTGCGCAATGAGCTCTTAGGGATCAATTCCAGAAAGAAGTTACGTGCGGAAGCTATCCCATCTTGTATCATACCGAATTGGCATGGGGAAAAAATACCTTCTTCAAGTACTGAAGAGGGTTCTCGCTCGCAAAGATACCTCTCTCGGGAAGTGAAAAAACGTGCTGTCTCTAAACTTCACAACGTATCACTAATTAAAAGAAGGCGGGATGAAGGTAGTAATACTATAAACATTAAAGATGTCCCAGAAGTGCGTGACAAGGAAATAGAAATCAACGAACTTCGAAAGAAAATTGAAGAACTAGAAAAAAAGGTTGCATCACAGCAGAAAATGTTACTGAGATGCAAATCAACATTAAAAGAAGCTAGGGCTGCACGATATAAGATTCGGAAAAGAAACCTGAAAATTTCCCCATGTAACACACGAAAACTTGTAACAGAAGAAATTCACAAAATTCTGTCTCCTTGTTTTATAAAAGGAGAAATAAAGCGCCTTCTTCGTGGAAACAAGCGGGTGACGTGGAGTGCAGAAGATATAGCAAGAGCTTTGACATTAAGAGCTCTCTCTCCTAAAGCATATTCTTATTTAAGGATATTAAAATTCCCTTTTCCATCGCGTGCTACTCTTCAGAACTGGACAAAATCTTTTAAGTGTAGGCCGGGCATACTTCATGAAGTTTTAGCTCTACTGAAATCAAAAGTAATGGCACTCGATGAATTAGATAAAATAGCGGTGTTATGTTTTGACGAGATGAATGTGGACGGTCGCATATGCTATGATTCGGCTGATGATGAAATTCTTGGTCCTCATTCAAATGTCCAAGTAGTGATGATTCGTGGGCTTTGCAAGCGATGGAAACAACCCATTTTCTATGATTATGATACTACAATGACCAGCAAACTTCTAAATGAAATCAGAAGTGAAGTAGAAAAAATTGGTCTAAAGGTTGTCGGCGTCACATGTGACACAGAGGGAAAAAATTCAAAAGTATGGAGTGAACTGTGCGTCAATAAAATGAAGCCATATTTCCACAACCCTGTGGATACAAATAGGAAAATCTGGGTTTTCCACGACGTCCCCCATCTGTTGAAACTGTTTCGAAACCATTTTGTCGACGAAGGCATAACACTTCAAGATGGAACAAAAATTGATAAACATCTAATTCTTAATTTGTTAGACCATCTACCCCATGAAGTCAACGTCGCACACCATATTTCTGAAATGTACATAAACGTCAGAGGGCGCTTGCGGCAAAACGTTAGGCTTGCAGCACAATTTTTCTCACGCCGAACAGCTTGTGCGTTAAGATACGTTCTCCATAAGGATAAAGAAGCCAATTTCATAGAATTGATAAATGATGTCTTCGATATATTCAACTCAAGAGTGCCCAAAGACAATAGAACACCCTTGCGTTGCGCTTATGGGTTGAATCTGACGAGCCAAGAAAACGTACTGAAAATGTTTTCTGAGGTGTGCAGCACGATGCGTTTTGGGAACAGAAAAGGGTTGCTTCCTGGTCAAACTGCATTCATGACATCTATTAAGTCACTTTTGGGTTTGTTTGAAGACTTGAAAAAAATGAAAGTTTCCTACATCCTCACTTGCAGATTGAATCAAGACTGTCTTGAAAATTTCTTCTCCAGGGTACGTGGGCTTGGTGTATTTTATAACCAGCCTTCTCCTTTTGAAGTCAGAAACACAATACGTTTGCTCATTCTCAGCAAAGACGCAAGTGAGATACCACTCTCTTCAAGAACAGCCGTTGAGGATGCCAATGTAAGTGAGGAAAGCAGTGATGATCTAATAAACATAATGACCAACGACCTTTCCATCGACATCATTGATACACCAAATTCATCCCAAATTCAGCCACAAACAACTGCAGATGAAGATCTAGCGGAAAATACACTGCTGTCATTAGAAGAATATGGTGATCAAGTTGACAGTGAAGATATTTCTTTAGATGCTTTAAAGTATGTTGCTGGTTACATCGCTTTTAGATGCCATTCCATTGATAGAAACTAGGGAACCCCTCCGAATTATGCGACGAAAGTGAAACATCCTCTAATGACTGGATTTCATTCGTTTCGCGAAGAGGACTTTTTACTCCATCTACGCAATGGACTGAAACAATTAAGCAACTGGAGGTTATTTTCGCTGCCCTCCGAGGTTCTAATTATGCGTTAGGCAAGGGTGTAATGGAGCGATTGTGTGCTATAGTAAAAGAAAAGTTTCCTGAGCTTCATGATAAGGTCATACGTACGTATGTTCGAACGAGGACATTTATCAGAATCAGACATCTGAACAAGAACTTAAAGGAACAAAGCATGAAGAAATCAGCTGCGAAGAGGAATCAGTTGTGGGCTTCTTCGTATCTTGGAAAATAAGAAGTTTGCAGTAGGACTAATTTCCACACCTTCTTCATACGGGGTAAGTAAAACAGATATTTATTTGTTTAATAGTGGTAATGATGATGTGGTGTTCTATCCGAAAACAGGTCTTTGACGCAAAAGATCCCTGGTGGTTTACCATTGCCTTCCATGGAGGATGATGACTTACGTATAACTAATAAGCTTTGACGAGCGAGTTAGCTCTGTTGATAGAGCGATGAGCTTGCATTCGGAAGGTCGTGGGCTCGATTCTCATTGCCGCCAACCATCCTCACGGGTCTTTCAAGGTTTGCTTCAGTCCTACTAGGCAAATGCTGTGATGGCAAATAGGTCCTAATCGACAGTTTTCCAAATCCTTTCTTCGTTGTTATTGTTATGCAACGCTGCCTGTAGTTGTTATAGTTATGCGCTTCAAAATATCCTCTAAGTCATGATTTTATATATAATGTATTTATATTCACACTCAAATTAAAAATAGGCCTGTATTAATATTCAGTAACAATAAGGGTAGTCTTATTGGGTGAAACAACTTTGTTTTGTGTCAAAATTTTGACTTGCAGAACGTTTCATACACACAGGATTTTTTTTTATTTATAAAAAACAGTTTCTACGTTATTGAAAGGTGGTAAGGGAAAAATGTAATATAAATCAAACGATATGTATAAGAAGACCCATCTTTGAAGCAACTATATTATAATGGAATATAAAAGTTTTTCTTTTAAAAAAATGCCTGCGTACTTGTTACAATTATTCCCTCGGAAGGGTCGCTCATTGCGGCAACTCGCGTCAACTTATGGTGTTTCACGTAGTAGCAGAAACAATCTTCCTACAGGCATCAGCGAGATGACGTCAGCGCGCCAACAGCGAATCACAATTCAGAGAGCGGTAGTAGATGCCTCTGGTTTCGGTTTTGATAGAGTGTTGTAATCAGTCATGATAAGTTGTCTTTTGATGCTCAATCGTTTGCAAAATACCTCTCTTAGCTATTTGTTTCCGTTTTTCCTCTATGGCAAAAAACTTTGAAACAAGCAATGGTTAATTTGAATTACTTTCGTTATGAATAGGAAACTAATCAATGAGATTATACCTATCGTTGGAATGTTGAATCAATTAAAAATCCAACACGATATCTCTTACCATTTTGCTTTGTTACCTATAGACAGTCAGACGGATGGACAAAGTCAATCTATAAGAATTTTGACATTTATGCGTAGCTTAGTTTTTAAATCTAAAAATTGGAGCATCCTGAGAGTTCCACTGTTCCATACAGCTATTAAATATGGGTTTTAATGGTATCTCAAATGTTTTGAAACGCATTATCTTTTACACATGTTACCATGAAAGAAATATCATCTGAAGTATAGCAAAGTATAAGAAAGTTGTTACTTTGGTTACCGAGTTTTCTTCCCGTTTCCAGTAACTTATCTGTATACACGACATTCCCATCTGTATAAATCGAGAATAGTCAATTGCTTGACTATTTTAAATCTACCTAGCGTTTCTGGACATTGTTCATCTTATCACTTGAACATCCTCATATTTAACCCTCATCTTATCACTTGAACATCCTCATATTTAACCCTCATCTTATCACTTGAACATCCTCATATTTAACCCTCATCTTATCACTTGAACATCCTCATATTTAACCCTCATCTTATCACTTGAACATCCTCATATTTAACCCTCATCTTATCACTTGAACATCCTCATATTTAACCCTCATCTTATCACTTGAACATCCTCATATTTAACCCTCATCTTATCACTTGAACATCCTCATATTTAACCCTCATCTTATCACTTGAACATCCTCATATTTAACCCTCATCTTATCACTTGAACATCCTCATATTTAACCCTCATCTTATCACTTGAACATCCTCATATTTAACCCTCATCTTATCACTTGAACATCCTCATATTTAACCCTCATCTTATCACTTGAACATCCTCATATTTAACCCTTACTTTTAAAATGCGTACCATCTTTGAAATTTAAACATACATTATACCTTTCCTAACAGAACTACGTAGCAAAGTTATTTCTTTAATATAGTAATATTATTTGATATTAGGATTTTACATATCTCATATGCCTAACTTTTCTACTGTATTCTAATATTCTTTTTTCAAATGGGAATATCAATCTTTAAAAGGAAGATAGTCAGTGTGGGTAAGATTAAGGTTCGTATATACACTACAGGTTGCGCCAGCCCAATCGTTGGATGTGTGACGTCACAGGGTAAGCAGACGCGAGTATTTTCTTGGCTCAGTGATGCCAGTTTTGTAATAGCAAAATTCCCGTCCAAAGCCACAAAATTTCCCGATGTGATGCAAAATTTCCCGCTAACCTAAATAGATATAGTTTACATCTAGTAGTAAACAATTTTAAAAAATACCGCTTTAGACGGACTATGATGTACAATGGAATTCATTCTCGTAGTATAAAAAGGTATTATTTATAGTTATGCATGATAAGGTAAAAAACATTTTTTTTTAAATACTGTGTACACTTTTTTGTAACGAACACTATGTCGTTCTTTATGGTTTGGAAGGGAATGCTATGTTCAGCAAAGCCAGAATTAATTCAGTTGTTTTGGCCTAACGATTTTTGTGTTGCAGCACATTGCTTGTTCCGTCACCAAAACAGCAGCAAAAAGCAGGATATTTTGGAATTGCTTTACATTAACTTGATTTTTAAAGTCTTTTTGTCTTTTTGAGGTTCATTTGTATCACAAAAGAGCTCAGTGTTAAGGGTCTTACACCTAAAGCCCATTATACATCGTCAAACTTTTCCATCAAATATTGTATCAAACTTTTCTTTGACGATATTTGGTCAAATAAGATGGGTAAAACTTTCACAACCATTATAAACGATCAAATATAAAGGTGAATATCATTGCCCAGTTGTTTATATTTCTTGATTCAGTTGTTAGGTCACATGAACGTACATGTGAGTTTTATGGTGGCACCTGCTGGTGTAACTATAATGAATGAGATTGTAGAAATGAATGGAATGACTATTCACAGTTACTTCTGTCTCATTTCCCTGCTTTATTGCTATTCCCAAATAAATCTTATTTTCATGGTTCCTTTCTTGTTCAGTAAATACATACGAATCTACATTCTACTTATTAGTCCGATGCTTACATTTCTTCTAATTCAGTTAATTTTCGAGTAACTTTTGTAACTTTGGGGCACTGATTAAGAATAAATAGTCCGCCATAAAAATGTTTGGCTATTGTTAAGCTTTGGGGGCCAGGATTTTAATTGACTTTTTTGCGATTTTCTATTAACATTCGGTTAGATTAGCTTAATAACATTTAATTCACACAGTATTCCCGAGCGAGCGTTAGCGAGTAAAGGCGGGTTAGAGTCTCGCAGGGCACATTGTTTTCAGTCTTCGTTAGTGTTGCCCCCCCCCCCATTATTAAACAGTTACCAAATGTTAGGTTTTACAGTTAAAATGAGAGAGTACATATTAACGAGGGTTCTATAGGATATTAAATTCCCGAGGAATTTTTCAGTGTAGGAAACTTCTAATTTATATTTAGAAATGCGAAAATATTACGAACTCTAACCTATTTTGATTTTATGCAACATCAAGTGTTTTTGGCTCTCACCTGCAGCTATTGATGCCTCTGCCTCTTGCGAACAAAACCCTGTGCTAACTTGTGGGTCCCATGCTGTGCTCCTGTTCTGAATCGGTTAAATATCATCCTCGCTGTTAATGGCCAACTATCGTAAGATGCTTTTCCTTCAGTCTCTTTTTAAATGATATACGTTCGATGCGTAGCTACACCTTAGAGGTCTTCACTACTGCGTAATTAAACTACCGCTAATTTTAGAGTTTTCCTGTAATATCCTCAAAATAAATAAAAATACCCGAAAAGTAGAAACGTAGTAAACTAAACAATACGATTTTGTATGTGATACCGTTATCACAACTCATCTATCTGCTTTCGATTTGCAACTGCTTTCGATGTGCTTTCGATGTAAAGACTTTGTTCCTAAAAAGAAATGTAAGTCTAGTAGGTACCCTCCATGGTTTGATTCGGAGGCGCGATCCGTTTTAAAAAACAAAAAACTGTCATGGTCACTGTGGAAGCAACATCCAAATGAGAATACATATAAGAAATTTTCTGAGATAAGACGTTACTCAAAACAGTTGCTTAAAATAAAATATGAAAACTATATTGCCAGTATAACATCTGATATTTCTACAAATCCAAACAGATTTTGGTCCCTCATAAATTCAAGAAGAAGTGCTTCCCGCATTCCTGAAGAAATTTTTCACGACTCGATTGTAGCAACTGGTGAAAATAGAGTTCATATTTTTAGTGATTATTTCTACAAGAATTTTTCTGTTCAGACTACTCCTACGCCGCTTCCCTCTGTTCAGCAAGTTTGTTCACACACGTTGTCTTCACTCAGTACTTCTCCTGATGAGGTAAGGCATCTTCTTTCTTCTTTACCTTTGAATCGTTCTCCTGGTCCTGACAATATCAGTTCAATCTTCTTACGTAATACTGCAGAATCTCTGGCCAACCCTTTATCATGATTTTTAAATAGATGCTTTAGTGAAGGTGTTTTTCCTAGATCGTGGAAACAGGCTAATATTGTACCTATTTTGAAATCTGGCAGCGCGAACAATGTTTCATCATACAGACCCATTTCTCTCTTGCCCATCCTTTCTGTGGTGTGCGAGAAAATAATCAAAGATAGATTGCATAAATTTGTTTCACCCTACTTAGATCCTGCTCAACATGGCTTTCTTCCTGGCAGTTCTACTATCACAAATTTATCTTTATTACTTTCGGAAGCAGTTAAATCTCTGTCCAATAATACACAACTTGATGTAATCTATCTAGACCTAACTAAAGCTTTTGATCGCATTGACACTAAGCTTCTTCTTCATAAACTAGCACATAGATTTAATATTCACGGCAACTTCTTCTCATTGTTACGAGACTATCTCACCGAACGTGAACAACGTGTTGTTCTCTCTGGATCTGCTTCGAATTTTGTTCCTGTTCTCTCTGGTGTTCTGCAGGGTAGTATTCTAGGCCCACTTCTTTTCCTTCTCTTCATGGATGATCTCCCGTCTTATCTTAAGTTATCTGATACCAAAATTCTTCTCTTTGCTGACGACTGCAAATTATTTCGGGAAATTAGGACAGCTCAAGATGTGATTGAACTGCAAAAAAACCTCTCAGATCTTCTGGACTGGTGTAGCATGTGGAATCTAAAAGTAAATCCCTTAAAATCTTCTACCATTACATTTTCATTAAAGAAAAACAAAATCCCTTCTACCTACTTCATTGGAGATGATCCTATTGCTAAGGTCTCATCTCAGAAGGATCTCGGGGTTGTGTTGGACGAAAGACTTCTGTTTGCTGATCACATTGCTGCCATGACCAAGAGTGCTATGCGATTATTAGGTCTCCTGTACAGGTTTACAGAGATTAGGGATATTACAGCCTTAAGTATATTCTATAAAACGTTCATTTCAACCAAAATAGAGTACTGTTCCACCATTTGGAGTATGGCTAGCGTATCAACTCTCTCTCGCATTGACTCAGTTCTAAATTTCTTTCTTGCCATTGTCAGGAAAAGAATATCTTCTGTACGCTGTTTAAGTAAACCTGAATTGTTGACTGTTCTTGGCATCCGTACACCTTCATCTCGTCGCATGCTATTTGATATGATGTTTCTTCATAGAATTCTAAATGGGAAACTTAGAACTGAAGAACTAATCTCTAAATTTAATATTCGGGTACCTGCAAGAAGAACTAGAAATAGTGAACTACTTCATTGTAACACGCCTCGATTATCAATTATTCAGCGTTCTTTGTTCTATAGACTGGCTTCTGAATTTAACTCCATTGCTTCTGACGTGGATATTTTTAAACCTGAGAATGTTTTCCGACAGGAAATTATTGCTACACTTATGGAACCTTAGTTTTATTTCAATTTGTTATTGCTATACTTATGGACCTTTATATAACTTTTTGTTTATAACTTTTTGTTATTGTTAATTTTATATTCTATGTTATATAGTTTCAGTGTAAAATGGCTGCCTTGCTGTATCTGGAACTTTGGCAAATAAATAAATAAATAAATAACTGTAGATAGATTTAACAGTTTTTGTGGGTTATGTAAATAGGGGCATACCAAAAACAGATAGGGAATTGTAGTAAAAGTATCACATGCACAATTGTATTGTCTAGTTCACTACGTTTCTGCTTTTCGAATATTTTTATTAGTTTTGAAGATATTTTAAAAAAAAGTAAAATTAGCGGTAGTTTAATTTCGCTGAAGTGAAGACCCTTAAAGAAAGTCCTCGTAAAGTGAGTCTGCACTCATGAATGCAACTCCTACAATGAGAAACAATTTTTAAGGCATTACGAATTAATTTCGTGAAGAAATAACTACATATAACAAGGTAGCACATGAGCGTTCCATACACATCATATACAGGCATATTGTCAACCTGTACGCAAAAATCTGAGCATGCGCCAAAGTAATTACATGCCAGAACGTCTTAAGAAATCTTTTAAATCAAGAAAAGTAAAAAAAAAATGTTTGCTTTTTTTTTAAAAAAAAAAGTCACGGAATATTCTCAATCTACGCCAATTTTGGGAAGTCGCCTGTGGTACTTAGCCCTAATATTCTTTAATTTTATAGTTATACAAAACAGATTACGGCTAGTATGCATCAAAATAGTGTCAATTGCTTTCCGTGTCCACATACTCAAATTTAGTGCCACCGCATAGCGATTTTTTTTTTTTTTTTGTTTTCTTTGATATAATGTTGTATAGAAATAGAACAGGTTCTAATTTAGAACAGTTGTGTCAAATGTTGTAACCAATCCAAAAGTTGCATACAATTTGGTATCATAAATGTTCAAATTCTACTTTGATGAAATATTTGATACAATGTATGATGGAATATTTGTTCGTCTATAGCGTATTTTAAAAAGTTGAGAATGTCTTCATTTCCCGTTTGCAGCCCATTTTAAAGAAAAATTCCCGCATTCCCGCCAGTGCTCAGAATTTCGCATTTTACGGGAAATTTCCCACAAACTGGCAACACTAGCTTGGCTGTGCTTACCTCATGACGTCACACGTGTTCGGCATAGTTTGTAATCTCAGTTTGCGGCGTCCCCCTGGGTAAGATTCGCCTCGTGTGAATTCGGTACTACTCTAACACCAGACCACACAGAGAACCTATTCAACAAATTGGAATTATGCGTGTCACCATTAAAGGAATAAACAATATTCGACACAATCTTCTAGTTAGCATGGTATGTTTTTTTCATATGAAGCCTATACAGACGTAAATGAAGAATCTATTCCAGCAAACAAAAGCTTACAATTATTATTGGCTACGAACTAAACACTTTTAACGCCATAAAAATTGCTTCTTAACAATTTTCTCGAAAACTATGCATTGCAATTTATCTTCAAACATTTCGTTTTCTTCAGGTAAATGACATCTGTCAATTGAATTGTCTCATCATTGCACTCATTCGTAAAGTGCTCGTAGCGGGTTAGATCCCACAGGACTGAACAGGAAGGCATCCCTGATCCTTGAAGAAATATCGGAGTAATTTTGAAAGTCATCTTTATATCAGTGAATTCGCTATAACTGAGGCACATGGATCTTCCAGTACGGCCATATATATTTCAGCTTCGCTTTCTATATTGAAACTATTCTTTGTTTAAAGCTAAGTATCCTAATACTACTATTATTTACCATTATCATCAGAAATACTAAATACATAATTTTGAAATATGTTTAGTACAAGGGGTCCAGAAGCACGTAAAAACACAACATTTACAGGAGAAATGAATTATGCAAGTACTTAGACGTAATGGGGCGTTTACACTTAGTCGATTTGCGTTCGATTCAGTTGAATTGACGTCACTTTCAACTTAATCGACCGTGTAAACGGGACTTCAACTTAATCACTTGTTGATGGAAGGCGACTAATCGACTGGCAACTGAATTAAAAGACGTTCTATTTTCTGTTGTTAAAATAATTGAACACATCCATCAATCTGATTCGGCTTAGTTGCTTCGATTTAGTGGCAAATGCAGCGAATCGATTTAATCGTGCGACTAAATCGACTAAGTGTAAACGCCCCATAACATAACGTAACAAAACCTATCCTAACGTAACATAAACTAACCTAAGCTAACATGAACTAACCTAAAGTAACCTAATATTAGTAGAAGTAAGCGAAATTCTATAATTTTGTGGAAAAATATGCGGGACCTCTACACAAATATAACATAAACTAAAGTAGCCTAACCTAACCTAAATTAACCTAAGCCAACCTAACCTACTCTACACTAACAGAATGTGAACAGAAATTACCAAAATTGTTACTTTTTTTTATTTTTTAAGAGAAAAGAGCTTGACTCCTTCTGCTAAACATAGATCATAATTTTAACTGGATGTTTGATAAACCACAGTAAGACAGATGTTATGTCCCAGCATTGGATCTAACAGTATCTTTCAAATTTGTTAATTATAATTTTGTGTTACTCCTTGTGAGGTTTTAATAGGTTAATGTGTTTAAGTATCCATTACGTTTAATGTTTATTTAATTTTCTAAAACTTGTAATTTTATTTGATTAACTGATAGGGATTTATTGATCTGTGCCGCATTATTATAGTAATTATTTAAGCTTCCAATTTAAACGATTGATTATGTTTTAAAAGAAGAAGAAGAAAGCTCGAACTTCATATGAAAATAAATTATGAAGAATTAGGTATTGTAAACAAATTGATAATAGAAGTTAACTGTAAATTTTAATTAACAAAATCTCTTAACATCTGAAAAACTAAATATTAGTTCTTGGAGTCTTGAAAGTAATTAAGATGTCTAAGTAGAAGGTCGTTCTAAGGGCTTAGGTCTTCTTTGTTTAACAAGGCACTAAATAATGATTTAAAATTTTATATGATACAATTCGCACGTAATATGTCAAAATTCTTGTATAACACAATTTGATATATAAAATCAAAATTTATGTAATCGCCTAATCGCCTTATCAGTATTATATATATATATATATATATATATATATATATATATATATATATATATATATATATATATATATATATATATTCATTTGAGTTAGTTAATTTGTTCATATAATCCTTCATTTGAGTTATTTGTAAGATTATTTAAGTCCCCCGACTGTTATATTCTCATCGGCGCCTCTGGTATTTTATATTTTTTTCTGGTACTGTGCTGTGTACCGTGAGTACAAGTATGTAAAGACTCCCTTTTGTTATTTCGTCAGCCAGTGTTTTGAATCACTCCTGCACAAATACTCTATTTAGGCTTTGTTCCTGTATTAGGTGGGGGGCAACTTCAGGCTGCTGTTCTAGCTGCTTTACCAAGCGTAATTATCTTGGAGAAGGCATTAGTTAGGTTGCGTAACTTACGTATTTTGTACCTCAAGAATTTATGTAGCCTACTGTACACAGAATATCATTAAGGACTGGAGGTGATCAAGCACTCAACCTCATATTTTCAATACATGCGTGATTTTTCTACATAGTATAATGGAATATGCTTAGTCACTGTATATATTGGGACTCGAACTTAAATACGAACCTTATGGTGTACAATGTGTAAAGGAAACTATATCTTAAAAAGCAACCTTGTAGACCATAAGGGCCCTATATCTTAACATAGTAAATGTTAATTTTCCATATTATCATAGTCACGGAAGAAAGGGTTGAAATTAGGAAATAATCCTTGCATATGCCACAGAGTCAGTGTATCCTCTAAACAAGGAATATGCTGAAACTCTATAGGTTGCAACGTGTAAAGATAATATGAAACTTTATGAGAAGAGTGAATGTTTTCATTTTTTGTAAATAGAACTCATTGGACTTGCAGTTTAATCGAAACTTAACTCTAAGTGTGTGACGGTGAGTGTTGTTGCACATAGGCTATAATCTAAAGTGATTCCTTCTAACGAGCTATTTTTAGACTTTTTACATTCATAAAAAATAACTTAAGCAACCAGGAAAAGATAGATATTTTAGATAACGATTTCTTAATCTCCAGTATCCGTACCACTGGTGATACGCGAGCTACTGTGGGGTTAGCGTGTGGTGCACCACTGGAAAATGTTGAAAATCGTTGTTTTAAACGTATGGTTATTCTCCTACAAACGATTTTGTTATTTAATTACACACACAAATGTAATTTTTGACTAGCACAGTTTAGAACAAAAACATGAAGGCATAATGTAAAGTGAGGACTCACTTAGGGAAGTAATGCCCCGGGAAGCAAGAACTAATTACACGATTCTGATTGGTTGGCAGTATCCATTTCTTTTCACGTGGCTTTTACATATAGCAGAAATCAAAAGTTTGCTGCTGTCAGCTCTCGTGACCGAGCGTGCTAGCACAACGGGATAATAATGGTAATCTTTTTCGGTGTGGGTTCAAACCCTGCCCAAGGAAAGTTTTTTTTAATTTTTTCATAACACTTTTTTATTAAAATAATTGAAAATAATACTTAAAAATCGATTTACTTACTTTTGTGCAGATAAGTAGTAGTAGTAGTAGTAGTAGGAACGGTTAGAAGCCTCGCAGGGCTCTTTTTGTTCTTCCTTGACACCCATAATATAAATTTTGTGACCAACTTAAAAGAGCTGACTAGAGTAGCGCGTAAAACAGCTGGCTAGGGTAGCATGCAAAGAAAGTTACTTTCTTGAGTAATACACTCCCGAACGGGACTTTCAAGAAATGAAGTGTAAACTCATGATATGTACTTAAATTAAGTATATTTTATTAAGAACTGTTAAGACCTGTTTAATTGTTAGTCTAATAAATGTAACCAAGCATTAAGTTCCAGCAACAATGAAAGGTTAGAGGTTTTAACATAAGATATTTTAAATAGTAATAATAAAGTTTCACGCCATTTTCATTTTTTTACCCCATTGATTTATATGGAGTTGAAAGCTAGCTAGTTTTCTGTTTCCCTTTAAATGAAATGGAATTTTAATGGTTTGATTTTACTTATTTCTGCTGCAAATCTATTTAGATTTGCATTACTTCATGAAAAGTAAGTTGTCTTATATACTATTTTAAGATTCAGAAATAAAATTTAATGACATCATCAAATTCCACTTCATTGCAAAAAAAGAAAGAAAGAAAATCCGCATGTTAATCAGTAGTTTAAAATAACTTAAGCTGTCCCGGTGTTGTGTTGAATACATTGTTCTCGAAACATTTTACAATGTAATAGGTTTCATCTTCTCAGTTGACCCTATGCAAATCGAAAGTGGTAGATATAAACCACTTTCGGTTTCAATGTTTATTGCTATAGAATAAAAACGATACTAGATAGCGACAAATGTTTTCTTGCAATCGGTTCAGCATGTCAAGAGTACATACCTTCAGCATCTGCAACACTTTATGAAAACCAGAACTGGTTGAAATATACTAGTACTTCCGGTTCCAATATTGATTTCCATACAGCAGAAACCAGTACGAGATAGGACGCTGAATCGATTCCAAAAAAAACGCTTCTCTATAAGAATAGATTTCTCATATTCTAGCATAATTCTTTATTCAACTGGAAGTGGTAGAAATGAACCATTTTCGGTTTTAATGTTCATAATAATCGAAAAAGATGCTAATAAATAACGAAAAGTGAATTTCAGCAATCGATTTACTGTCATGAGAATATACCATTAACATTCGAAACAGTCTATCAAAACAGGACATTCTATCTCAATACTTATTTCCAGAGAGCAAAAGCGGTAAGCGATATAAAGAAAACTGATTTGAAGCACTGACACCGATTCAGTGCTTCAAAATAAATTCTGTCTTTACTTTTCTCTATATGTTGAATCTAGAAGTGGTGAAAACCAACATGTATTCGATTACAACACTGATCGTATAACGCGGAAATAGTTCGCGACAAGTAGATTACACTGGTCGGCATGAAAATCCTCCCACTAGGGTGAAAGGGTGTACCGGATAGATTTCAAGACACTGATTACGAATATCTCATCGAGAAAGTTCCAGCACGTAAGGTTTCTTTTGGCGGGGTGCTGTTTCCATAATTGACAGAAAAATCGTATTTTTCGTTATTTAAAGTGTTTTCCGTGATTGGAGTGCATAATTCTGAATTTTTATCTTAATCCTAAAACTGTTACTAGGCTATATCCCAAGAACATTCTTTTCTCCAGCTCACGACCCCCAGAAACATACCCCCTCCCCTTGGGTTGCATAGATTTATGGTCGTTCCACACTGCATACACTAAAACCTACGCGTTATTGACGGAGAAAGGTTTCGTAATCAACTTGCGATCATTCGTCGGCTCCCTTTTGTTTAGACGACAGACAGATTGTTGAAAAAAGGCGCCAAGACATACACTACGTTGTCGCGTGAAACAAATATTTCAGTTTCGAGTTGATCTTCGTGTTAAAAGTTGTGTTACGCTGTGTCTGTGTATACCGTAGGTGAAAAATATTTCTGCTTGAAATATTGACGTTTGTGTTAAACGAACATGCCAAGAACTTGGAACAATTCGACAGATTCATTCTGCTACATATATGGGGAAGTGATTTTCAAGGGATAAAGTAGGCCTTTGTCACCGTTCCTAAAGACAGCCTACCATCTGTACTTCGGGTGTAAAATCGGAGACCAGGATCGCGTTTGGGCTCCGAAACAAAGTTGTATCTCGTGTGCGCGTACTCTCACAGGACGGTTGAAAGGTACACATAAATCGATGCCGTTCGCCGTACCTATGTTTTGGCGTGAGCCCCGTGATCATGTTTCAGACTGTTACTTCTGCCTGACTAATATAAAAGGTTTCTCAAAAATCATGAAGCATAAAACACAGTATCCTAACTTGGATTCCACGAGGAGACCTGTGAAACATGATGTTTGTCTGCCTGTACCCGTACCACCAGACTCATACACCCTGTGCAGTGTTTCATCCGATGAAGAACCTGTTGCTTGTGAGTATGTTGCACAATCTTCGAGTACACAGTCAGATCCCAATTAGGCTCCAGTGCCTGACACTAATGAACCACATGTGATAAGTCAGTAAGAGCTGAATGATCTGATCAGAGACTTAAACCTTTCCAAGCCTAAGGCCCTGTTGCTTGCATCACGACTTCAACAATGGAATCTACTAAACCAATATGTGAATATATCGATGTATAGGAAAAGAGAGGTGAGCCTAGTTCCTAATTTTACAAAGGATGGTGATTTGGTGTATTGCAGTGACATTCCATCGCTTATGGGATAACTGAAGTTGAACTACAACAATGAAGATTGGAGGATATTTGTAGATTCCTCTAGGATAAGTCTCAAGTCAGTGTTACTACACAATGGCAATGGAAAGCCAGCCATCCCTATTGTTCATGCTGTACATATGAAAGAAACATACGAGAACATGCAAAACCTATTGCAGAAGATAAAGTACGAACAGTTCCAGTGGTCTGTATGCGCTGACCTTAAAGTTATTGCCATCCTCACCGGTTTACAAGGAGGTTACACAAAGCACTGCTGCTTCTTGTGCCATTGGGATAGTCGAGCCAAAGATCAGTACACCATCACAAAATGGCCGCCAAGGAAGCAACTGGTCCCAGGGGAGATGAACGTGAATAATGAACGTCTTGTGGATCCGGAGAAAATATTCCTACCACCCCTTCATATCAAATTAGGGCTCACGAAGGTCTTCGTCAAGGCCCTGAACCGGGATGGTGAAGCATTTAATCATCTCAGAAAACTATTTTCAAGACTCAGCGAGGCCAAGGTGAAAGAAGGTGTTTTTACGGGACCTCAAATCAGAGACGTTTTCAAGGATACCACATTTTCTTCTAAGCTTAATGAAGTGGAAAGTGAGGCTTGGGAGGCCTTTAGAGAAGTGTACAGTAACTTTCTAGGGAATCATAAGTCACCTGATTACAAAGACATTGTGGGCAGGTTAATTACTTCATTTCGTAACATGGGATGTAATATGTCCCTAAAGTTATACTTCCTGCATCGCCACCTGGACTTCTTCCTTGAAATGTACAGCTTGGGGGAGGTCTCTGACGAACACGAGGAAAGGTTTCACCAGCAAATAGCTACCATGGAGAGGCGATACAGTGGTAAATGGAGTGTGAATATGTTGGCAGACTTCTGTTAGAATGTGACACGCGAGACACCCTGTAGTAATTACAAGAGAAGTAGGAAAACCAAGTGACACGTAAGTGTTTAACTTTTTATGAAATCTTATCTGCATAATTTATATTGATATTTAAATTATAACGTGCAAATTATTATGGGTGGAGAATAGCATCTTTGGGCGGATACTGAAACACCCCTTCCTCCTTGAAAACAGGTACATCCTGGAGGAAAACGGGTTACGGATTCGAACTCAGGAGCTCGAAACCTATAGGAATCACCTATTTTCGTTCGTGGGAGCGAAAAAAAAGTTTCATTTTACTGACTAGTGTTATTGATATTCATTAAGTACTGAGAATATATTTAGTGTTTGATTTTGTTATTCTTGTTGCAGTCAAACGTGATAGCCCAGTCCTAGTTTAAATCTTAATCCTTGTAGAGCAAAAGCAATTAGAGATAGCGAATAATGTCTTTTTGATATGGATTCAACGTCCGCTTAATATAATCTACTTTAACCTTATTCCTCTATTGTAACCAGTAGTTATAGATGTACTCAGGGGTGTAGCCAGCAGGTTTATGTAGGGGGGGCCCGTCGTTTTTGAGGGGGGCCAGCTACAAAGCCAAAAGAATTTATGTTGCAGCTAGTGTTTTTGAGGCATGAAAAAACTGGCAAATTTTGGTTTCCAGCTTCTCCTTTATTATTATTATTATTATTATTATTATTATTATTATTATTATTATTATTATTATTATTATTATTATTATTATTATTAGCTTTTTGTGCATAAATTATATTCCAGGTAGTTTTTATTATGTTTAACCAATAATCACTGTCCCGGACCAAATTCCTTACCGGACCCGGTATATACCTTTTGCATAACTAGTTTAAGCCCTTGTACACAGAACCTATCTACATAAGGCTAATTTTCTTTGAAATTTCACTTGTTTTCTTTAAGATTTCCTGACAAAAATAATTATTTATTATTCGTGACTAAAAAAAAACATAATTATTTAATTAACATCTATGTCTTATTTCCTATTCTAGGGGCCGTCCACATATTACGTAACGCTATTTTTGACCAATTTTACCCCACCCTTCTGCTTGTCACACTTTGTAACGCAAGGCCGAACCCCACCCCTTTGTTACGTAACACTTTTTGATCTTTATTTTTTCATTATTTTGATTATTTTAGGGTAGAACTTTTTTATTAGAAAATGCTTATATTATTGTGAATATATTTATAGCGTTTTTCGCCAACAAATCAAAGTATTAGAAAATGGTAGACTCGTAATAATCTTTTATCCCCATAAGGTTGTTTAATTAACCAAGGAGGTCGCACCCATCAGTTTAGGTCACTGGTGATTGGCAAGGAGAATTTACTGCGGAAGATGCAGTCAAAACAGGATTTAAAGAAATAACATCGACCTCTTCTTCCGAGATACAGAGAGCTTCGTGCATTTGAAGTTCGCCAGTCTTAACGATACAGAGTTCTGTTCCTCGTCGACCACAAATTCGAAATGGCTGCACACGTGAAGGAGCAGGGACGTCTCGTTTGTAAACAAGCTTTCGAGCGTCTTCTTTGGACTTCGGACTTCAGTTTACCACTTTATAAATTCTTTTTTTAAAACAAATTAGTGCGAGAATGCGAATAAACTCGATTTCTTCAGAAACATTCAAATCCAATAATAATAATAATAAAGTAGTACGACAATAATATCCGACGAATAAGGTTTTTAATATCTTTAGGTCTGCAAATCGTGCATTGTTCCCTCAAAAAAATGTTTCAAGAAAAAAAAGTTTCTTCTGTTTCACATGCGAAATTTCTTCGAAGAAAAGAATGGGTAATGATTCGAATCAGAAGTTTTAAATAATATTCTCAGAAATAGCAATGCAAGTGGGAACGCGAAGGAATTTTAAAGCGGTAGTTACGATCACTAACAACTAACTCCAGAAAATCGTGTGACGTAAATGCAATGCTGCGATAGCCGCAAAACCGAGTTTTATTGTATTGTGATACACACAGAGTTCTTCACCAGTCATGCTGGTGTCTAGTGCCTCTTCGAATAACTTCTGTATGATTCAATTTACATAGGGCTGACGTCCCCATTAACTCCCATACATTCATTCATTCATTCATTCAATTTACATAGGCTATAGTTCGAAACTTTCCGAAATAATATAATTACTTATTTATATATCTATATATACAGGGTGAACGGTAATTACATGGACGAACTTGGATGGGCGATAGTAAATCTTAGAAAAGCAAAAAAAAAAAGTCCTAGTGATCATGGGGAAAATTCCGTCCCATTTAGCAATGACAGAGTGTTGAAAGCATGGGAACATGTACTTCAGAGGTCAACAGCTTAAAAACAGCTTCAGAGGCCAACATCGTGGAGAGTGTGGTTAAAAACGTCACTTAGAAACTCATGCCTACTCTATTGAAAAATCCATATTTGAAAACGCAGCTACGTGTGCGCACGGGATTAACAACGTGTAACACGTCTTTCCTTTACAGCATATCCGGGAATCCCTCCGTTCCTTTGGGGAATTCCGTGCGCACGCATAGCTGTGTTTCCAAACATGCATTTTTCAACAGAGTAGGTATGACTTTCTAAGTTACATTTTTAACCGCATTCTCTATGATGTATTGCTTTCGACACTCTGTCAGTCCTAAACGGGATGGAATTTCCCATGTTCACTACGACTTTTTTCTTTTGCTTCTTATTAGATGTACTATCACCCGCCCAAATTTGTCCACGTAGTTACCATTCACTCTGTAATATATATATACAGTGAAACCTCTACTAACGGACACCTCTATAAAGCGGACACCTCCCGTAACGGACATATTTTGTAATCCCCAAACACTATAATAGGAAAAAACATATTTGCAAGCCTCTCTAAAGCGGGCAGTCTCTAGTACGGACACGGACAGTCTTTTCTGTCTTTAATAAGTACTATTTACCTCCTATTACGGACACTTTCTCTAGAAACAAGTTGAAAAGTTCATCAAAAATACATTTTTAGTAACTTATACATGTGTCACCAAGGAAGCATTTTGACAACATTTTGCTTCCTCAACTGCCTGCTCAGCAACCCAGACGAAGCGTCTCTGTTGAACAACACTCTCATGTCCTTTACTTGCATCCCATTCCCACCCAACCTGTTTTAGACACAAAAGTGATTGACAGGTGCCCCCTATTTGGGATGGCACATTATTCTACTGTCCCGCTGGAATCTCTAATCAAGCAGAAGACAAGTTCGGTAGTTTTTGCCCGCAGTTACGCATATTTCTCAAAAAAATAAAATAAAATAAAAAGACACTACTGGACTGCAATTAATCCACAAATTAAAGAACATACCGAAAACGTAGTAAGTAATGATAAATGTAAAGTGCAGAGAATTATAACATCTTACTTTCATGTTGTGCTTCGAACATAGAGTATTGGATGGCACAGGATAATGCAGGTACAGTAACATTTTGGTAATAATCGTGAATACATGATTCATGCAATATATATATATACAATTACAATACAATTATATATATATACAATATGCAATTACAATATATATATATATATATTGTAATTGCATATTACAATGTTTACTAATTTACGTAAGAAAATATTGAAACCTCTTTAAGGCGGACACCTCTCTATAGCGGACAATTTTTGATTCCCCACGCCTGTCCGCTTTAGAGAGGTTTCACTGTATAATGAAATTACTACATTTGTAACAACTCTTGAGCCACCCGACTGATTTCGATTAAATTTTCAACGTAGACGAGTTTCGGGCCTGGAATGTTTTTTATACCTTTACTTTGAATGTGCACTTTGAAGAGAAGCGGAAGATATACAAAAATGATCGAAAATGACCAATATTAATGTTGAATCATAGTTTTCGGAGTGGCTGATACGAACAGTGCCACTTCCGATGCCGTTTAAATCCAAATTCGATGGCCATTATTACTCCTAAGGGGGATGATGACATGTGAAAATAATTGAAAATTACCGATTTATTGAAATCCATACTGAAAAACGTTGTTTTTCACCAAATTTTTCATCTGGTATAAATATGTTTTTTTAAATACTAGTTACAGCATATAAAAATGTAATGCAGGCCTACTTACAAATCAGTTTAGTACCATTGTTTTGTGGTAGTATTTACAGTAAATTGTTGAAACGTTTGTTTTCAAAGTGTCAAATATAAATCGCAGTAAACTGTGATATCTGCTGTAAAAAATAAAATAATAAACCATACTGTTTTCCGACTGGTATAAGGAGGAAATACCATACTATATTTCGATTGGTATAGTAAAATAGTATTTTTCCATAATGTTTTACCGTAAATTATCAATTATATGTAAACTTTGTTATTTTCAAGTGACTGAAGCGAGGTAATCTTACAATGATGTTTTAAAAGCTGGTCATTTGGGGGGGGGGGCAGGAAGTCATTTGGGGGGGCCGGGCCCCGATGGGCCCCCCCATGGCTACACCCCTGGATGTACTACTAGAAATGTGATTATTAAATTAACACTCTTTGGGAGTCTACTGCAATTTCATACTGTAAAACAAAACTCACTTTTTATTAGTATTATTATCGTTATTTTTTTCTTAGTGCGTTTTGAAGTCGGTTAGTTTTATTTTAAACAGTATGGAGCCAATTCTCCTATGTAGAATTATTCGCTTATTAAAGAGTAACCCTTTCGGGATCCTATGGTACAATTTGTACCATACGCGTTTTTAATGGTACATTGCGTTATTTCTCTTCTATTTGAGCTTTTTCGTCCGTTTTTTTTTTTCAAGTCCAGAGGCATTGTAGAAGACATTACGTATGGTTTCAGACCGTCCTGCGTCCAGACATAGGAGGTGATGACGTCATAATTCTAAAATATATTTTTCATTTATTAAGCCTATGTTCAATATTTTTTGGCGCGCTTATTTTTGCACGTAGAAGATTGAAATTTTGCACAAACATTCAGTCCACCGAGTAGTATTTACCAGATTTTTTTCAGATGTGTGAGTTAAAACAGGAGGGGAACCAGAGGGGCAAAGGGTTGAAAAGGGATATTTTTAACCCCAAAATCCCTTTTTTCGGGATTTTCCCGCCTTATATACATGATGGAGACACGTGAGTCATACCGTCTAAAAGGCAGTTCTATTCTGAAGAGAATGATGTGCAAACCATGATTCTAGGTTAATTAGGGATGTGTCAGGGAATTTTTTTCAATATATCCCTCTGTATAGGGTAATATGGGGCATTTTCTGAATATTTTGGCGGGCTTATTTTTGCACGTAGAAGATTGAAATTGTGCACAAACATTTAGTCCACCGAGTAGTATTTACCAGATTTTTTTCAGATTTCTGCGTTCAAACAGGGGGGTTCCAGAGGGGCTAATAGTTGAAAAAAAGGGTTATTTTACCCAAAAAATCCAGTTTTTTCGTCATTTTCTCGCCTTAGATACATGATGGAGACACGTGAGTCATACCGTCTGAAAGGCAGTTCTATTCTGAAAAGAATGAGGTATGAACCATGATCCTGGGTTAATTAGGGATGTGTCAGGAATTTTTTTCCTGAGATCATAGTGTATTGTGGTAATTTGGGGCATTGTGGGAATTCATGATAAAATTTTCTACCGCCCTTAGTATTCAAGAAAGAAACTTGAAATTTGGTACACACATTTAGTTTACCAAGTACTATTTATCAGAGTTTTGGAGGTCTCTACGTTCACACAGGGGGGGCAGGGGGAAAAAATTTTCTCTCAAAATTTTCCCTTCGACATCAATTTTCCCTCTCCTGGTATATGGTATGAGCATGCAAGTAGTACCATTTGAAAGCCAGCTCTGTTCTGAAGAGAATGAGGTATGAACCATGATCCTAGGATAAATAGTGACGATGCAGTAGCTGCTTGACTGAAAGTCTAAAAAATGCCCGGATCCGGAAAGGGGTAATTCTCTAAAACAAATGTGAACCTTTCAGAAAGGAATATTATTAATTCGGCTCAATGGTGCCTTTAGCACGACAGCTATACGATGCGCTGCGCGTTCTTCTAGGCATTAAACCAATGTATTTGACAATACTTCAGAGAGCAGCTACTTATTATCACAAAAAGGCAACTTAAATGAAACAAGAGGGGAATTAGGAAGAAGAGTAGAAACTCTAGAAGAGAGAGAAAATGTAGAAGAGATAGACAATATAATCAAACAAAAAATGGATTGAGTTTGGCAGGAAGAAAACATATCAAGAAGAATATTTAACTTTATTTCAGACGTAAATGTACGACTAAATTGGAACTATTGCATTGCTGGAGGAACACACATGAGATCGCGATAAAGTTAGACAGAAAGATATTAAAGACACCCTGGATAACGAGGAGAATTGTATGATCCTGGTAAATGCGGCACTGGAATATTCGGAATTATCAAGGAATGCTTTCCACAGAATATACATTATTTGATATAGAAATTGTAAATAAGAAAGGAATGGTTGTTGAATAAGAATTTTCCTGGAAGAGAGGTAACTCCAGGAAGTGCAGGATCTCCGCTCTTCTAGGCAGAAGGAATGCGTAACTGGTGTGCGTTTGCCTGGTGCATCTCCGGACCACAGTTCGTTAAGGAACTCCGGTTGCTCCAGAAGTGTGATGTGTTGAGTGAAGGGTTTCAAAATAATCATTAATATATACATATGGACAAAACTATGACTATATACTACGATGTAAGTAATAAATGGTATTATCTATATTCCAAATGTGACACAAATATCTGGGAATGTATGGCATCATCTTAAAGCTGTATCGCGTGCCGGTCAGGGTTGCGTGCATCTCTGGTCCACAGCTTCGCTGCGCTGCCGTAGGATACAACTAACCAAGGCTCAGATTAACTTCTCAGTTTGAACCTTGTACTTCAAGAAGCCGATGTACTACGTGTTGTTACAAATGCTATAAACTAAACCGAGGTCATTCTAACTTAAACAGCCACAAGTCACAAGTTAACTACTAAAGAATTCAATAGTGTAAGTGTAACGTTAATGTTAGTGCTGTGAACATAGTGTGTTGTTAAACATAAAAGATAAGCCAGCAACACAGAATAAGAACCAAAAACACACAGGTAACATCGCCACGCAGGTAGGAACCAACCTTGAAGAAGGAGAAAAATTAGCATAGGTTTCTGGATAAAAATAAATCAGACTGGAGCCAGAGCTTACAAGTATGTAAAGTAATTAAATATTTTTTGCTTAAATTCTTTCAAAATAAAAAAAGTAAATATCCATGTTTAATTTAGGGGCAATCATTAACTATATTGTTTCGTCAAATAATCTTGGTAGTTAGATAGGAAAATAGCTAGTTTGAGTCTTTGTTTTGTTTTTCAGTTGAGTTTCGTTTTTGTTTTATTTTAATTTTATTTTTATACTTGTTTTCGTTTTGTTTTGTTTCTTTGGATTGTGTTGTGGTTTCGCCTTTCCTTCGTCCATATCCTTCTGTCCTTTTGTCATTTTGCCTCTTTCAAACATTAAAAATAAAGTAATGATGAAGAAGAATAAAGAAAAGAATTGCAATTATAATACCCCGTTTAGGTGTAAAATCTTCAGATGCAGAAATTTGAAGTGACGAGTCTGAGCAATTAAATAAATGGTAGGAAAACCTTTTTAGATTTGCAGTTAGTGGACGTGGTTGGTGACGATGGAAAGGTCCGGGTCACCTGAGCACAATGCTGATGTCAGAAGTCGGACCCTGGCCCCAGAAAGCGGCCTGGGCCCAGAGGCTTAAGAAATGGGGTACCGAAGTTTTGGGTAAGAGTCCCTTCTATTGGTCTATTAAACATGGAGTTGTTAAATGTGAGTAGTAGCGTTGAAAAGGTCCGGCTTCCTCAGCACAGCGGTGATGTCAGAAATCTGGCCCCGAGGCCCCAAAAATCGAGTCCTGAAGTTTTGGACTCTGGTTCCTTCTAATCGCCAATTAAACATGTTCTTTGACGCAGATGGTTCCATTAAAAAGGTCCGGGTCATGTGGTTAGAAATGGAACTCGCGACATGAATCCACAAAAATAGGGTCTCGAAATTTTGAGATGAGGTCCTTTCTATTTGTCTATTAAATACAAAATTGTTAGACTAGAGTGGTGGCATTGGAAAGGTCAGGGTCGTCTCAGCACAACGGTAAGTCAGAAATCAAAATCTGGTCTCGAAGATCCAGAAATTAGGTCCCGAAATGTTCGGCTCAGCTCAGAGTTGTTGGATGCGAGTGATGGCATTAGAAATGTCCACGTGACTTGATCATAGTGGTAATGTCAGAAATCTCGCCAGGGCCCGGGTCCAGAGGACCCAAATTGGGTTCTGAAATTTTGGGTTCTGATCTGTTTTATTCGCCTATTTCATATTAAGTTGTTGGACGCTGGAGGCGCCGTTGGTAAAGATCTGTTTAGCCTGAGCACAGCGGCGATGACAGAAATGAGGCATAAGCCTCGAGGCTCCAGAAATGAATTCCCGAAGTACTGGGTTTGGGTTCAGGTTCCTTCTATTCGCCTATTAAACTTAAGAGTTGTAGAACGCAGGTGGTAGCAAACCAATAACAATGTTTCGTACCCATTGTTGTCTCGTTAAATGAGTTGTTACAATGAACCAATCAGATTTAAGCAAAGAGTAGATATAACGTCATTTTTATTTTATTCCACGAACCAAAACGTTATGAGTTGTAATTATTAAGAGGGTCATGGACTCCTTTCTTTTACACGTCTCAGAGAATGAATGTATTCTCTTTTGGACACACTATATTTACTTGCTTAAACAAACACTGTGATTCGAGACCCACCAATCAAAACTGAACCTTGACCTTTTGACCCTCAAAAGTTATGTATGCCTAGTCAAAGTTTTCTGTTTTTTAAAAAAATAATTTTATACTAATCCAAGTGAACGAAAGGTGATCAAAATGATGGAATTAGTCCCTGTGCCATGCCAAACATTAAGATTGACCTTTGATCTCCAAAATTATGTACCCCTGCCAAAATTTAAGGGACAATCCTAGGTACCCCTTCCGAAATTTAAGAGGGGAGCATTACTATACTCATGTCCTAAGCCTTCACATAATCATAAAAAGTAATAAGACCTCACCAAAAAAGTAAAAACCGCTGAAACTTTATATACCTATAAAAGGGAAAGAAAACATTTAAGGTAGGCCCATACTTACACATCTACAAGTGCTCTCAACGGGTCGGGTCGGGTCGGGTTGAAGACCGACCCAACCCGACCCGACTGACCCGAATCGTGATCCGATCTTATTGACCTGACCCGACAATCCGACCCGAGTTGACCCGGTTGACCCGACCCGACAACCCGACCCGAGCTGACCCGATTGACCCGACCCGAGTAGAATGACCCGACAACCCGACCCGAGTTGACCCGAACCGATCCGAGTCGGGTCGGGTCGGGTCAACAAGATCCGTTTGAGAGCACTATTGTCACGACACTGGGTGAACGCCAAAATGCACTCCCATTGGCAATTAAACCCGGACCACGTGTACCGAAGTCTTACACGTTAACCACTAGCTAGATCAAGCGGGGGATTTGTATATGCATCTTAATGAATATTTGGCACTTTTGAGGTTTGGTTATTTCTTTTTATAACTGATACCAATGTCCGACGTGGGAGAAATTTATTTTTTTTTATCTTGCTTTAGTTCTATGGGACGAAATTTTTATTCAAGGTCAGTGTTCTCACCTGCTTGGACGGCAGGGGGTCTTCTCGGAAGGCAGTAGCAAGAGTCTCTTGGCGGAGACAAAAGGAAATCGTTTAACTACAATGATAAGGGTTGAGGAAACAGGAGAACACCTGTGATTTTTTCCAACCCTTCAACTTTTATTCCAAAATAGGTTCTTATGATTCCGAGACCCGTGCCACTTTGATTTTTCTTTACGGGCCACGGTGGCTTAGTGGTAGAGCGTTCACCTCTGGTGCATGGGGTCCCGGGTTCAAACCCTGCTCCAGCCACGTGAACTTTGTGGTGGACATACACTGTGTCCGTGGGTTTTCTCGGGATTTTCCCGTTTCCTCCCACTTTCTTCATTCCACCATTTCATTCATTTCTCACAATCGCCGTCTCCTTTAGCCTAACCGGCATAAGCGTGGGACGTAAAACTCAAAGATTTCATTTCATTTTATTTTTCTTTCTCGGTAATTAAAACGTATTTTACAGTATATATAGTTGCACGTAAGAAGATACATAATATGAATTTTGTAATTTAAAATTTAAAAATACAGTATGATATTTAATTATAAAGTACTAATTTTATTTCATCACTTTCAGCCCAACAAATGAAATTAAAACAATTCGCTCCCTGGGTCTTGGTCATCAATACTGCGTCTTATTCTTTGTCTTGCAGTCAAGTCTTGGTCCTGCATTTCGTAGTCGTGGTGGTCTTTCATGCTATACAAGAGCCAAGAATGCTCGCCTAATCGGTACAAATGAAGACCAAGTGTGATTTTGATTATGGTCTTTCATACTATACGAAAAGCAAGAAAATATGCTCATCGCTACTTGGTGATCACCAAAACAAGGCCAAGAGCAAGATTACTATGCAATTCGTCTTGCATATCCAATCTTTATCTTGTTCTTGTATCGATGTCCTTGGGCTTGGTGAAATAAAATGAAATATTCAGTTTAAAGTCCCTCGATTCTGCACCGAGGCTAAGGGATACGGTAACCATGAGAAATGAATGAAATGGTGAAATGAAGAAAGTGGGAGGAAACAGGAGAACCCCGAGAAAACCCACTACACGGCGTTTCTCCACTACAAAGCCTACTTACCACAAGCTGGGATCGAACCATGGACACCATGCACCAGAGATGAATTCTCTACCACTGAGCCACCATAGCCCTACTTGGGCTTGGTCGTCCATATCCAATCTTTCTTTTGGCCTTGCTAGAACAACAACTTCTAGTTTTGTTCTAAATCCACACTCCATATTGGCGTAGATATTAATATTACAGTCGATTAATAAAATCAATCTTCCACATTTACAAATGAAAGTACACACAAGTACAAAAATAAGCATTTATCATAAAAACACTAGCTGCAAGTGTTCAAAATAGATTTATGGCTTCTATAAAATCAATTGAAAATTGCTATTTTTAATTAGGCAGCTAGTGAAAAACAGCAGCTTTCGACTCCAGCCAAGTTTAAGCTCAACCTAAACTCAGTTGACCAAAGTAAGCTGACCCGACTGACCCAACCCGACAACCCGACCCGACAACTCGACCCGATAACCCGACCCGAGCTGACCCGATTTACCCGACCCGACAACCCGACCCGACAACCCGACCCGAATAACCCGACCCGAGCTGACCCGACCCGACAAACCGACCCGAGTAGCCTGACGCGACAACCGGACCCGAGCTGACCCGATTAACCCGACCCGACAAACCGACCCGAGTTAATCTGACCCGACCCGAGTCGGGTCGGGTCGGGTCAACCAGACCCGTTTGAGAACACTATCTACAAGACACTGTACTCAAACATATAGCGATATAAAGTAAGAAAACACTAATTAAAGGACAACAATCTCCAAATTTTATGCCCGTACACAGAGAAAAGTCCGTTCTCCGGACAGCGGTATACAGTAATTTACAAATATACGGTATCATCTTGCTTACTATAGAAATCAGTACGGAGCATACGTTATCCGTATGCTACATAGGCACTGAACTTAGATGTTACATCATGCCGTTGCAGGATGTCTGATATCTAACAGTTTTCTGTATATCATATGCATATACTTATGTTACCTTCGTCAGCTATATGTTATATACGTCCATGTGTAGTGAGATCCTGACCGCTTACATTGTTTCATACGGAAAGTACGTTTAGATGGAACACTTACAGAAAGTATTATAAAACATGCGTTTTCAGTTATACATCTGCTGTACGTTAAGTCCAAAAACTACAGGAATTACGCATGTAACCTATCTTTTTAAGTATGCCACCTACAATTTTTTTCTCAGTGTAAAAGGCAACGAAAAAATTTAAGGTGAGTTTGTACATAACTCCTCCTTAAGGTGGGCTATACATACCCATTCAGGGGTGCTGATGTTGAACGTTCATGTACTTGTGTACTGAATCATATAAAAAATATAAGGTAAGAAAGCGTTCATCAACGAGGCAAAATATTTCCAAATTTTACGCCCGTAAAGGGAACGAAATAGACCATCATAACCGATAATTGAAAAATCCTGGTCATAAAAGAGAGTGAGGGACTAAATTTAAATTACCCGCGGGGACGAAGCTGAAACCACATGACGTCATAACGCCATACCACGTGACCTGGGGATGAGTTAATTTTGAATTTCCCGAAGGAGTAGAGGCTAAGACTACGTGGCATCTTTTAGACAATCAGAATCGTCAAAGTTTTGTTGATTCGGTGAGATATAGTTTGGAGCTGACTACTGGGAGGAAATGGAACGTATTCTTAGGAAGCTGAATCAATTGCACAAAACGGATTCCCGATATCTCTTACCTTTTTTGCTGTATAGAAATCACTATGGAAACGGGAAGTTGTAGTCAATTTCAACCTCTTTTGCTCCTTTGGTAAAGTTTTCGAGTTGTGATGATACGTTCTCTTGAGCCCCTGAATCGACTGCAGAAAAGTCCTTGTCGCTATCTATTACCATTTTTGTTGGATGGCGATAAGCGTTGAAACCAAAAACAGTTAATTTGAACTATTTTCGGTTTGAATAGAGGGTAAACAGAGGAAGTAAAACCTATTGTCGGGACACTGAATCGACTGGAAGAAACCTAACCTCGATATGTATATATACCTAGGTATATATATATATATATATATATATATATATATATATATATATATATATATATATATATATATATATATATATATATATATATATATATATATATATATTTACCATTTTTGTTCTGTGGATATCAGTATTGAAACCGGAATTAACAGCAAATTTCACCGTTTCTGGTTTAGGTGGATTGTTACGGATAGTTTCTCATGGTATGTTACCTTGAGACACTTAATCGTTTGCAAAGAAAACTGCTTTGTACTATCAGTTACAGTTTTCGCTTTGTGATAAACGTTGAAACTGGAAATGGCTAATTTGAACCACTTCCAGTTTGAATAGGGGGTTACCGTAGGAGATAGAACCTATCCTTGGGACGTTGAATCGACAGCAAAATACTAGTTATTGATATCTCTTACCGTTTTTGCTCTGATATCTGTCGACAGATTAGCGAATGGCATCTGTTACTGAAGCAAAACATACTTTGTAAGTCTAAAATGAAATATAGCTAGATGCCTTAGGTTCTGAAAATTCGCTTTCATTTCAGGATTATCGTGTGCAGCAATGAATAGATATAAGTCACCTTTACCCGTGACTCCATTATAAAATTAGCCAAAATAATCCCTCTATCTATTTATTGAAAATAATTTTAATTCGAAACAATTGAATTCTCTCTAGATCCAACTTTTCTTGGTTTTGAAAATCTGATAAGTTGTATTTGCTCAGTTCGGAGGGTTATAGCTGTTTCAGTTTTATCAGTCTCGGCAGTGACCAGAATTTAACTTTTCGATACAGTCTTGCCCTCACTAGGATGATACTAAACATTTACAAATATGCAGTTAGAAATTAAAATTAGTCATTATGATGTTATTTATTCAGTGGTCCTGAGCTTTACTTACCCAACACAACGAAAAAGACTGCTAGTTCACTCTGTTTGCGATGTCTTAAGAAGACAGTGTTTGCAAGCAGATTTGTTACCTTTTAAACCGACACTGTGTGCGTTGCTTGTCAACAAACGGAAACAAATTCATAACGAGAATGCGATAATCTTATGAATCAGTTTCGAAATTAAGCTGGTACCAAGGTGCTAAGTGAGAAGTCACATTCAAAAATAATCTTGTTATAACACCATTATGCTAAGATTTGAAATACCACCATGCCAGTGATCGACTTCTAGACTTTTCTTTCAAGAGAATAACAGATTTTTTGTATGTAATCTGTTAAGAAAATTTTAATCATTTCTGTCAGGTATATATATTCAAGTTATAAGGTATCGTAATTTTTTTCTCGAAACTCGAAGAGGTCAGAAAAGTTAAATGCGTAACCCCTTGCATCCATTGGCATCCAGTGGCATTCATTTTAATGTCATAAAATACTCCGTTGCAAAATACAAATGACATCCATGAAAACGTGTCCTTTATTAAGGGTAGTATTAACCCATATATTCCCAAGATATTTTTTATCGAGTTTTTAATTCTTTTTCGGTTTTATCTATTCATCACGTCTCATGTAACATGATAAATATTATTTATTTTTCTGACCATAAACCTTTGCGCGGTGATTCCGCTCTAAAAATGGGGCAGTGGGAACTGCAGGGTACGTGTCACCTGATACAATATAGCTCCAGAAATGGGGCAGTGGGAAATGGAGTATAGGCAAACATTAATACCAGATAGACATGAATGTTTCTGTGAACTCAATTTGTATTATGCATAATATGTGCTTTATTAAATTTAGTGTTAATATTATCCGTAAAGATCTAATGAAGTGCTTTAGTATTAACTTTTACAATGTTAGAACATCTGAGCCTTAAGAAAATATAAAAATTAACAACTTTAGACATACAGACATGAAATCTGCCTTTAAACAAACACAATTAAACATTTTATAGGGATTCAAAAATGTCTCCAAATAAAAAAGAATACCTAAAAGTCAGACAACGCTCTGTGCTACGATCATTACGAGTAGAATGCAAGGAAACAGCTAGCATGAAGTCCAACTTCACATTTCACACATATTTTTGTTGTATTCTTGTACATTCTCCACATCTTTTCTATGTTTGACTCGAACCAATACCATGTCCTTTTCCGTCCAGTCGATCTCTTTCTGGAACACGTTTCTTTACTGGCACTGATTGGGGTGTTCTACTCATTGGCAGGTGTTTAGTATACAGTACCAGATACTATTGAACCACTATTCTAGTAAAATCCAAAAAGCTCATGCATTTTTTTTTTTTTGCCTACCGCTCGGTGTTAGCCTATGCGTTGCACATTGATGCATTCAAAGGGTACATCGGTAGCTTTCAATACCATTTCTTCATTCGAATAGACATCCTATATGCGGCAATATTTTCATTTAACCTGTCCACGCCACTCATATACATATTGTACTCTGTCACGCACGCTGGTTGATGAACATCAGTTTTCTTTTTCGCTACTTCACTCCAGCGTTTAGTTTTCCCTAGCGGAGCTACACCTACCTTGTTTGAAGCAATAGTTACAACATTATTGTCTTTGTACCTGACAATAGTTACACCTGACGAAATGTCTGTAACTTGATCATAGATCCAGGAGGCAGTTTCTTCATTTCTTCCGGTTATTTTAGAGATGCCTTTTCCACTCTGTTCATCCGCACAGTCCCTGTTCCATCATAACCTTTAATTCCCAGTGTTTCCAACAGACGCACGGATGTAGAAAAGTTATCCACGTAAATGCTGTATCCTTCTCCTGCTGGAAGTGTTTCAACTAGATTTAAAACAACTGAACCTCCCACCCCAACTTCAGGATTTGTATTTCCCGTTGAATCACCATGATAAGGTACTGTAGAAAATAAATATTCTAAACGTGTACATATGGTCCATATTTTAAACCCAAATCTTATCGGTTCTCTTGAAGATGTTGCTTACAACTATGGAGCCCGACGTATGGTGCCACAGACTCATCAATGTTCACATATAAATCTTTGGGAAAATACTTTAACCAACGTTAGTTTAGCATGGCCCATAGTGGGCGAATTTTACTGAATTTATCACTGCAGTCAAGCTTAGTATTATCACAAACATGTAGATAACGCAATATTTGTTCAAATCGATTCCTAGACATGGCTTTAGCTACTCCAACATGATGGGTACCTACACCCACGTCCCAATACAAATGATACCTGGAAACCGTACAATAACCACTAAGAAATTGAATCGCGAAAAATAGTCGAATTTCGTTAGGAGTGGCATCAAATTATTTCCCATCTTTCTGAACAGCGTAAAGTCTCGAATAGTTAACGAAGAGAGAAATAACGTCATCGTCGAAGAATAGTTCGAAAACATCGACAGGAGACACATCATCTTCTAATAATTCTGGCCTTTCCCAGATACGTGGAGGTTTCATAGCAATATCGACCCTCTTCATTTCCTAATCGGAAGTGAATTACGTTTAACTCTTTTTGAGCGCAGTGAGCTGCTGACACGAGAAGTAGGTGGTTCAAATTCACTTTCCTCTTCCAACCCTCTTCTGTCTACAACAATTCAATTGTCCGTGATTCTTCTAATTTTAAGCTCAGCGCTTGCACTAAACTGGTTACCAGATAGGTTGTTTATTGTTGCACTTTGGCAATCTTCGTCCCCACTGTCTTCGTGGCTCAATTGTGAGTTCTCAGGAGGAGTGACATAAATATTCGCATCTAGGAAGTTGTCCTCTGCTTCAAGGATGCCAGCAATTTTGTTGACAGTCAACCTGAAGGAAAAGAATATATAAAGGATATATTTTAATGTAAGTAGAAAATATCGTTCAAAAATTTCTAAAACATATTTTATACACTTAAAAAAGAATAAGTTCTATAAGTTAAACTTTAAAAAAAGTAAAACACCATAATAGTCCATAATCTTTGAAGAGCTGAATCACAATATGATCAATAATTCTATAATTCGTACGGGATGCTGTCGTACTCGAAGAAACAAACAGAAGGTAGTCTTTTACACATCCAGTTTTGAAATCTGCATTTTTCTTCATACGCTAGAACATTTACTATATGATTTACTTATTGTGCACATTACAAAAAATGAATGTTTCAACCTAAATAGCAGAAAGAAAATATCATACTTGAAAGATTATCATTTTTATGTAAAATATTTTAAAAGTTTGTATAAATAAAATCTGTTGATTGATGAAAATATTCATTTTAGAATGTTATTGTATCATTTAAGTTTCTGTCGGATCCTTAGAAGCACATATTTTAGCTAAAAGGTCTACTTCTGTTTGACTGTCCACCATTTTCCCTAAACTTATCCGCACAACCGAAAGCGATAGAATGTTCGGTAGAAATAGGAATAGCGATAGTTCTTTCGCTTAAATCAGTCCTACCTGACAGAACTAGGAATATACCCAAAGTGTAAACTAGGAATATGCCCAAATGTTAACCACCTCTGGTGTTCGCAATGCCCCACACGCTGGGCAGCAGGTTTCTTACAATAGGCATGCCTACAGTTTTCACTACCCCATTTTTGGGGCACCAAAATTTTGGTTGCAAAATAGTGGATTATAGTAATAATCGCCAAATATATTATTATACCCAAATTACAGAAGTTCGAAAACAACAAATCAATAAAAACATTTTTTAAAAAAATCAAACTTTTTCTGGCCTGACATCGCGTCTTGCTCTTGAGAAAATTCCTGACTATAAAACACACAAAGGAAACAAAAGACGATCACTAACCGAATGTTGAAATGTAGCCAGATACTCCAACTAATGTTCCATAAATAATAGAGTTTATTTATTTATTTATTTTTACATTTGCTATTAAAAAATCGGAAATATATCGCCCAATTTTTGGGGCAGTGGAAATATATGGGTTAATCCTAGACATGATGAAATGTTTTAGTGGATTCAAGACACGAGTTAGTTCTACTATTTATCGCTAGGTGACAGCACCTTACAAACTGAAAGGAAAAATATTTTGCCTCAGTAGATGGCAAGTCTAAGGGGACTGTCTCAATTACGACACTCATGTATTTGTTTTGACGATGAACAATTAGCAATTTCAAGATCGTATTTCGAGATCGGAAAAAAGGGGAAAAAATGTCTGATCTCCGGTCAGTGTTGCCAATCTGAAGCAGCATAAAATCCCTTCAGAACACCAACATTTTCCTTTTTCAGTCTAAATGTTCCACAATGTACATAATTTTTTTAAAGCAGTAATATGAATGTTATCGCGTGTACACGATAACTATGCCCTTTATAACGGTCTAGACAGTGTTTTAACAGTAAATGGAAACCTGGTATTACAGCACGCACATAGGAAAATCACATCTACAACGCAAGTGGTTAACCCCCGCACTACCTAGTGTTACGATACTACACGTCGGAGGTCCCTGGTTCGATTCCATCGACGGACTTTTGGATTCACGACATCTACTTTACTGGATTATATTTATTAGTTTTTCTTTCTTCGGAAAGTTCAATTATGTTTTTTCAAAGCTTCCTAGAAGCATTTTTGTATAAGTTTAAAAAGTTCTAACTTAAAATATGTTGACATTTTGGAAAAATTCATGTTTATCATTGATATAAATTAAACAAGTAAAATATGAAAAAAGTAAAAATAATCCAGTTCACATTCAAGATTCACAAAAACGTAAATTTGTTGCTAAATTCAGTATATTTTCCATACATGAAGGGTACGGGGAAAAAACAAGGAATGTCCATGTATGTGCTTTTTCGGGTGCTTTGTCCTATCTGTTGGTGACTTTCGGTACTATTTGACTATCTATGCTATGCATGCGTAGATGTAGAAATGTTCATGTAAAAAGTGGCAAAAAATTCCATAACCCTATTCTTTGTACGCGGTTTTCAATATTAAAACGCTGTTTTCTCGAAAATGCAGTTTTGTGACATTCCTTGTTTTTTCCCCTTACCCTTCACATGAAAAAGTTCGTCATCGAGCAATGTAAAAGTTGTCATGTGTGCCAGCGCTTCAAGAATGTACCGGGTTCGCCTCCAGGTATTTTACAAACTATGCCTAGCGTGCCTCCTTTCTTTTGCATTGCTCTTGATGTTGCGGGCAGATATTCTGATGCTAATATTCTGCGGCACAAATATTTAGCCATCGCAATACCACAATACTCGTTAAGTAGTAACGGCTACGTTGGGTGAACAGATAGCCTACGGTTTGGCAGATTTTTTGTACAATCACGTAATTTTACGCTTTGGTCTGTTCAAAGAAGTGATATTAGATAGATCTACAGCGTTTACTAGATCTTTGTTTCAAGAACTATGTAATATTTTAGATATTAGAATGAACTTTGTTAATCCTTGCTTTCACCAGACCAATAGTCTTGTCGAGATTTCTGTCCGCCATATTGAAGCACTATTGAAGAGAAAAGTGGATCCTAACAATCATGGTAGTTGGGTGGATCACGTGCCAGCCGTCACTTTTGCCTATAACATCACTGTGAACCATTCTACGTCATTTAGCCCATTTAAACTGTTACACGGAGTAGATCCTTATTTAGAGCATCAGGCAATCATTAATGGACCGTGTATACACAGTGTGAATCAAGAGCGTCTAGCCACTCTTGTTGATATTAGAGAACAAGCACAGGATAAACTTTTTAATAGATTTTGTACGTCAGAAAGGTCTTGCAATAAACATCATAGATCCGTACAGTTCACGGAAGGCCAGCGTGTATGGATTTTTGACCCTTCAAGACGGAGAGATAACGCCAAAGCATTTTCGGGATCGTTTTTTGGACCTGCTGCTATTGTACGAAAAGATTATGAAAATGCTTATTTTGTGAAGTACAAAACTTCAAAGGGAAGAGAAAAAAATGAGTCGATTACCGTCACTAGACTTAAACCGTACTACCCGGATGTAATCCCAGAACCGATGAAAGACGATGGAGAAGAAGAAACAAGTGACATGCAAGTGATAAATGTTGCCAAAGATTGTTCTGAACATAATAAAGAGTTTAACCAGCTAACTTACCCCACTGCATTGAGTGATCCCGTGGAAATTTAGCGAGTTGTGGATGTGTTGGAGCTTACAACTTTAATGGATTTGTCTCAGAAATTCGCGTACAAGAAGCCATTATATAGTTATAATGAGGACATTAACAAGAAAGTGAGTGTATATTATGGTAATATTGCAGATCTGAAGTGTGACATCGTGGCTAATGCAGCGAATGAGACCCTTACTCCCTTGTCTCGAGTCGACGGAGCAATTCACAGAGTGGCTGGGAAGGAACTAGCTGAAGTTTGTAAAAAGCTAGGTTCGTTAAAACCTGGTGAAGCTAAGATCTCTCCGGCTTTTAATTTACCAGTGGAATATGTGTTATTCACTTGCGCGCCAAGAGATAATAATAAGAGAATTTTACGACTATGTTACACTAATTGTCTGCAACGCGCTTTGCAGAATAATTGTCGGACGATAGCGTTCCCTAATTTGGGGACTGGGAAATTCAATTTTGATAAGTTTCAGGCAATGAAGATTGTTTTATCAACGATTCGAAATGTTCTAGAAATATATATGCTAAAGTGAATATCAGGTATTATTGAAAAGAAATACTAAAGTTATTTACGTTAGCTTTATAATTTTCTTCAGGTGTTAAATATATTATACATATATAATTATTTATAATATTTCGCGATTTTTCTGTCGACAGTAGCTTTGAGACTAACCTTCGCCACAGAAAGAAGAATAAAGTTGGTCTTTTGGAGATGATCGAATTTTTGATTCTTTTATCATTGGTGGGGAAATAAAACTTGATCCGCAATAATGCATATAATTTTCGTTTTAAGTGTGGTAAACTGCTGCTGTTGGGTATAATTACTGTAATAGCAAATTTGAATAGAATAGTACTTCTTTTCAAGCAAATTTATTCCTTATTATTTCTGAGTCCTTATTATGTACTAAGAACGAAGATACGTATTGTTTGTAATTCATCTGGTAAAGAATGAATCAGTTGGCTACGTTTCTTGTAAAACTGAAGACAGTGGTTGGGAATTGGATAACATAAACCCCGAAGCATAGAAAATGTGTAAAAGATTGAATAACGCGAATAAAGGAATAATTTCACGTAATGAATGGATCAAATTGCAGAGTATTGCAATGAGCAACAATAATTGCCAAACTTATAAATTAAACAAGTAAAATATGAAAAAAAAATAAAAATAATCCAGAGAAGTAGATGTCGTGAATCCAAAAGCCCGTCGGTGGAATCGAACCAGGGACCTCTGACGTGTAGTATCGTAACACTAAGTATTTTTTGTAACGAGGACTACCAAGGGGGGGTATTTTGTACTCACCTATTAAGATTAAATATATCTCGCAAAATAAACGAATTAAACCGGAAACTCTCACGAAAATCTACAGTGACTGAAGTAGGGGCTAAACGGGATAAGACTAACAGCTGTTTATTATACTGCTATCTAGGAGTGATAGTTCTAAATGTCAGTCACACTTCGTACCCACAATTTTAAAGTAAACGATTAGAAGAGTAATTACAAAAAAACATACTGTGGTGGGCACAAAGTACCCTCCGTTGGTACTGAGAGGGTTAATTACACGTAGCCGTTCACTTGGTTTGGTAAGAGTAGTTATTAGAACGGTCCAGTTCACGAAAAGCTTGTGGTGTATCGCGCTAGGTTCACGTAAATCTGTCTCTCGAATGAAACAATGATGATTACATTATACGAACATCTTATTATAACTTCTCTCTTGTTGTTTGAGTAAAACTTATTCGAAAACAAAATGAAAAACATTTTTCTTTTACGTCCATGACGTCTCTTACTTAGCTGACGATGAACATTGATTTCCTCTTCATCCCCCTTCCCCCCTCCTACAAAAGGAGCAAACGAATAACAACACGCTATTCTACGAACGTATACTTCGCCGCATAAGCTAGAGCGGTTCCACCGCTAGACAGTGAAGCGAACTTCCCAGGAGGCAGATTCTACTTTTCTGTCTTCCTTAGCGCAATTTAAAAGATCAGCATCAACAATACTTTAAAACGACCTTTACAATTCTACCTGGTTCCATTCCCAAGAAGAAAGAAACCTCAGAACTTAAATGCATCTCATAAATTTAAAAAAAGTACATTACCCACACCACAACAATCGTCCATAAACTCATAGACAATTAATTAACTGAAAAGCGTTAGAAAATCAAACAAACAAATTATCAAATATTTTATTAAACTAATAGAGAATACATTGCCAGTCAAAGCGCAGTCGTTATGTTACATTGCATCTGGTGTTATATATGAGAATTAGCATACTTCATTGTCCAGAATTAGATCTTCATATTCGCTTAACTGGGGATTAAAAAAACACAGAGTAAATGAACGGTATAAGATACTTTCGAAAATTTAAACTAAAACCAAACTAATTACAATTTATAATAAACGAATGCACAATTAACCTATATCCAATATATTTACATTAATTACGTAATGAATCTTTGGATACTACATTCTGTAAATTATGTTTAGTAGAAATAAGGACTGATTAACATAAATTCTTTCTTAAGCTAATTTTAGTTGCGGGTTTCAAAGTAATTAATTGCTCCATCAGTATGAGATGAAGGAATTAAATCAGAAGTAGCTTTAATCTTGTCATGAACTTTTTATTATTAAAAATAATTTTAAAAAATCTTGCTCCTCTAAATTAAGTACTACTACTACTACTACTACTATAATAATAATAATAATAATAATAATAATAATAATAATAATTGTCCATTGTAGCTGTGGTACAGGCTCACCTCTAGTGAAAGTGATCCTGGTTCGATCCCAGGCCACTTGAGCCTGTGATCGACAATATCGTTTTCGTGTGTTTTATCGGGATTCTCCCGTTTCCTCCCACATTTTAATTCCACCAATTGTTTCATATTTACTCTCTTTCATCATACTTTAATCAACAAGGCGTAAAACTAGACATGATTTTATTTCAATAAAATAATAAAAAAAAAAAAATTTCCTGTTTGATACACAAATTGATATAAAGTAAAACGATCCTAAACAATTTACTGTCCGTATAGTAGTCATAGCTCTATATCCCTTCTATATATGAATTGCAATTGTGATGTATCTCGTGGGTGTCCACAGGGTTCGGACTCCCTTCACAAAACTTCCTAGCTCAACATGCATTTCTTAATAAAACTATACTCGTTTAACAGGAAAATCATTGATGTAAATACCCGTTCAATACTATATAGATGTAGTGGCTTGTAGTATTAGATCCTTCATCAAAGCTTGGACCTCCCCCAACAAAAATTTCTAGGTGCGCACCTGGCGCCTAGAGAGAAAAAAATGAAATGAAATCTTTGAGTTGAAATCCCACCGGTTAGGCTAAAGGAGACGGTGATGATGAGTATTGAATGAAATGGTGGAATGAAGAAAGTGGGAGGAAACGGGAGAACCCCGAGAAAACCCACGCACACGGTGTTTGTCTACCACAAAGTTCACTTGGCTGGCGCCTAGAGAGTGGGACAAGTGGGGTTGTATTTATTTTTCCCTGAGTTTTTGAAAGGGTTTCTGTTCTTCGAAATACACGTGAAAACCTATTAGATTCACTTACTCACATTATAGTATATCTATATTAAACATTATAGTATGTGTAGTATTGTTAATAAAATTATAAAATACATGTGTACTGTGTATGTGTAAATAGACTCTAAGTGTTGTTCTACATGAAGAATCATGTGTGTGTGTGTTGGTCTTTCCTCTCCTCCTCCGCCCTTTCTGTGGGAGTCCCTGATGTTACTTCTTTCCTCTTTGTTATTTCGCGAATTATGGAAAAGTAAATCTTCCCGATAAATCTTCTTCAGAATGCTTGATAACTATAGACCCTAAGTGAGTAATAATTAATTTTTCATTTGTAAAACTTATCCATTAAATTCAAGTCCAATAAACAAACAAACAGGCAAAAAAAAATCTTTAACAAGGGTTTCAGCTTCATTTTAAAGCATCTTGCATCAAATATAGATCTTGAATATTATTTACTTTCGTTCTACTGGTTGTCCCAGGTGAGATGGTTGTCATAGATAGAACTGGAATAGTAGCTCGGAGCATGGGCGCCTGAAAAGGTTGGCAGGAGGGGGGATGGCTCACGAAAATGTATTAAATTTCTTAAAATTTTCTTAATACAAATAAATAATACCAAACATCGTAATATAGCAATCAGAGAGATGAGACCCCTAAAAAGATTACTTCGGACACCATTAGCTCGAAGCCCTTTTAAATAGAAAGCTTTTATTATTATTATTATTATTATTATTATTATTATTATTATTATTATTATTATTATTATTATTATTATTATTATTATTATTATTATTATTATTATTATCTAAGTCACATTGAACCAGAACCCTGCACGCCCTGCCCGTTTCAAGTATATGAAACTGGACCGGGCCGGGCACATTCCGAGTTGGACACAAATGTTGTAGGGCCGAACCGAGCACATGTATTTCCGGGCCAAGCCGGTCCGGCCCGGCTCCGCCCGGCACGGACACTGTAAAAGACGGATTAGAAACATACTGTCACCCTATGTCAATCGTAATGTGTTTGGGAAACTGACTCTTTATTCAAGATTGTTAAGTACTGTACTACTACTATTATTACTATTTCTACTACTACTGCTTCTTCTACTATTACTACTACGACCACTGCTAATACTACTACAACTGCTACGACTTCGCGTCAGAGTTGACATGTCTGGTGGTACCGAATTTACCTTCTAAGTACAGAAGAAAACGGAGAAATGCTAGTTATTATGGCCGGTCTACGTAGAATGTGAACCGATGCTTTATCTACGAGGGGCAACGGTGGCTAAGTAGGTAAAGCACTCACATCTGGTGCTAGAGATCGTCGGATCGATCCCTGCTCGTGCTATGCGAGCTTTGTGATGGACAAACACCGTGTACGTGGGAGTTTTCGGGGTGGTCCCGTTTCCTCCCACTGTTTTCATTCCACTAATTCATCCCATCATCATCCATACGTCCTGAGCCACCTAAAGAACGTATGATAAAGTCAAGTCCTTGACCTACTAAGTAGAATTTGTTACGCTACCATTAGACCACGGAGGCCGAAACCGTGAACTTACGTGTTCATAAAATCAGCGCAATTTGAAGTAATGCTCAATTAGCAAGGCAGATACCAAATGATGTTACATGTTCCTGTATTGTTTATAGTATGATGCTACAAATATTATAACAAAATATAATGATAAAATAAATCACCAAGACGCCAATGTCGATTAGGTGTTCCTAGAATGATTGTAACACAATGACAAATATAACAAGAAAGTAAAAGAGCGCTATGGCAGAATGTGAGGAAGTAAATCAAACAAAATCAATACATAACATTGTTGAACGAAATATACCACAAACGTCTCCTGTGGGATAAATATATAAATAGCAGTTACCGGAACCCTCTCTTAACATCTCATATAATAGAATATAATAGAAGGGATAGTTGATACTAACAGAATAAAAATACAAGTTCTCTTACGAAACTAATACGAGGCCACTATTTATATTTTGAGCCTAACAATGAAAAAACAGTAATTTGTCATTGAAAATTGATTTATTGTTTTTCGAACGGGGGAGAGCAGTGGTCACGGCCCTTCTCCCAAATGGCGAGTTACACGTGCCATTGGGTCTGGGAAGAGATACTGAGTATCTCAGCGTGTACGTGGTACCTCAACACGTAAAAGAGAGTTAGTTCTGTATTGCTCGGACGATCCTACCGGGAGAGGAGAGTCGGATTCCTGCCTGCTAGGAGGACCAAACGGAAACGGGAAAGGTCCAATCCCAGATACCTGGGCAACGGTACTAATTCCGCGGAAGGGAAGTAACCCTGTAGGACATGGGCCGGCTCCAAACTCAAATGGTGACTTAACACGTACCATTGCATCCGGGATGAGATGCACAGCATCTCGACGTGTGTGTGGTAACTCTACACACGGCGGTTGCCAGTTGAACGATAGAGGTAGGCATGGCCGGGACACAAGTCCCCTCGGGCATTGCCTGGGGTTCCCGGATTGGGTTGGACTCTGCCAGGTTGTGGTCATACCGTGGGATTCGGTAGCATATGAGAACTAATCCCAGGAACCTGGGTAACGGCGAACATGTGCGGGAGGTGAGCTAGCCTTATAACGCTCGGGATGCCTGCCTGCAGAGTATGGTAGGGCCTGACTCGCTAGCAGGACCGCCTCCACTAGTAGGTTAACTGGTAGGCACTCAGGACTTCGGTCTGGCCGCACAGTGGGCGTATCCCACTCCCTCAGTGAATGGGGGTTACACACTTAGGTGTCAAGATTAAGGGCCAAATCTTGGCGGTGCACTTGTGCACGAGGACTTAAGTCCAAGCACGAGCAACCATGGGTGGGGTGCTTTACATTCTCGCGGTACCCGTCCATCAAATAGACCGAACGGTCGCGGACATGTTCTCCATGCATGCAATTAAACGTGGATTAGTAGACCACTAGCATCAACGTGTTCAAAATATATTGGACATCCTCCTTGCTTTAGACAACCGTATTGTGGCAACTGTACGTAAGAATCTCTAATACTTTGTCTCAAGGTGGCGTAAGTTCAACTAGAACTCTGCATAATTGAAATTTATCAAGATAAGCATGCAAAGAAAATGAGCGCACGCAGTTACTATTTGCAAGAATTCTTAATTTACGTTACTATTCATCAAACGGAGAAGTCAGCTTTTGGCAGTATTCATTTCATTTTTTATATTTTGTATTTTTAATTGTTTCTACTTTTAAATATCTGTAGTGCTTAGGGCTTACGTACAATGCCAATTATTTTACTACTATCTCGCTAGCCTGTTTTGTGTTAACATTCCGAATGAACCTTTCGTGCTTTGGTAGCTGTGAATGTTTGTATTCTCAAAATCCAAAGTAAGTGCTATTTCATAGTCGATGGAAAGAACAGCCAGATTTGTAAGTATTTCCTGGCACATAACAGAACACATGCACGATTTTATCGCTTTATTTTACTGTAGGACCATTCACATTATGCAACAAATATAGATAGTGTGATCAAACTTTGAAGTGCAATTGCTGAACTGTTATAAGCTTCAAGGCTACTTTTTATTTACCTCTTCTTATTCAAACATTTATTTCCCAAACATGTACTCGTATAGAAAAACTGAGATCGGATTCGAGTTTGTCTCAACGAAATCGAAACATTTTGATAGTGTCGGTTCATTGTAAGCTTTCATATTTGGGGAAGGATGAAAGAAGCTGCCTTCGGTGGTCCCTTCTAGAAAGCCTAATTGTAAGGCAACCATATTCACGCTCATGTAAATTGGGTTACATATCAATAAGGGGTAGATCTACACAAATCGATATACACAACGTAAGTAAATAAACAAAACGAACTTAAATCTATCATTCTTCAGGGGGAGGTATTTTTCCTTAAGCTTAAGAAAATTGAACAAGAAACTAAATTGGATCGAAAATCATGTTACTTAGCTGGATCGTACAGAGATATGCTTGATAAATTAGAAGAATAACAGATAATTTGATTTGAAGTTTAGGTCGGTTTCAGGTTTGTTGGAACGTAAATTCCTTTCTTTTTTTATCTGATAAAAAATTAATTAATAATGAAACTATATATCCTTCAAACTATCCAGTTTTGTTAAGTATAAACGTGAATCCGATATGAAAGACAAAAAATGGGTAGGATTACCTATCTTTCGTAGATTGACAACTGCATTGAATAAGATTTATACACAATGAGGTTTTCGAACAGCTTTAAAATCCCCCAAAACTTTAGAAAAAAATACTACCCAATTTAATAGCTACTACACGGATTCCAACGTAAAATTTAGTATTTACGAAATAAAATTCTGTTGCCATAAGAATTACGTAGATGGAACGAAAAGAAATCTAAAAGTCCGAATCAAGAAGCATAGTAGAGATTCAAAAGCGGAAACCCCGGTGTCAAGTTTATCAAAATATGTAAAAGAAAAAACATGTATGAAGGTTTAAAACCTTTATTGAGTGCTAGAAATGAACTAGAGACTTGTTTTTGAAAATGTATTTATTCATTTAAAAAACCGAAATTTAATTTGGACAAGGGACTGTTAAGTGATGAATGGGAAGGGGTGATTACAAAATTCTCACAAGATTGGTATAACATCAAAAATAATAACACGAGGTGGCAGCCTTCCAATAAAGAACAAAAATGTACAAATAGACTATGCCATATTGTAAGTTGCATCATCACCATTTGAAGATTGCCGACGTACTTCACAACGTGTTTTCTAGCACAGTTCTTCTCTTGTTAGTCCATTCCATTTTATTCCTTGATGTGTTTATTCTTCTTCCTGTTTCCAACCTCCGCGACCAAGACTCCAGGACAGAGTCGAAAGCTCGGAAATATACAGAACATTCAGGAATTACAGAAATATAAAAGTAGAGTGATAAAATGTTTTAATTTAAAAATGAGTTTTACAATTTTGTGCAGGCATGTGAGGACATAGGATTTTTATAAATAAACCAGTTGAGAATGTTCCAAGAGCAGTGCCAGAACGAGTTGAGTTGAGTTGATTTTGAGTTTAACGTCCCGTTCAGCAACAAGACTATATGAGACGAAGGCTACTGATTAATGTGGAATCCGAACCACATGAGCCCGTCGGGAATCGAATCCGGGTCTCCCACGCCGAAGGCGTATTTGCTAATAGCTTAGCGACGAAGAAGCTCCTCGCCAGAAAGAACTTAAAAAGAACTGTGTGTTGTCTACGGCAAATTGCTTTTATAAAAAAAAAAGAAAAGAAGAAAAAGAAAGGAAAAAAGATGGTAGGCTATTTGTCTCTTATATAACTAGAGAAAGAATAATTGCAGATTGGAAGCTATAATGCCTAGAAATCAAGTTGCTCGAGACATGAGCTTGAATATTAAAACAGTAAAATATTGAATTGAAGGATTTGAAGCAGAAGGGGAACATGGATTACCAACTAAAACGAGACTGAGTAAACCACAAGTGACAACGGAAGATTATTGAAGCTAATGGAGCAACCCATTCGCTGTTGCAACAACAACAACAACACACACACATTGTAACGGTTAGAGATTTAAATCTCTATTCCGTAGTTTTAAAAAAAAAGGAAAGGTCTCTCGAGAGTCCGGATAATTTGGTTGTTTCCTACCCTTTAGTGCTTTCAGCTACTGTCGAGAGGAAGCTTAGTATGGTTCTCCGTATGCTTGATTGTCAGCGCCAACGGTCATTTTTGGAACTACTCGTTCTACGTTTGAAAGCTCGGGGTTGGACTAAATATAATAGTTCGGAATGGGGTAGGTGAAACATCACCTAATAAGTGAAGTAAAAATCGGCGGAGAAAATGTCTTTACAATGTTTGAGAAATCCAAGTGTAATTAATCGTGAAGCTATTACCAGAATTGTTATATAGAGCAAATCCTTATATGAAAGTTAAAATATATCTTATTATTGTGAAGTGTGTTTGAGTAAGATAAAGGATTTCGACGTAAGTTTCATTATTCTTGACCATTTTGATTGTGATTCAACATGTGATAAACGGTCATTTAAGATGGTGTATTTTGTTATTGAATTTTGGAAGATCTCCTATTATTCAATTTATACAGTAAATTGGTAAGTCTTTAAATATATATATATATTTAAGGTTAATATTTTTGTATCTATTTTGAAGTTTGTTGTAATTCAATTCTATCAGTTGTATCGAAAAATCACTTGCTTAGATTTTTGTATTCAACTCTATTTGATATATATAAATCATACAGTAAGAATTACCTTCTTTTCTTATTACACAATTAATTACTATATAAACCTTAGTTAGCGCATTTGTATTTGACATTTTGAACTTTAGATGAGTAATTATTTACTTTTTCGATGTGATATAAATTCACGTCATTTTTCTTGAAATAATAATACTAAAAATAATTCCCCCCGATTTAGCAGAGCTAGATTCCTATTCTGAACAATTATCCTGATTTAAAGGACCTGAAGCTAATATTCTATTCTGTGCAACTGTACTTTCGTTCTTTTGTTTAGATTTTTTTTATTTTCTAATGTGCGTTACACAGTTAAATTCCGAACTATTATCTTTCCTTACAAGCACCAAAGTTTTTTATAGACCTTGTATAAGTGCTATAAGAGTAGTTTTCTCAAATGTATTTAAGAGAATGATCGTAAGGATAAATGATATTAGCAGTCAGTGTCCTTGTTAAGATAGAGCATTCAGAAGGTCAGTTAGGAGGTGTTTCTATTTGTATATGTATATACAAGAGACATATTTTAAATTACGTATACTTCAAGTTAGTAATTTAGTGTCTAAGCAAGTGAAAAATACAAAACGTTGCATTCTACATCTTAGTTTTGTTGTTGTTAAGTACACATCGAATCCAAAAGCTGTGCCTTATTTATTGTAATCCTTCTGATAGCAGGAGTATATTAAAAAAAAAAAACTCAATAAAATGTACAGGAGTTCTTCCAGTAATAGTCGTCCTGAAGGCTTGTGGTTAAACGGGTTTTCCAATGGTGACCATGGCCTCTTTATTAGGAGTCATAGACCACGAACAGAAAGTAACAGTTCGAGTGAATTGTCAACTCCCGATCCTTTCTTGCATACCTATAGCGATTCTTGGTTAGTTACGTCTGGTAGCTATTCTTCATCGCGTGGTGACAGGCAAGCAGGAACTAACGTGATGCAAAATGTAAACAAGGACGATACGACTCGATCAGCCGTATCTTGTGCAAGTCCACATAATCCTTTCGTCATGGAACAAAATTCATTGATGAGACAAGAACCAGTTTCTGTTCCGATTGAACCAGGTTTTCATAAGTTTGTAGAAAAAGAAGGAAATAAAAACACAAATCCTTTTATTTCTCATAACGCTAATCAGCCAACAGGATTGGAAAATAGTAGACTTATAAATATTGGAGTACCTTTTTCTACCAATATTGACAAGTTAACAGTAGATATAACGAGTAACAACTTCACAGATATATGTAGATCCATACCAATATGTGACGGGAGTAATGATCTATTAATTTTTGAATTTTTGTTATCGGTATATCGGATTGTCAAGCAAGGCATATATCCGATAGAGGCAATACTCATGGCATCTATTGGGAAAACTCGTGGTGGTTTTCATAATGAATTGTTAAGAGAAATAGGGTTATCACATGATTGGATATACATAGCAAATGTTATTTTTACAAATGTGGTCACACCCATAGGCCAGAGACATATTTATGATAAATATATTTACTGTTTACAACAGACTACAGAAAGTGTGTTGGAATACGTAAACAAAGTGATAGACAGTTTTACGATTTGTTATGGTGGTATGCAGGACGATAAATTGAGAGACATATTGTTGCGGGGTTTGAACCCAGTAGTCAGACATGAGGTTTTTCGATATAATATACCCTCATCTTTACCAGTATTTGTGCAGGAATTAAAGAAATACAGCGTTCACCAGCGTAATGTTGACATGTATAATTCGTTGGTAGGTGCCAGGCGTGAAAGGTCGAACTTTACAATTCGAGGGAAGAAAACAACACCGAGGTGTTTTGAATGTTTAGGTCCGCATCTGGTAGCTCAGTGTGATCTACGACGTAGATTCGTTAGTGTTAATAGAGCTACGACTAATAGTAGTGATAGACAGAAATCTGCGAGTGGGCAAGGTTCTAGCTTCAAAACTGACAGGACCTCAGTTCGATCTCAATCCTTGAGAATAGAGCCAGAAGTTAGTACAGAGAACAATATAAGCCAAAAACATAATGCAAATTGTGTCCTGGCATCGCACTCAAGAAAACTAGTGGCGGCTTTTATAACAGGTTACATTTTAGGTGCGCAGAATTGTGGCGCCATCGATAGTTGTGCTTCCGCTTCGCTAGTAAATAAAGAGAGCTTTTTAAAATGGAATAGATCTTTGAAAAGACCGGTTAAGATTTTCACAGAAAAATTTATTGGTGTTGGTGTAGGAAATACGAAAATCAAGTTAGACAGTGTGGTATGGTTACCAGTGAGATTATATCAGAAAGTATATAGACTCAAATTTTATTTAGTACCTGAACTTAAACCTATATTTTTGATAGGCATAAATGAATTGAAAATGTTAAAGGCGCGAGTAGATATTGAAAACAATCAGTTATATCTTGGAATAGAAAAAGTGAATATACCTTTACGGTATGAGTGTAAGGAAAACTCGTCTTCGGACAATTTACATGACATTAATAGTGTTTCTCAAAGTGCGGAACAAGTAACATTCAGTGACAGTGTTAACATTTCAAATATATTTTTGAATTCTGAGTTAATGAATATTCAAGATAAATATGTGTGTTTAGGGAAGGAAGATGATGTAAGGGGCACCGTTAAGGTAGGTTCCTCTGAGTGCACCCCTACGAGGGAGATGGAGCCGAATGGACAGCAGATACATCTTGCATCCAGAGATCTTCAATCCTCAAATCCCTTTAATAAAGATATTCCTCATCCCTCTAATCTTTATTATGGTCGCGTTGATAGGTCTATGGAGGACAGGGTTGCCACATCAGATAGAGAATCACGAGTGTCTCATATAAAGAAGAAGATCTTGCGTACTCATGATGGGATCAGTGGCCCATCACATCTCCACATCAATAGTGATCTAACTTCCTCAGTGGCCCATCCAGCATCCAACCATCAACAGATGAGAGGACAGCATCCTTCATTAGATGAACCGAGAACATCTTCTAGTAGTTGGGTATTACCTTCTCCAAGTGGACATAGTGATCATCAATCAATGGGATGCACAGGTTTATGGGAGAGAAGAGATGCTACATCTGGAGTTACAGTTCAGAGTGACAGCAGTGTTGCCAGATCTATAGTGAATACAAAATTAGTTGAGAATGGTACAAATAATTTTCGGACTTCTTTTACTCATCGAACTTCTTCGAAGGTTGGGGACTTAGACCATACTTTAGCTTCGGTACACAGTGTTGCCAGACTTAATCCTTTTCTTAGTGTCAATGAAAATCCACGTCTACACTTGGAACTTAAACAATCCAGAGATGTGAATGAACTTAAGTTAACATCCGAACATGATGTTCTCCCATCATGTTCAAAAAGTAACAGTGTTGCCATCTTCGTGCAAGAAAACACCAGTGATAATGATTCAAGGGAGGAACATAAAACTTCTTTGTGTAATAAAAATCTGATAGACTTTAATCAACCTTCTGCTACTCGGAAGTGTAGTGTTGCCAACTCTAAATATTTGAAGAATACTTTATTAAATAATGATGGTGATTTGGAACTTCAACCTCTTATCAAACATGCATCTTGTTCGAACTCAGTATCGTGTGTTGACATTAATAATGATCCATTTACTTTAAATCTTCATCATCCGAGATTCCAATTTAGGTCCAATGAATATAGATGTCTCGATCCTACAAATGATAGCAGGACTAGTGGGGGAAATGGTGAAGCGGTTTTCCATGATGGTGCCAGTCCAGTCCAAGGTTCCAGTCAGCTATTTGGAAATCAGGAAATATGGATGGAGGCTAAGCCAAGCAGTGTTCCCGTAGTCCAGCCAAGCTGAACTTAGGTACTTCTGCCAGTACAGATGATTCTGAGTGTTCACCCCAAATGTTCCAGATCCTGGAGAACGATGACCGACCACCAGCTATGACAGTGGATCCAATTCTCCTAGAACAAGATCCTAGTTTGGATGAATATATAAAAAAGTTAAGTATAAAGTATCCTAGTGTATTTTGTAATAGAGTAGGAGAAGTTCCTAATTTTCAATATAATATTCAACTTAAAGATTATAAACCAATTAGACATAAGGCATATCCGATGTCCAGGGTTGCACAAAGAGAGTTAGACAAAATATTAGATTCACTATTGGAACAAAATATTATTCAACCTAGTTCAAGTGAGTATGCTTTCCCATGCTTTTTAGTGGGAAATAGGGATGGTTCTAAGAGGCTAGTTGTCAACTATACTGATCTGAATAAAGAACTAATAGTCAATACTCAATATACACCACGTATTGAAGATGTCTTAGCAGAATTATCAGAAAGTGTTGTGCTATCTAGAATAGATATAAAGAAAGCTTATCACACTATAAGATTAGCTCCAGACTCATATAAATATACTGCATTCCTCACGCATAGAGGATTATTTGAGTTTAAGTATGTTCCATTTGGCATTGCCTCTGGATCTTTTCTACTTAGTAAATTGATAACAGATATTTTGTATCCTCTGAAAGATCTAGGAGTAAGTTGGTATGCAGATGATGTAGTAATTGCCAGTTCCGATATTCCTTCACATATGAAAACATTAGATTTAGTCCTGAGTAAACTTGCTCAGAGTGGATTAACGTTGTCAGTAGATAAGTCTTGTTTCTTTCAACGACGAATTTCTTATTTAGGTCAAATAATAGAAAATGGAAAAATGTATTTAGATCCAGCTCGATTAGAAGTAATAAGGAAAGTACCAAGACCTAAAAATAGGCGCGCTGTAATTGCCTTGTGTAGTTTTGCTCAATATTATAGTAGGTATATACCAGATTTTCAAGAAATTTTAGAGCCAATTAGTCGTCTACGTTCTCCTCAGGTTCCCTTTGAGTGGAAAGAAGAACAAGATGTAGCTCTTAAGAGATTGAAAGAATGTTTTGAAAGTCGTGTAATATTGAAATTACCGGATCTAAATAAGCCTTTCGTTATCTCAAGTTATGCCTCAAGTCATTCAGTTGGAGGCGCTATCTCACAATTAGATGCTGAAAATAGACTAGTTCCTGTAAGTTTTTATTCTAGGAAGCTTAAAAAGTATGATGTAAACAAGCCAATCTTTGTTCTTGAACTCATTGCAGCTTTAGAAACCATGGAACGTTTTCGTACATTTTTACATCAACCCTTTGAGTTGAGAATCGATAATTTGGGTCTAGCTTATGCTCTTAGAAACTTGAAAAGAGTTAAGAGATATGGTAGTTTATTATATAGGCTTTTTGAATTTAACTTTACAGTTAAGAGTGTACCTTCGTCCTTAAATGTACCTGCAGATTTCTTATCACGTTTACACAATATAGAAGATTTCGAAGATTTTAATGAAGACCCCTCATTGGATGAAGAGGTCATTAACTTATTTATGGTTAATATATGGAATATGCCTTATGCACAACTTTCTATTAAGGATCATCAAGAAAAGGATCCCGAATTGAGCCCTATAATTGCTAGGTTGAAAAACAGAGAGGAGGTTCAGGGATATAAACTTGTAAAGGATATCCTATGCAAGCGTACTAAAGCTTTGAAGAACCCTTACAAGATTTGTTTGCCCAGGAGTTTATCAAGAAACATCATTGAATTCTACCACTCTTATATTCTTCCAGGGGCGCACTTGGGTTTTTCCAAATGTGCTTCTAAGATCTGTGCGAGATGTACGTGGCCAGAAATGATAGCAGAAATTCGAGATTATGTGACTTGTTGTATTGAGTGCCAGAAGTCCAAAAGTAAGAATACTAAACCTATGGGACAGTTGGTATCAACCTATGAGACGTTTCCAAACGGAAGATGGTCCTGTGACGTCATTGGGCCACTGGTACAGTCCAGTTCGGGCCGATTTTGTTTAACTGTTGTAGATTCTTTTACGAAAAGAATTTTCTTAGAACCTTTTAGAACTTTATCTAGCCAAGTAATCATAAATAAGCTATATAAGTTGATGTGTCGTCATGGATTTATCCACGCCTTATGCCATGACAATCACTCTGTGTTCGTATCAGCAAGATTCCAGGATTTCTTGTATGCAAACGGTATCAGGGATATTAGAATCGCACCGTACCACAGTGGAAGTAACGCAAGTGAACGTTACATACGAATGATCAAGGACTCTTTGAAAGCATACTTTGCAACGAAGCAACATCATTGGGACAAAGGCATTCATGAAATTGAATTTTCTCTGAATACATCTGTCCACTCAGAACATAAACACAGTCCGATGGAATTAGTATATACATATCCAGTGTTTGATCCACTAGATGTGAAATGGAATGTTGATTCACTTGATGTTCGACACCGGGATCCAGATACCTGGTTGAATGCCTTGCGGAATATGGAACGAGCATGGCTGCGTAGAAAGAAGCTATACGACAAAAACAGAGTAGTGTCATCATATCGAGTGGGAGATAAATTACTAATTAAGTCCCAATTCCAATCTTTCCTTGCAGATAAGGTTACGAAAAGCTTATGTCATCGATGGCTAGGGCCATACACTGTTATTAAGCTGTTAACGAAAAATACCGTCCAGGTACAAAATGATTCGGACGAGCGTGATATTAGGAAATGTCACGTCTCTTTACAAAGAAATTTAGGGTACCACGATCATAAAGATATGTGTTTACAAATCTGTACATTGTTATACTGAGATAACTTAATGTAAAATTGATGGTATCGGTAGATATTTCTATATGAATACATCATAATTTCATAGTTCATTTTTACATATGTATATAGTCAAATCATTAATATCATTCTTGTATAAATGTTATTTATTTGTATTGTTCCGGAACTCAGTCATTAGGTATTGTAGTATGATTGTTATCATTTGTATGTTCTAAGTTGTAAAAATTTAAATTAATGTGTACACATATGCTAAAGTACTTTTATTTTCAGGAATAACAAAGACCTTAATGTAAATTGGAAGATGTAAAGTCGCTGATTCGACTATTCCATAATTATGTATTTGGCCTTATTATGTGGATGTTATGGAATGAATGAGTTCATCACTCTCATAATATATCATCTAGTCATTGAGAAATTGGAAATATCTGAAGAAATCTACCATCAAGATAACTATTAATACACATATATAGATTTGAAATAAATGAAAGAATTACATTTGTCAACTGTTAATAAGACAAATATATATGCTTATATTTGAAGTTATATATGATGATAAAATTCTATATATTTATATTCCATATTATTCAGCTTCTTATTTATTGTAAAATAGGAGATCAATATATATATGTATGTATGTATGTATGTAGAAAGCAGATTTTCTATACTTTTGGATATGTAGTTTGGTTATGTACATATAATTTATGAATGTATATTGTTGTCATACAGTAGATTATTATTATTTTACGTAGTTATTATTTGGGAATTTTCTTTAGTTCTATTCTGTTTAAGTTTTCCATTTAATTTTATTTAATTTCCTTTGGTTTTTCTTATTTTGGGTTAGTTTATAGTAGTTAATAGTAATTAACAATTATTCGACAACAATATAACTTCATAACAGCATTTAGCTTACAGGTTGTTATACATTAATTAGAAAAAGCTAGATTATTATTATAAAAAAATATTGCATTTTTTTAAATGGACGAAGGGATGTGTGTAACGGTTAGAGATTTAAATCTCTATTCCGTAGTTTAAAAAAAAGGAAAGGTCTCTCGAGAGTCCGGATAATTTGGTTTAGTTTCCTACCCTGTAGTGCTTTCAGCTACTGTCGAGAGGAAGCTTAGTATGGTTCTCCGTATGCTTGATTGTCAGCGCCAACGGTCATTTTTGGAACTACTCGTTCTACGTTTGAAAGCTCGGGGTTGGACTAAATATAATAGTTCGGAATGGGGTAGGTGAAACATCACCTAATAAGTGAAGTAAAAATCGGCGGAGAAAATGTCTTTACAATGTTTGAGAAATCCAAGTGTAATTAATCGTGAAGTTATTACCAGAATTGTTATATAGAGCAAATCCTTATATGAAGGTTAAAATATATCTTATTATTGTGAAGTGTGTTTGAGTAAGATAAAGGATTTCGACGTAAGTTTCATTATTCTTGATCATTTTGATTGTGATTCAACATGTGATAAACGGTCATTTAAGATGGTGTATTTTGTTATTGAATTTTGGAAGATCTCCTATTATTCAATTTATACAGTAAATTGGTAAGTCTTTAAATATATATATATATATTTAAGGTTAATATTTTTGTATCTATTTTGAAGTTTGTTGTAATTCAATTCTATCAGTTGTATCGAAAAGTCACTTGCTTAGATTTTTGTATTCAACTCTATTTGATATATATAAATCATACAGTAAGAATTACCTTCTTTTCTTATTACACAATTAATTACTATATAAACCTTAGTTAGCGCATTTGTATTTGACATTTTGAACTTTAGATGAGTAATTATTTACTTTTTCGATGTGATATAAATTCACGTCATTTTTCTTGAAATAATAATACTAAAAATAATTCCCCCCGATTTAGCAGAGCTAGATTCCTATTCTGAACAATTATCCTGATTTAAAGGACCTGAAGCTAATATTCTATTCTGTGCAACTGTACTTTTGTTTAGATTTTTTTTATTTTCTAATGTGCGTTACAACATACACACACAAAGATAGAGAATTCAGTAACGGACTTTTTAAGTTCATTGAGAATGGAAAGAAACCTTAACTATGATATAAAGATTAATTTTAATCGAAACAAAGAATATTATCAAAACAATCCCAGCCGAAACAATACAAACGTTAATATATGTTGAATCAATATATATACAAATACTTAGAAAATATATAAAAACATGGATTAATAATGAAGAATGGACAAAAATCGTCGAAATTACAGAAAAAATCCAGAAACAGATAACTACATTGGAAAAATTATGACAAAAATGAGAAAATGAATGAATGAGTTTCCATAAATGAAAAAGAGTTAAGAATATAATTCCAAATCTAAAAGTACAGAAAAATATGATAAATATAACCACAGAATCAATGGAATATATTTCAGATCATGTACCATTTAAAACGCAGCTAAAGAGAGTAAACATAATTGATTATGATAAATGAATATGTGGAAGTTAATACTCACTGAAGTACGTGTTTTAGGAATGTAATATCCATATTACAAACAATTAAGTAAAAGAAATAAGAAATGAATTAAGACAGCAAGAAATTAAGATATTATTCGAAAATTACAATAAAAAATCTCCACAAATTTAATATAATATCAAGCTATTTTAAAAAGAAAACCGAGGTAAGAAAGACAAGATGACAAAGAAGTAGGTGAAGCTAATTTTGTTTACTCAAAAAAAATGTTTTATACACTTAAGTTTTAAAACAAAGAAAATCTAATATATAATATATTAACCTGTGATAAATGCAAAGAGCATAAAGCTTCACATTCTAGTGTATAGTGTAGTGTAGTGAATAGTTGTTTTTTTTTAGAAGAGAAAACGAACAAATCTAGCAAAATGAGGAAAATATATAAATTAAAAGGATATATGGAAAAACAAACAGGAAATCTAGTGTTATTATTTTCTTTTCACAAAAAAAGAACTCAAACTTTGGAGGTGAAAATCACACTGGAGAAGAAATACGTGAAATAAAAAGATGAGAACAAAAACCAACCACAACATATTAATGAATGCTTTGTTAATCTTTCTTTCCTTTCTCTTTTCAGCTTTTTCATTTACAAATTTATGTTTTTGCGTCTGTGTATTCTATATTTTATTAATAAATAAATAAAAATAAAAACAAGTTAAAACATGACTTAAAATATTAGATGTCATGCTATAACAAATAAGAAACTTCACCTCAGCCTGACCTGAGGCTAAATAAAAAGAGATCTACAAGAAAATAAAACAGTACGTAGACGGAGAGAGAACAAGAGTAAAAGAGGTATTCGAGTCTGCCGTAAACGAAACCTTATGAAAAGGCAGTCAGGGGGAAGTGGAGGACAAAGAGAAGCTTTAAGCTCCATGGAAGATATGAATTTCAGGAAATAAAGTGAGGAAAAGTCCAGCTTTTCTTTAGCTTTATGTGCGCATCGTAGTGAATAAATGATCCCTTTATAATTTTGAAACATTTCCAAACCGTCGATGTCAATGTGATACATTAATCAAAATAAAAAGAATGCTTTCAGCCTTTATTCATTTTTGTCTAATTGCTGTTGGACGACGTTGGCAGCGAAATTGAGGAATGAAAATTTATCGTTTAGGTCTCGCGTCTGGAAAATGGTCATACTTTTGGTGTCTCATTTCATCCAGAACTTTATTGGTAGAGCGTTTTATTGGCTTGTGTAGTTAAAGATTGTTTATTCTCCATGAATGCATCTTCCTCTTTCACAGTGTGATCCCACAGTCACGATCCATTCTCTGCGCTTTTGTTCTGCTGCAAGTATGAGGTTGTGTCTCCAAATATAAGTTGCACTCACTATCCTCTGCAACTGAATAAGAGGGTCTAAGTCAAAACTTCCACAGCCGAAACTCCCACACTCAAGAAATGTCAAAACGCCCTCACAATCAGTCATAATAATTCCCACACAAACGAACAAATCTCCCAAATGCACGATCGGTCAAAACCCCCACAGACAAAACTTCCACACTCAAGAAATGTCAAAACACATATACAATCGGTCATAACTCCCACACAAACGGACAAATCTCCCAAATGCACGAACGGTCATAACTCCCACAGCCAAAACCCCCACACTCAAGAAATGTCAAAACGCCCACAGAATCGGTCATAACTCCCACACAAATGGACAAAACACCCACACATAGCAACGGTAACAATCACCGCATAAATGGACAAAACTCCCACACAAATATACAAAACTCCTACACGCAGAAACTGTCACAACCGCCACACAAATGGACAAAACTCTCACACAATCGGACAAACCTCCCACACTTTGAGGTGATCCTGGTTGCACGTCTTGTAAGTTTCACACGCTGAAAATAATAAAAAGAAATACAAGGGTGTTTTGATCGTTTGTGCATTTGGGAGATTTGTCCATTTGTGTGGGGATTATGACCGATTGTGTGGTGGTTTTGACATTTCTTGAGTGTGGGAGTTTTGGCTGTGGGAGTTTTGTCCATTTGTGTGGCAGATTTGTCCATTTATGCGGGGATTGTGACCGTTGCTATGTGTGGAAGTTTTGTAAATTTGTGTGGGAGTTATGATCGTTGGGGTTATGACAGCTTACCTATGTGGGAGATTTGGCTGTGAGAGTTATGACCGTTCCTGGATGTGGGAGATTTGTCCATTTGTGTGGGAGTTATGACCGTTTGTGTGAGCGTTTTGACATTTTCTGAGTGTGAGAGTTTTGACCTGATCCCGAATAAGAGTGTAATAGAAGTCATATCCTTAAATTGTGGACATTTTTGGATCCAATCATATATTTGAGAATTTCAAACCAGGAATGAAGCAACTCAAGAAATTAAATAAATGGAATTTTGAAAGAAGAAGAAACATTTTGACAATTTTACATTTCTTAAATCAGTTTTTCGAAAAGGAACGTTCTGAACTACCTATTGGAAAACTACAGTATTTATATTGCAGTTCTGTTGGACGACCTCAACCATTAATTAGTGAATTGTATCAGAAATTGGGAACTTCCAGCATGCAATATCATGATATCGAAAATCTCTTGCTAACTTTTTCTGCAATTTGATTCTTTTTTTGATGGTGTGATTTTCAACAATTACAAATTATCTCATCTCCATTGTTCATGTTCGTTGTCATAATCTGAGACATCATCGTCAAAGTCATTAACTCTGACAAGACTTATGTCATCATTTGATCAACTCATCATAGGCAAAAGCATATCCTTGATCTTACTTTTGAGTCCGGAGATACCAGAAGAGACCGGATGCTGAAGCACTATTTTAAAGTTGTTCTCTAGTATATTTTAAGTCTAGCAAAGCTACCATTAATGTAGTTGCATTTTCTATTAGGTATACTTTTTAGATATTCTTCCATAAACTTTCTGAAAGCTTCTGATGATTTTTTTCTGTCGTCGTTTCTTCTTTTTGTTTCCCTGCTTCCTGCTTTACAGGGTTATTCACGCTTCATTCTGAATAATCAAAGAATGACACTTGCATACATTCTTCATTTCAAAGAAGTTAGCATCGAAAAGTAACCTAAAGACTACCGAGTGTTTGTACTCTGCTCTTCCATTCGTAATTATTACTGAGATCCAGTGTTTAATATGAAATACGATGTTATCTCTTATATTTGACAGCCTTAGACCATAGTTGCCAGTAATACACAGAAATATAATTCATATCTAACTCGGAAAATAAAGTGAGAAGCTAGTATGAAACTAAAGCATGGCTTCTCTCTATTGAATATACATAGCAGATTTAACTTACGAAGAGGTACTAATTAAGGCCCGACAAAAATACTTAGGATCCGTGAAGTACTTAAGACATATTAAATGTCAGAAAGCACTACAGCGATAATAAAGTGTGGGACAAGTAGAAGCAAAAGCATAGAGATAAGAAAATCTTGAATATGGAACAAGAAAATTAACTTGCTGAAGGGTTTGCTGTGTGCGCTCATTTGAGATTTCTTTACCACTCAGTTTCATGCGAATAAAACAAAAACATATTATCTGAACTTATTTCAATTTACAGTATTACAATGATGATAATATATACATCACTTTAACAGCAATCAGTTTTACAGGTAGATATATACCTTCCGTTTTCATCCTTCTAACTCGATATCAGGAATACCAGCTAAGATGCACCCAGTACCACTCCCCAACCTAATCCGGAAAATTTCCGTACTTTTATGCTGAAGCGACGTAGTAACCCAAACAATATTAACTCGCTAAATATTTGTCTTTAGAAGAGGGAAATGACCCAAGCTGTAGCCCTCAGGCACAGCAAGACAAATAACCATCAATCAGCCTAAGCGATGCAGAGACAAAATGATGTTAAGATCAGGGGTGTATCCAAGGGGGAGCCCATTGGGGCCAGGCCCCCCAAATGGTTACCTGGCCCCCACAAATGACCAGCTTTTATAACATCATAGAAAAATTATCTCGCATCATTCATTTAAAAGTAACATAGTTTATTGACAATTAATAATTTATGGTAAAATAGTATGGAGAAATATTGTTTTTACATACCGATCGAAAAATAGTATAGTATCTCTTCCTTATACCGATCGAAAAATAGGATATTTTTTTGTGACAGCAGATTACTCAATTTACGGCGATTTATATTTGACAGTTTGAAGACAAACGTTTTAACAAGGTACTACAAATACAGCCATAAAACAAAGGTACTAAATTGATTTGTAAGTTCAGTATATTTTTATATGCTTTAACAAGTGTTTTAAAAGACATAGAGGATGAAAAATTTGGCGAGAAACAATGTTTTTATTCAATTTGGATTTCATTTGCTCTCTCTTTTATTTCTACTCAGTGTAATAAAATATTTTTTTTTTTTAGTCGAACAATAAATAGATATTTTTGCCAGGAAATCGTAAAGAAATTAAGTGAAATTTCAAAGAAAATCAATCTTGTGTAGATAGGTTCTGTATACAAGGTCTTAAATTTAAATATAAAAGTAACCAAGAAAAGTTTTGTTGCTTTTTCACGCACCACCTTCGAACATCGATATGTCACCTAACCTGGAAGATCAAAAATAGTTCCCATCAGCATCGAAGACCTTCTGAAAACGTTCTGGAAGGCCATGGAATCCATCGCGGTAGAACTTGGTGGGCCGTGAAACGAAGAAAGTATCAGGTGCATTTTGGACTTTTACTAGGGATTTGAACTGGCGTCCTCTAAGGTGATTGTCCAAAGAATGGAACAGGTGATAATCGGACGGTGCAATACCCAGGGAATATAGTGGTTGCAATATTCTTTCCCATCCAAGACGGAAAATGGTGTCCTGAGTCATCCTAGCCACGTGGGACTTAGCGTTGTCCCGTAAAGGAGGACCCATTTGCAATTCAGAAGTGATGGCTCCAGAGTTTTGAGTTTTTGTTGAGCACAGCTCAACTGCTGACACTACACAGTTGAATTGATACTCTGACCAGCCGGTAGCAGTTCCCGATGCACGATGCACCAAACACACAGAAGGACCTTCTTCTGGTACAGTGCTGGTTTCGACTGCTTTGAAATCGGTTTATGGGATGCTAACCAATGATGACGGCGCCGTGGAGCTTCGTATAGGACACACTTTTTATCACATGTCAACGCCCTGTCCAGAAATGGCTCCGAAACAGTAAATAAACACAGGTGACTGCCGCGTTGCCTTCTGGCCCGGAGTCAAAATATGTGAGACCCATTGACCCAACTTGACCCAAGTTGATGGATGTGCTACCGAATGGTTTCTCCACACACTGAATGGTTCCTCTTTGTACATGTGTTGGTATTCTAGCACGTGGTGTTCTCGGGTGTTTCGTCATCGTCCTTAAACTTAAACCATCGCTGCAATATCCGCGTCGTCACGACACCTTCACCAAAGGTCTGCATATCTTCTGTCCTGCTACAGCGGCGTTTCACCTCCATTTGAACTCGTTCAGCATACATGCTCTTATGACGCTCTGTGGATGTCCATGTTCCCTATGTCTTTACGCAAGTTCACAACCAGGTAGTTCTGAATTGCCACAACCAGGTAGTATGTTGGATATACCCACACCAACAACTGACGTTCGCCTTATCTCCACTCGCATTCAACTCATGGTGTGAGGTCCAATTGAACACAGATCTCCACGAAAAGGGACAGAACTTTCTTGGTTACCTTTATAGTTATGCACAAAAGTATAGCGTTTGGTCCCGGGCAGTAGTTCTTGATTAAGCATAATAAAAACTATCTTGAATATAATTTATAGATAATAATAATAATAATAATAATAATAATAATAATAATAATAATAATAATAATAATAATAATAATAATAATAATAATAATAATAATAAGAAGAAGAAGAAGAAGAAGAAGAAGAAGAAGAAGAAGAAGCTAAAATAGTGTTTTTAGTTTTCCAGAAGAAAACCAAAATTTTCCTTTCTTTCAGGCCTTAAAAACACTATCAGCAACACATTTTTTGGCTTTGTACATTGTAGCTGCCCCCCCTCAAAAACGGCGCCCCCCCTACACAAACCTGCTGGCTACACCCCTGGTTAAGATGATCTGTTATTCCTAGCAGTTGTGAAAGTTATCTCTCTTAAAAAGCATAGCAAAGTTTTGCACTTTTTGGTTTATTATTAATGTCACAAACACCGATTAGGAAAGTGTTATGAAATCACCTTTATTGAAATCGCAAAAGGGAGATCTATAATTTCTTATATAGTCATAAATATTAGAGTGAGCCGTGAAAAATTTAAAATTGTTTTTCCAAGTTGTAATACAGTAGAAAAGTTGCAAATTAGGAAGTATAAGAATTATTATAGTAAAAAAATAAATAAATAAATAAATAAAATCTATCTTCCGGTCGCGAAGTTACACACACCTCGCGTCGGCTCCTGGTATCTATCAATGCTTGCTTCACCGGCCACACACACAATGGCGCTCTCTTTCGGTAGCGCTGTCTACCGCGAGCTGTGTAACTTTGTTGTGCAAGAGTCGGTTGAAGTGGAAGCACTGTTACGGGGATATATTTGGTGTTTCTATTTCGAAGTGGACACAATCGAAGCAGCCGAAGAACGATAGAAGCGGAAGGGACGCAAGAGAAATGAAAATTGTGGACTTTGTCAAAGAATTGTTTGAAGGAGCCCTCACCTTGAGGGCCCTAAAATGGTGGGAAAACTGTGGGAAAAACACGTTTGTTTTCAGTTTTATTTCTTTTTGACAATGTTGCCATCACTTTCAGGTCCAGAAAAAAACATATGTTGCACCTAAGGGTATAAACAATTTTTTTAACCAAAAAATCAGCGACGTGTCCCCCCCCCCAAATTTTTCCACATTTTTTTTGAAATTTTCAACATGCAAAAAAATAAAGAAAATACGCATCTATGGTTTTGAAAACAATTGCACATTTACATCTAGATAGCATTTACAATCTGTGAAACTTTCAAAATTTTTCGACCACCCCCATCAAAATTTAAAAATATTCAATTTTGAGCATTATGATAAGATAATTCGGTAAGGGAAGGGGGTCCATTGTTTAGGTAGTTTTAGGTCAAGGGTAACCTTTTGGCTCAATAGCGACCCAATTTGGAACAAGGGCCGATTTCACTATCTTACTAGGAAAGACCCTTTGTGTAAGCATGTAAGTAGTCATGACATGGCCAAACACCTAAACATATGTAACCAAACAGTGTTAAACCATTTAAAGAAAGTTGCTATTTGAAGAAGTTCGATGCTTCGTTGCCACAGGATTTAACTGAATTACATTTAATCAATTGAATTTCTATCTGTAAATCTCTAGTGAAATATAACGAAATTGAACCATTTCTGAAACTGTTGATTACGAATGATCAAAACTGGATAACCTACTATGTGTGAAAAAGATGGCGGTTGATACAAGGAGAATCTTCATAGTCTTCATACCAAAGCCACACCAACGACCAGGAAGATTCTGAGGTTCGTTTATTGGGATTGGAAGAGATCGTGCATAGGAGCTGCTATAGCCGGGTAGAACGATAGACTCGGATCTGTACTGTCGTCATTTACTGCGAGTGGACTTAGCAATTCAAAACGAAGGGAAGGAAATAGTCAACATAAAGGGTGTCATATACAACGATGACAATCCCAGATGCCATGCAAATTTGACAATGTGTCTGAAAGTGAGAGAACTTGGGTGGGAAGTTATAATATACTTGGCTGGAGTTTTCCTCTTTTTACCATATACCCCAGACCTCGCACTATCAGAATATTATTTGTTTCGGTCTCTACAGAATTCTATGAATTGTAATTATAACAAAAGAGGCTTTTGAAAACCACGCATCACAATTCTTTTTCCATAAACCTGAATAGTACTATGCCGAAGGGATTATATTGTATTTCCTGCAAAATGGCAAATCATAGAACAAAATGATCAGTATGTGGTTTCTTAACGTTATATTCAAGTAGTGATAAATTTATTATAAATTTTGATCTTCAGAATCTTAATACCTTTTATACAACCTAGTCTGTAATCATATTTTATGTAGTGGATCTGTTCCACCTCCTACATTTGGCAAATAACACTAGTTAACAAATTTAAACTTTTTGTTTGTTACATGAGAAAAATCACCTGATCTTAAAGGAACTTTTTGCGCTGAATTCGAATATGCACTCGGTTTCTCTCCATCACGTACAGTTTTCCCGTAACAGAGGGATTTTTGGGAAATTCCCTCAAAAATTTCCCTTTTTCAGATATTTTATTCCCCTAGCTCCTGTCCCCTTACATATAGTAACATAGAAATTATACTTAAGTATACCTTGATTTATATTTAATAAACCCTAAAAGTTTCGTAAAAATCGCTTTGTTATTTCTAGAGAAATAAATATATTTGTATGTATACTGTGTGCACTGTTTATTGCACCTGATAGTAATGCTTTCAGATCTCCTGAGTTGGGGTAAAAACGATTTGCTTTATTACTACAAACACAGACATAAAAATGAATATTTACAATAGTCAACAACACACTTGTATTGCTCTCTGTAAATTAGAAACGTGTATAAAAATAGAATGTACTTCCAACGTATATTTTTTTAAACGTACAATATATGTATATCTTAATACATATATATACAATTCTCCAAGTTTTTTCGTTTTGTTCATGAAATGGTTATCAATATTTGTTATCAAATGTAACAGAATGCTAAAGAAAGGAAGAATGGAATACAGACTTATTGTTGACAACAATGAACTAATGCAGTCTGAATTTTCCACTACGGTATCGTTTCTCCCCTCCCCCCGCGCATTTCTTTCTTTCTTGTGTTCTTGACACCTGGTGAGGGAGTTTTGTACATTTTTATATTGACGTGTGGTTTAACACTACTTCACTTTCAAAGTTGTCTTTGCTGCTAAGAGTGCTTTCATGTTTGATCTTAACGGCATTATACCCAACTAAGACCAGAAGTTTAGTTTGTGATCAGTACAATGGCGTCAAGAGGACGGCGTTCGTGTGTTAACTCACCAAATAGTTTTTGTTGTGTGTGTGGCCAGTTTGTAGTTAAAGGACAGTGTAGATCCATTACGCCATCGGTGAAACTAGCATATTATATATATTTCGGATGTCGTGTGGGAGATCAGGACAAAACTTGGGCACCCAACATAATTTGTGCGTCGTGCTACGTCACTTTATTTGCATGGGCCAAAGGGAAACGGAGGTTCACGAAATTTGCTGTACCAATGGTGTGGAGAGAACCCACCAACCATCTGGATGATTATTATTTTTGTCTCACAGTAGTTAAGGGACATTCTAAAAAAAGCAAATACACAATAAGTTATTCCAACGTTAAATTCGCAATTAGACCTATTCCGCACGGGAATGAACTTCCACTTCCGAGCCCCCTACCAACTGGGAAGAGATATAGCCAAAAGACTCTGATGATGATCATGACCTTGATGAACCATCGACATCAACATGTACATCCAAGGATCCAACGTTCATCCCTGACTATGTTCGCGAGCCACATTTCATCCGGCAATGTGAACTTAATGACCTAGTCCGTGATTTGCACCTGACAAAACAAGAGGCAGAACTTCTGGGATCAAGGCTCCAGCAGTGGAACTTATTGGATGCAGAAACGAACATATCAGTGTACAGGAAAAGGCATGTTTAATTTTCAAGCTATTTCTCAATGCAAGATAATGTGTGCGTATGTACGGATATAAATGGGTTGACGGCGGAGCTAGGAATTCCTTACGTTCCAGAAGAATGGAGGTTATTTATCGACGCGTCAAAGGTCAGCCTTAAAGCTGTCCTTTTACATAATGGAAATAAAAAAACCTTCTATACCACTTGCGCACTCAGTGAAGATTAAGGAATCCTATGACACCATGTCAACTTTGCTAAATCTTATAAATTACAAGGACCATTGTTGGCAAATATGTTGTGATCTCAAGGTAGTTGGTATTTTATTAGGACTGCAGTGCGGTTACACGAAGTACCAATGTTTTTTATGTTTATGGGATAGCCGAGCTGATGACAAACATTATGAAGTGAAGGAATGGGAACCTAGAGTGAATTACGTACCTGGAGAATGCAACGTCAAATACGCTCCTTTGGTAGATCCTAATAAGATATTACTACCGCCACTTCATATCAAGTTAGGACTTATGAAAAACTTTGTCAAAGCCATGGACACATCCGGTGAAGGTTTCAAGTATTTGCGAGATAAGTTCCCTAATCTGAGTGATGCTAAGATTTCAGCGGGAGTGTTTATTGGTCCCCAAATTAGGAAATTAATGCTTGATGATAGCTTTGACAGCAAGTTAAACAGTGCTGAGCTAGCTGCCTGGACAGCATTTAAGTGTGTTGTGCGCAACTTTCTGGGCAATAACAAAGCTGAGAGTTACACAGAAATCGTACAGGACATGATACAGAAATACAAAGAGTTGGGTTGTAGGATGTCTTTAAAAATCCACTTTTTGCACTCTCACCTCAGCTTCTTTCCTGCTAACCTAGGTGCTCTCAGCGACGAACAGGGGGAAAGATTCCACCAACATATAATGGCAATGGAGAAAAGGTACCAGGGACGATGGGATCCTTCAATGATGGGGGACTATTGTTGGGGACTTGTTATAGAATGCAACATTTCTTACAAAAGAAGGAAGTAGTGTACGTTTTTGTAACCCAATGGAAGTTTCATATATTGTGATAGTTTTGATTGTCTTTTCATGACCTTTTGGTACATTTGTATTATTGTTTATTGTAAATTGTCACACTTGTAAATTATATTGTATTATATTTTATATATGTGTTTGTGGTAATAAAGCAAAACGTTTTACCTCAACTTAAGAGATGTGAAAGCATTACTATAAGGTGCAATAAACAGTACACACAGTATACATACAAACATATTTATTTCTCTAGAAAGAATAAAGCGATTATTACGAAACTTGGAGGGTTTGTTAAATATGAATCAAAGTATACTTAGGTATAATTTCTATGTTAGTATATGCAAGGGGACAAGATCTTGGGGTGTAAAATAAACGAAAAGGGAAATTTTTTAGGGATTTTCCCGAAAATCCCTCTGTTACGGGAAAATCGTACGTGATGGAGAAAAACCGAGTGCATATTCGAATTCAGCGCAAAAAGTTCCTTTAAGAACAGGTATTTCCTTTTATGTAACAAAACCTTTGTTAACTAGTGTAATTTACTTGTTTGTGCTACGCTGGATCGTTCTCAGTTCTTAACCAACTCTTTCTTATGTTTAACGTAACAGCATTTTTGGTATAAAAACTCTCACATGTCAATATTTTAGTGTATTAAAGTTAATTACATATGAATTAATGATAAACCTTAAAAATATATATTCAAAATTGTGTTGTACAGAAGTATTTATTAATGTTCAAGCGTATTTAATGTTTGTCAGTAAGTGTATTCTTTATTATTTATTTAGAGGAGCAATAGGCTGTAATCATATTGGTGTGAAACCACCATTAAATCATAGAAATACGAAAGGACGTGAATAAGTAAAGACGCCACACACTGAATGTTCAAGTAATCTGTAACAAATGATTCTAGATGTATGTGCTCGCTCTCTTGGATTCGTTCCCGACTTCTATGTGGGAATCCTCAGCAACAAAGGATCAATGTGAAAATGGAATGTTACGTGGTAATTGGATATTAGTTGATAGTGGATATCCATTTGAGCCTTTCTACTAACATCTTAGCTGATTCCACATACACTGCCTGAAATAAGATATAATATCTGTCACAATCAGACCGGAGTTGTAATTGAACGGTGTTTTGAAATTTTAAAGTCAAGATAGAGATATCTTGATAAATCAGGCTGCAATTTGCTGCATACGCTAGAAAAAATATGTAAAATGTTATTTGTGTGTTGTGTTCTTCATAATATGCTATTAGATCGCGGAGAAATCTTTGATTTTCGAAGAAAAGATATAGTGGGAATTGTTGGAGATACGTAAAATCCATACAAGGGAGAAGAAATTTAAGGATATAGAACGAGAGAAAGACTTCTCAGTGAATGTTCCACTTAAATAAAGAATAAATTTTTAAATTGTAGTTTCTTCCTCTTTTCACCTTTAGTTTTCTTAATTTCGGTAGATTCAATTTGACAACCTTTCTTTAATAAATATTGTGTTTTTTCGAATATCGTCTTATGTCAAGTTGTGTCTATATACCCTTTTAGCTTGTTTAATATGTAGTTTATATAGGACAATGTATTTCATGTGTGAAGTTATCTGTAACAGCCCATCTTAAGTCGGAAAAATTAGGCTTTTAGGCTTTTACTGTGTTGGAAAGAACAGAAAATGATACAATTTTATTGACTTTTCTAGACATTTACTGTCGGTTTGTACTTTTGCTCAGGATTTAATTTAGATGAAAATGTAATTAGGTATAAGGAGTTTGAAAACAGTGAGATTAGAATTAAAGAAGAATCTTATGCAGAGGCCGAACAAGATCTCATGAAATATATATATATATATATATATATATATATATATATATATATATATATATATATATATATATATATATATATATATATATATATGAAGTTGTTACAAGTAATTTATTTCTTTTATGGACAACCTTCTAACACTTTACTAGTAGTTACACTGAGAAAGAAAATTGTATGTGCAGTACGTAAAATCGTATTTTATATTTGTAAATTTTGTAGTTTTTGGGCTTAACCTACAGTAAACGTATAACTGAAAACGCATGTTTCATAATACTTTCCGTATAAGTGTTCCATCTGTACATACTTTCCGTATAAAACAACATAGGCGGACAGGAACTCACATACACATGGACGTATATAACATATAGCTGACGAAGGTAACATACATATATGTATGTAATATAAGGAAGACTGGTAGATATCAGACATCTTGCAACGGCATGATGTAACATCTAAGGGCAATGCCTATGTAGCATACGGATAACGTATGCTCCGTACTGATTTCTATAGTAAGCAAGAGGATTCCGTATATATGTATAATATACTGCTGTGCGGAGAATGGATTTTTCTCAGTGTATTACTGAATTGCATCCACCTGCTCTTACTAAGTCCTCTTTACCTACGTTTCGACAATAACCGAACCATACTGTCTATAATCAATCACCTAACTGGCACTCTTACTAAAAACCTACCCAATTACCAGCAAACGCAACCTATGCATATGCTTCCTTCCCCACCTCCGCTACAGGGTGTTACCCAAAATCAAACACCAACGTATTCACCCCCAGGTACATTCCTCAGAATTGCCTCCCACCCTGACCAACTCTAGCTAATCTAATACAAATAATTCATCAGATATCAGCAGGATTCCCAACCAAATAGCAGAACTCTCTCTGCCAACTGCATAAAATGCCATGAGGGGATCACAATTTAGAAGAAACAGAGGCGACTGTACTAACCAACAAAGAAAAGGAAATAACGGAAAGAATGAGAATAGGAACGGAGGAATAACAACAAAAAAATATTCAAATAGAAATAGTAGCAATCAGAAAAATATTAAAACAGAAAAGGTGTCAGTGTGTGCCATGTGTTTTAACAAAGGTCACAGAACTAGCCGTTGTTTTCAAAACAGTAAACCGGGAAACAAGTAACTGGATCCCAGGACAAATCTACTGTTTTGCGGGTCTCTACACGGAAAATGAATCAACAATCTAACAAATGAAATATGGAACGTCAATCCATTGAAACAAGATCATTAGTTGGTGAAAGAAATATAACCGAAATTCATAATCCACTCCTCAGAACATAACAGCAAATGACTGACGGGAAGGCATAAATTTAAATATGGAAGAAAATAAATTACTTATTAATGCCCAAGTGGACACAGATGTTTTACCAGTAATAAATAATAAATACGGGCTCTCCAATATCTTTGTGGCCAAAGAACGATCTACCACCGAATTCAAAATTGATACCGTTCTCAACTAATATTTGAGGAATTGTTAATACAATCGTTAAGCTCAGGCGTTTCCAGTCAAATACAAAGAATAAAGACACTGTTAAAAATTAGAAAATTACATTTATAAAAGTACCAAAATATACCTGATAATGAAATATATTTAGAAAAATGTAAGGATTGGTTTCTCAAAGGAAATCACACACAAAATTGAAAGTTGTGATTCCAAAGACTCGAATGAAACTGAAAGGGACAAAGCATTCCCTTACAATGACATTTTACTGAAAGCACTTTGTGTGTTCCGGTGAACAATTTTATGCTCCTTTCGTTCTTTTCTCATCTAAAGTTACGAGAGTACTATGATTTGCAAATACATTTCCTTGTTACTTCCCAGCGACGAAAAAAGATAAGGAACTATGATGATCGTGAAAAAATCGAATTCGAGATTTCAGCGGATTATACTTTTCATGCCCTCTGTTATAACAAGTGATTTAAAAATGTGTTCACCCGTCCCAATATACAGTGTTCCAGGTTATATAGTTTAACGAATCCGTACCCAATTTTTAGCTTAAGATTTTCTGAGAGAGTTTCGCAAAAATTTTTGCTCCACGGAAATCTTGATTGTTTACTGAAGAGTGAAAATAAAACATTTGACCTTCTCTAAAACAGTTTCAATAATTTGCTTCATATTCGTTATACCAATATTACATTAACAACTATTTGTATAAGTATTTTTCTGGAAAAATCTAGATTTTTTCGGACTACTTAGTGTTTCACAAGAAAATGTTTCGCTGATAACTGCAGCATAACAACATTTAATGTAAGGAATGGGAGCGGGAAAATTTACTGTGATGGCGCATACATTTTAGTTATTTTTCTTGAAGTCGTATAAAAGTCCAACTTATTTTCGTTACATTTCTAACCATCAATTGTATGAAGTTGAAAAGCTACAATTCCCTTATTCCTTATCGAACATACTTTTATTTTAAGAGAACAACGAAATGACGCAAAACTAGGAGTTGAACTGAGTTATGAATGACGATTTCAATTTAAATATCCTCTACATCAACTTATTATAAACTAGATGCTCTGAAATAATTGGTTTTATTTGATTGTCATTTTCGCAGTAAACAATACACAAGAGAGTAAACTTAGCATTTATGGAGGACAATGGATATTGACAAACGAGCTGCTGTCGTGAAGTTTTAGATTCACTGCTTTAAGTCTCATGACTTACCTTTATTGACAACGCGAGTTTTATTCTATCCCATCTATCTTGTTGCCTCCCTCCTTTTGTAAAACAGTTCGCTTTGTCCTGGTTATAATCGTCATTCCTCGGTCAGTTCGAAATTACCTTTCCAGATTTTGCAATTTATGTAGCCAAGACTCTTCTAGCATCTTTACTTCCCTTGTTTTTAGGAAGTTTACATTTTAAAAAGGCTGGGTGAACATCAGATCAGCAATAGAATTAAGACATAAGAACTAAAAAAATAATTAAGACATTTTTCTGCCTACGCTACTGCCTCATATAAAAACATAAAGCGTGCGTTTCCTTAGAAGGTAAAGATTACTATTGTTCGTGGGAATTGCGATTGGTGAACTGCAAAGCAATACTAGTATAATAAAATCATTTTGTTTAAGTGGCAGTCCCTCCTCAATTTCCATTCCATCCCTCCCTCCATAAAAAAAAGTCTTGAACAGGAAGGAATTAACTTTTCATATGAGGTTGAAAACTAAAATTAAGACACCAATAAATACCGTAAATACGCGCGTAATTTTCGCCCTCGCATAATTTTCGCATCCCAATTTTGAAGGGCATTTTCTGTATATTTTATTTTCCTCGCGTAATTTGCGCACGCGAGGATTTGACAGTGATTTCTAAGGTAAGAAACATCTTAATCAATTTTTTAATGTTATTTTTCTACAAATTTAGAATCAGTTGTTTGTTGTCAATTCTTGCTACAAAGAAAATGTGTACCGGTATTTTCGTGTTATTTTGACTGGGGAAAAAAATTAGATGACCTTCACTGATGTGGCTATTTTTTTTTCCGCATAATTTACGCACCCTTGTTTCAAAACAACTTTTTTCGTCTAAAAAAGTGCGAAAATTACGCGAGTAAATACGGTATATTTGAACGTTGCACAGATTCATTCACTGTTCATTTGAATTTTCAATCCCTTAACAAATTAATCTGAGCCTGTTTTGAGAAGATTGGCCGAAAAGTACTTACTGCCATGAACAAACTACCAAGCAGCAAATTTTTCCCAATGCTGTCGAATTAATTACTTGCATGACAGTACGAAATTTTAATGTAATGTCTGAAATATGTATAACAAATATCAAGAACATCGGAATTATTTTATTTTCACCCGTCAGTAAACTACTATTACTATTTGAATAGGAAGAAAATTTTAGAAAGAATGTTAAGTTTAAACTTCGCGGGATCCTATGATTTCAGGTTTACACCGTGACACCTGCAGTACACGTCCGAGTCTATCATTCTGCCTGGGTACAAAAGCTCGTGATGCACGATGCTCTACTAATACCACAGTGTAACCTTCCTGGGCGTCAGTGTGGACTTTGCCACAAATTGTGGAGCTTCTTCTCACTTTGACAACAATTTTTTTCGCTCATTGTTGTCGTATGTTATCCATTTTTCATTCCTCGTGGTGAACTGCTTCAAAAATGGCTTGAGTTCGTTACGTTTCAGTAGAGATTCGCAGATAAAAATTCAATCTAATGAATGTTTTTGAGTTAGTTAATGCGGCTTCCAAACACAAATGGTTTAACACTGTTTGGTGATGGATGTTTAGGTCAGGGCCGTCGCGTGAGCGGAGGGACCGGGGCAATTGCCCCTGGCGCCTCAACCAAGGGAGCGCCGCGACGACAAATCAGCAAAATTCAAAGAATTCAGATTTTGGTGGTAAATGAGTTTTTTTTTAAATAATGTTAAATCAGATATTTTAATAATGATCAGGAAATGGCTAAATGAAATTACTGGAAACATAGAACATCGTCTAGAATTATTCAATTGAAACTTTCTCTAGTCCTCTATGAGAAGAGTTTACACCTTGGAAAACTGACCGTGATCTGCTACTACTTACTTCTTATCCGTAAGACAGTTTGGTACAAACTGAAGAAACTTCAGTAGAACTCAATAAATTTCTTTATTCCTATTTAGTCCAACAAATGCTCAAGTAACACCACAATAACTGCAATACTACAATTATCTGCTTATTTTGACAGCACTTAATAATAACCGGTTAGCATCACAAATACAACTTCGCACGTACTTTCCAATCAACAGAATAAATGCCTTTTGAGTCCTTCAATACTGTACTAACCTCATACAACTATTGTGTTTATTAACTATCAAAGACGTAGCCATGGAGGGGACTCAAGGGTCCCTCCCCATTAAAATGGAAAAGGAAATTTTAATAAAATTCAAATTTAGGCTATACTATATTGGTTCAAACTGAAAACAGTTTTTAAAAAGGCATTACGATGCAATTTTAAGGCTTAAATTTTACAAAAAGTTTCAAAGGGTACTGCCGGACCTCGTGTACTCAGGGGGGTATTCCCGACCCCCTTTTCCGGTGTCCCCAAGGTCAGAAAACTACAAAGTTTTTGTTATCACTTACACATTGGGTTTTAATATTTGTATCGTTATTTGTATATTCTATGCTATCACTATATTGATGTGTATCAAGTTCAAAATAAACAAGAATAGCAGTCGATTTCAATAATTTAAAACGATGTTTACATTAACCTTTATGTTTTAACTACAAAAGCCATTAACTTTAAAAAGTTGACATAATATCAACTTCTTTTATCTTACATTCCATATTTAAATCGAGGAGTATAGAATAAACTCGGGTTGTTTTTCATAACACACGGAGGAAGGGGGAGATTCTCGCCCCGGACCCTTAGAACCCACGCCATGGCCCTGGTTTAGGTTACTGGCTATGTCATGACTGCTTAAATGTCAAGTTTGCTGGACTTTTGCCATCATGTCATTCATTTCTGCTGTGATTAGTTGCTCACTGTAAAGATCTTCTTGGGCTTCAAAAGTTTCAGAACAAAACGACAAACCATTTGTTGGCTATAGCTTTTGATAACTTATCTTGCACATAAACAGCACAATTTTCTCCACGGGCCTACACAACATTTCCGCCTTTATCGAAACAAAATTGTAAAATGTAGTGCAGTTTTGCGGAAATTTTACTCATCTTCACGGCTCAATATTTTATGTTTGATAACATGAATTCCGACAGTTTTTATATACTAATTAGCCTATCACCTGTCAAATGGTGTTAAGCTTTACTCGATGCGACTCAATACTATATAATTGAGCTGAGCGAAGCGAAGCTCTTATACTCGGGTTAGCCGTTTGGTTGTCCGCGAACTCCTCCTAGACCGTTTGGCCGATCTCAACCAAACTTAGCACGCTGATAGAGTATGTCGTGCTGAGTGACAACATAGGTCGAAATCAAAAATCCGATGTACCATCGAGGAATAATCACCGAAAAACGCTTGACTAGACTTAACATGGGGAAAAAGTTTTCACGCGATTTTTTTGTCAACAATTAAAAATGGCATTTATTATTGCATAATGGCCAGGAATGATTACGTAGTTTAAGCTCGCTCAGCTCATTTCATTGCAATCGGGTACATCCATTGCATTCCTAGTTTAGAATATAATGCCATCTCGTGCGCAAAAGCCACTACTTTTTAGACTAACTTACAGTGGCGTAACTACGTTTTATGCTCCCCCCGCAAGAGAATGCCCAGGGCCCTCGCCTTAACATTTTTTTGTGGAATGATAGATAGCATAATAAGTAATCATACTTATCTGTATCTGTGAATAATGAGTTAAATGCATGCAATTATTAGGCCTAAATATTCATAAATGGAAACCACTTTATTATACATATAATTTATTCAATAAACTTCAGAATGGAAGATGTCAGTGACGTCAGTCTTAATGAAGAGTAGCAGGAATTAATTGAATGGTTTTCTTCTTGCATTCCTGCCAGTAACTCCCGTACATCCATTTTTTTCAGCTTCGTCCGCATTTATTGAGAGCAGTGTTAGATTACTTAATCTGTTTTAGCCCATTGTGCTTCTCACATAGTTTTATTATTATTATTATTATTATTATTATTATTATTATTATTATTATTATTATTATTATTATTATTATTATTATTATTATTATTATTATTATTAATTTCAATTTTGAGAACGACCTCTCCGCAGAGCTGACAGACACAGGGAGTGTCAAAAACAATAACTACGCGGTAATAAGTTATGAAAAGCTAGACGCCAATGGCTTGTATTTCACAATTAAAAGCCTTGTTAGGTGAAACACAGAATTCTGAACACTTATTTCAGATTTAAGGTTGATGGGCTTCCTTGGAAGTGTCGGATTCCCCCCGCATTGCGGGGTTTCGCGCCATAGTAGTTACGCCCCTGCTACCTTATATATTAGATAAAATTATTGAAAGAAAGCAACAAAGTTTTTCTTTTTTTAATTCTCAATATTCACTTGAAAACACATAGTAAATTATTAATTAATCAATATGAAGATTCTAATTTTGATTATTCTAAACAGAGATTTCTATCTATTAATAAGAAACGAGAATAATGAGAATAGTTAATGGAAAGTAAATAAAGGTTAGTATGGAAAACAACAACTGAAAATGTGAAACAAGAAAGTACTAGACTTAACCTAATTAAGAAGAAACCATAACTTCTCTCCAAAAGCTTCTCTTTATTGACTGATAGATTAACATCGTTAGTTACAAAGTTTAATGTTATTTTACGTAGCCAGAGAGTACCAGTGTCATGAACGAGTGCGTGTGTGTAGCTTATGGAAAATCCTATTCTCTGCTGACTCCCATCACCCCTGTCTCCCGTAAAATGAATGAATACAATAGATTAATATGAAATATTAAAATCTTATTTTAAATTTGTACGTAGAACTAAATATGAATCTTTTAACACTGAATACTATGGAAATTTATGTACCAATCTCTTGCTCCAATTTTACTCTTAGACTTCGAAATCTTAAGGAACACAAATAGTGTGAATAGTATTAATCTACAAAATTTCAACATTTATTTCTCCCTATTATGCAATACACATGTCTCTTTTGCATCGTAAAACACACTATCATCATCTTCACTCTCGTCAGGATGATCACTGAAATTCAAACAAGATTTAAGTTTAGACATATTTGCAGTAGAAGCTACGAAGCAGATAGAGTAATGCAGGGCATTTTTTAAGCTACCTTTTTGTATCCAAATGGATACCTAGGTCCAGCACTTGGATACCCAGTGCACTTCATAAATCTTTAAATTGCTAAAAGAGTACTTGAACAATAAATTACTTGGATTACTGTAAATTTAAAATTACTTCAATATACTTTGGTTTTGTGAATATATGTGTTAGCTTGTATTCTGTGAATAGGTATAAAATTGGAGAGTTTCATTCTTGAAATTTCAGATATCCACTTTCCTTCGATTTGCGTACTCATTTGTCTACCTCGAGACGCTAACACTTTCATTCTACTCTAATACAGAGGAAGTTAATAGATCGACTAGAGGTAGAAAGGTTGAAGCCGAATTCTCACATCTAATGGACCAAATGACGCTTGGCTTATATACGTTTTGAATATTCTCTGAGAAAAGATAACAGAAGAAGCAACTTGCTATTTGAATATTTAGTAATTTTTATGAAATGCAATTTCTACTTATCTTTAGCTTACAACACTTTTTTGTTCGTTGTATTATACAGTGCGAAAAATTGTTTTTATTATTACTTCTTTTTCAGAATTTGTTTTGGGCCATGGTAGTAACTTTTGGTACTTTATATCGTCGGTCATCTTTACACTAAGATTTAATAAAGTTAGTTAAAACTTCGTTAAGGGAATCCCTGTTAGATAGCATATCGTTGACGATGCTTAAATCCACCATATTTTCCGTAACTTCTGATGCATATTTTATCAAATATATTACAGAAAGTGTGGCATTCACTGGTTACATGTTCCGTCTAGGCGATGCGACTTGAATGTTTGATGCAAAATGTTAGCGGGCCTTACGAAGACCTTTAATTTAATATCTCATATCATGATGCAAAAGTTCCAATGTCGCCTAGTAAAAATGTCTTAAAATATGCACCGACTTATACACATAAAATGATTTCGTTAGGGAATGTTTAGTCAAGTTCACGTATTGTTATTTCCTTGTTCAGTACTTTGTGTCTTGCAATGTTTGTTTTGTATCTTCTCCATCTGTATCAGTCGCGCTTTTTTTTTTTTTTTTTTTTTTTTTTTGTCCTTGTCCTGTCTATGTCCAACTTTAAAATATGGACATAAAAATAAATAAATTATGGAAAATATCAAATTATGGTAGCACAGTACGGTTTTATTTTTAAGTACTACCGACCTGAAGGCGGATCTGAGCAAGAATGTATAAAAAGGAAGTGTCCGTTCCTGTATTGATAGCGGTGTTGAATCGGACATGAAACGATTATCAGAAGTCTGACAAAAACGTCATTTTTTCAAAAGTGTACATTATACAAAAATGCACTTTAAACAATCTCTGCGTTTGAATTTTGCCGTGTGTGACAAGGGCCCTTTTGTGCCTGGATACCCAGTAGCGATTTCTTAAAAAAAAAAAAAAAAAAAAAAAAGAGCACTGGAGTAATGTTTGAAAAGTTGTGGATATAGACTTGTGTAGGAGTTGTCACAGCAGAATATAGATTATTCCATTGTGTAAAACAGTGATAGATAAGTGGCGGCACGCGAGTAAATGTCGGCCGGTATGTATAAAAATATATGATTTGTTCTTTTCTTTCTACCTGTCAATATAATAGAGGTAGAAAATGCCATGAGAAAGATGAAAAGAACTACTCCAGGACTGGATAATCTCCCCATCGGAACATGAAAAAGTTTAGGCAAAGAAGGAGTGCAGTGGTTTACTCATAAGGCCTTTAGACGAGTCATTTTAGCCCAAAATTTTGTGATTAGTTGAAAAAAAAAACTTATAAGCATGGGACTTTGAGGTTAGATACTTTCGGTTGTAGTGAACAACATACTAAAAGTCCCCAAAAATCACAAGTGCGCTACGGCCGCCATATTGAAAAATGGCCGTCGTAATAAATCCATTTTTTTAAAGTCGTGATCAACAAAGGAAATACCTTATAGGCATGGGATTATGTGAACAGTTTCATTTTGTGGTAGTGAAGAACATACTGAAATCCTCCCAAAAGCGCAAGTGTGTCATGGCCGTCATATTGAAATCTGGACGTTGTAATATGAAATAATTACAAGACGTTATGAATTCCTTACACATGCATTTAGCAATAATGAATAAAATACAGAAGCCGTCTTGTACTACCTCTAGCATATTCCAATATGACAGTCATTTTATTTGTTTAGATCCTCAAGGGTATGATATATTTTTCTTCTCATCAGCATGTGAAAATTAAATTTTACACAAATATGTTGTATATACAAACTTTAGCAACCATTGCTGTTTCTGTGCAATTGACATTTGAAAATATGTAACTAACTAACTAACTCTTTGGCCTATGGAACCCGAAGGTTCAATGCCGCATTCACAAAAGCTCTCCACTGACTTCTATCCTTAGCCAAATGGTTCCAGTTTCTACTTTCTATTCCTATTTCTGCTAGATCCATCTTAATATTGTTCTCCCATCTGCGACTAGATCTTCCTGATGGTCGTTTTCCGATTGGTCTTCTAGTAAAACTTTGACAGCATTTCAACTTTCTTCCATCCTAGCTACATGACCAGCTCACCTAAGCTTCCTAGACATGATGACCCTAACAATGTTTGGTAAACCGTATAAATTATGTAGTTCCTCGTTATGATGTTTTCTCCATTCCCATTCCCGTTTCTCTTGGGTTCAAATATTCGTCTCAGGATCTTGTTCTCAAATACTTTTAGTCTATGTTCTCCCCTCAGAATAAGCGATCATGTTTCACAACCACACAGCACAACAGGCATGATTATCGTTTTATATATTTTAAGCTTCAAATTTTTCGACAGAATTCGCGACGACAAGAGATTTTGAACTGAAAAATAACAAGAATTCCCTGCTTTTAATCGACATTTAATTTCTTCATGAATATGATTTTCGTCTGTTAATATTGATCCTAGATATATGAAAGTATCCACTTTATCGAAAGTATTATTTAATATTTTAACGCATCCATAATTTCCCGTATTACGATCCCGACGCTCTTCCATGTATTTAGTTTTCTCTGCACTTACTTCTAAACCCATGTTCCTGCATGCGTTTAATACAGGAATGCAAATAAGCAACAAAATTTTACTATCCCACATTAGGAATCAATTTACTTACTTTCGGTGTTTTAATAGTGATATTAAAAACTCGCCCGTGCCGATGAACCACTCGCCCGGGGAGAGTGGGCAAGTGGTTATTTGCATCAGTGTTTTAATAAGACCTCTGCATTTCTTTCTATTGTTCTCCTATCATCTCCTATTAAATTTACAGCATCAGCATACGCCATACATAACCTGGTGAACACCATTCAACTCTAGGCCCTGGTTGCTATCTTTGATTTTCCTTATAGCGTATTCCAGGACAAAGTTGAATAATAATGGCGATAGCGCATCTCCTTGTTTCAGGCCATTCTCGGCGTGAAAGCTAGTGGACAAAAATATACATCTTACTGTAGATATTTGATACTTGAAAGAATATTTGGATACCTCCTAGATATGAAAATATATACCTTACAAAATTTTGATTAGAAATAAAATAAATGAAAAGCAAAAGATGTTTTTACGAATAAAAAAATGCAATCAAATTATGTCAATCATCTCTTTTAGTCCATGTCTCCCTCGTCATCAGAAAATTGATCACTTGTAATAGCCTTATTCATACAGGAATGTCCTTGACAGTTTTTACATATTGCAGAACATAACAAACCCGAGTTTCTACTGTAACATTTGTTATAGCATGTATATCGACATGCACATAAATAAGCTTCATCAACTCTGGAGGTGTTGGACTCCTTGTTATTGGCACTGGGGACAAGGCATTTCCCAACTGTACCCATCCCCAGTCGGTTGGATTCAATTTATTGTTGTTCCGTAGCTCGATCTGAAGGTAAGCACGATACGAATGTGTTGCTGCGTTACTTGTAGGAGGTAGTGATGACAGGTCAAACGTCATGTTAAAAGGTTGTTTGAATATCTACCGTAAGTCGTCCAATGTTTGTTGTTGTCCACCACTACACAAGTGTAGTAAAAATATTTCTCCTGCTTTGATATCTGCTCTCGGCATCTCTTCCCAATGCACTGTTGACTTTCTACTTTCTTGACCGGTGAGTATCAGGGTCAATATGGATATGTAGAAAACCGGTGGGCTCTGTAGGTCACGAAGACGTTGGTTTCGATGTCGCAATGTGAGGTTTGTTCGAACAGGAGTCGAAAAACAGATCGACGGTATCGACAGTGTTGTGGCCACTTCTCGGGGTTACCATACGCCACTGGAGAGGCTTCTAATGGAGATCTTTGAATCTATCCTCATCTCCCGAGACTACTGCGTAATTCTATGCCTCACATTATCCATAAAATCACGGAAATCCAACAGGATCTTCACAAGAAGTGACGAGGACTGGTCCAGTAGCACGGATTGTTTGCTTGTTGGGGCTTGTATTTCCGGCGACCAACGGACACCTGGGATAATGTGGGTATGGAGAGAACATGCAGACACGCCAGTTTCCGAATATGCAAACCCTGATGTCGCATTTGAAGTTGTTCCAGTGTCAGGGTCCAAAACAGCCAGACAGTGCTGATCGCTCTCGGTTATTTCGACCCATGCGTCAATTGAGCTTGGTTTGGTTCCTGTGGGAACATATTCTTGGAATTGCTTGTGATATCCAGCAGACCGATAGCTAGAAGTGTGTTATGGGAGAGGCACAGTTCAATTTATTCCCTGACACATACACATTCACACACATATATATACCAAGGTCAGTTGACGAATGTCTCGAAATAGCTAAGAGCGATCAGCAGTGTCTGGCTGTTTTGGGACCTGCACTGGAACAACTTCAAATACGACATACGGGTTTGCGTATTCGGAAACCAGCGTGTCTGCACGTTCTCTCCATACCCACATTGTCCGAGTTTCTGGATATACGCGCCCCCACAAGTAAACAATCCGTGTTTCTGGGCCAGTTCTCGTCACTTGTGAAAATCCTGCTGGATCTCTGTGGTTTGGTAAATAATGTGCAGCATAGAATTACGCAGCAGATTCAGGAAATTAGGATAGATCCAAAGATCTCCACCGAAAGCATTTCTAGTGGCGCACGGTGACCCGAGAAGTGACCTCATCACTGTCGGTAAAGTCGATCGGTTTTCGGACTCCTGTTCAAACACACTTCACTTTATGCCATAGAGACTAGTCGACCCTGGTACTCACCGATCAAAAAAGTAGGGAGTCACTGGAGATGCCCTTTGTGTTTGTGCTTTTCACTACAACTAAAGTCATTTATTCACAAAGATTCAAAGATTCATAGAAATAAAAGTTTTCAAACTGGTCATAGCTTTAAAATAATTTTCATAATAGAGTGACCATTTACCAATATGACGGCCATAGCACACTTCCGACTTTTGATGGCTTTAAGTATGCTGTGTGTTTCACTATCACTAAATACATCTATTTGCGAAGTCCCTTTTTGGTAAGTTTTCATTTAGTTACACGTTCATACAAATTTTTCATATTGTGTCGGCCATTTTCCAATTTGGCAGCTTTAGCACACCTATAATTCTTTTCCAACTTTTAGTATGGTTTACACTCTAACAAAATGCATCTATAAAGTAAGTTAAATGCTTATAAGTTTTTTTAAAACTGATCGCAACTTTAAAACCATTTCTTATCTTGCGGCGGCCATTTTCCAATATGATGGCCGTAGCAAACTTGCGATCCTTGGGGAATGTTTTTCAATGAAACTTAATACATCTATTTACAAAGTCCAATGCTTATAAGGATTTCTTCAACTAATTTTCATATTATGACTGGACTACTTTGGGGTGTCTATGCCTTGTCCGTAAGACATACCCAAACTCTCCTACTGAAATATTCCGAAGAGCAGTGTCAGTTTTCAGTTACTCAAATTATGCTGAACACTTCCGCATTCCTGCATTGATTAAAATGTGTACATTAAATAGTTTTAACTTTTTCTTAAGTTGTTGCCTGGTCCAAATAGTTCAACTAGTTTTTTTTCAAACCTATTTATTCACCTTATACTTTGTTCTAATTTTCGTCGCAATTGCCCTTGGTAACTAATAGATTTCAACCTGAACAACTAAATTTCATTTCGGCAGTTTAATATCAGTAAAACATAAAGTAAATAATTTCTTATCTCCATAAGCATGCTATATTAAGACATGTAAATATATTCTTGTCAATAATAGAGATTTTCAACCACAAGCCCAAGAAATTAATGCTGCTTATATCTGATATTCAGGATGAAACTCATATACTATTTTCGATTGTAGATTCCTTTAATATAGACTGCATTACGCTTTTAAGTAGAAACAATTTTAACAATCGTCTTATGTTCAAACACAATCTCGGTAATAAAAAAAAAAAAAAAGTTCGAAGGAGTTTGATTTGCTGTAGTTTCAATGCAAGACTTTTCTTTGTTTTTGCTGGTTTCATAATATTAAAAGATTGAAAATCGCTTATCCAAACTGTGCCTGAAATACTTTCTCAAAGGAAGTACATTCTATGCTTATATTCACAAGATGATCTTAGAAGTACAAGAAAAACTCATTCTCTTTGGATCAATTTTCTTACGTTGTCATAGAACATCAGTTTAAACACTTAAAATTTTAAAAGAAACACTGAAATAGTTATTTAGTGACAAAAATTGCTACTATGTTACTTACCCACACTACAGTACTAACCATGTTTGAAAATTATTATCCTAGTCTTTACAGACACAAGATATATATTTTGTATTGAACAAAATAACAATGAAATCTTTCAGTTTAATGTCCCACAATAATGGTTTTTAGGCTAAGGGACACGGATGATTAAGGCAAGCGAATGATGATGGAGGAATCAAAGGCGAAGAGGGCCACCGGGCTACCGGGCGCCTCCCAATGAATCACCCCCAAGATGCAACAAATAAAAGAAAATTTCGGACTAAATAGACCAAGCTTTAAATCGTGAAAATCGATGCGGCACTGTGGAAAGAAAACAAAGCTATTAGAAGTAGATGTTGATGCCTGCAGAAAGGTCACATACCTATTTAGTGCTTCCAAACTTGCAAGAGTATCAACTACTGGCTGCCAACAGACTGAATACAGTATTGAAATTAGCGATCCCACCTCATCTGCTACGAATACTACTGTCAGAGTGGAAAATGAGCAGGAAAACTCTAGTCTCATGAATGCTGAAATTACTGCTCCTACCACATCAGCTATGAATGTCACTGTCAAGAATGGAAAATGAACAAGAAGGTTCCACTTCAATGAGTCTTGAAATTAGTGCACTTCCAACCTAAGCTACGATTGTTGCTATCAAATAAGAAAATGAACAGGAAAGCTCTAGTTCTAGTGATGCCGATTCCGAAGTCAGTGAAAACATTAAAAGCGTGATACCGCAGGGAACAGAGCAACGAACTCTTTCATACATTCACAAGAAAATGGTATCCTCAAGTTTTTGAGTTTCATCCCCCCTGAATTTGCTTATAAGCGAGCAGATGGCACCAACAGGGCTTGGCTGTAATATTCTCCTGCTCAAAATGCGTTTCTTTGCAGCGTGTGCACAGCATAGTTCTATTCTGCAGATTGAACAAACAAGTTTCTTACGCCACGCACGTAACACTAAACAAGCTTATCAGCGAGTAAGAGAACACAAGTCTTCCACAGCGTGGATGTTTACGTATCTAACGAAAGAAAACATAGTGTTAAAAAAAACTACTTCCTTATGGACAGATAAAACAACGGGTATCAGGTCGAGAAGAACAGACAGGTGATGCATCGTGTTGTCGAAGTGCTGAAACTAATTGGTGAAAGAGGGCTCACTTACAAAGGAAAGAGAAATGAAGCAACCTATAGACTGGAAAACACAGCTACAGATCATGAAAACTTTTTGGATAATGTATTATTCTTTTATTAAACAAATTTGACCTTCCCTTAAAAGTAATTTTAAAAAGGTCATCGAGAAGAGTAAACTGAGTCATGTACGAGGAAGTAAGATGGTGGTCATATAACTTTCTAAAAACATGGTGAATTATGTTTCGGATGCTACAAACATACTTATCAGTGAAGATATTTCGAAAGAAGTCTCTCACGCTGGGATGTTTTCTACTCAACAGGCCAGTGCTCTGTTGTTTTATGATATGTTGTTAAAGAAAGAATTGTGCCAATTGTAAAATGCATATCTACCACAGGTCAGTATCTTTGCGGTTTACCGTTGAAAATTCTGCAGAAGTTGAACCTTGATATTAAGAAGTGTATTAGAAATTCAGCTGATGGCGCAAGTAACATGCAAGGAAAATATTTGGATTTTTCAAAAGACATATGATGAGTTACACGTGTCGTGTTACGCTCATATACAAGGTGACCAGAACTTTCACTTTCAAAAACGGGACGCATACGAATCGGCGACGGAGGGCGGGGATTTCCACATTGCATTTTGGGACTCAGCAATATTTTCAATTTACAAAATACACAAGTAAGAATGATAACACAGCGTATCTAACTTAAGTACTACCCATACTTCAACACACAGAATTCCCACTTGAACCACAGAACACTCAATTCTCATTTGAATATTCAGAAGTTCTAGGCAAAGCTGAACCTCCCCAATGACTGTAGGTGCGGAAGAGAGTAGAATTAGTATTGACCATTTATAATTACGGGACACCTGGGTCATGTTTCCTTAAAAACGGGACATTTAGGAGTCCCGTTTGAGAATCAGTAAAAAACGGGACAATGGTTGAAAATAAGGGACTGTCCCGGCTAAAACGGGACGTCTGGTCATTTTGCTCATATACTCGATCTTGACATATATGATCTGAGAAAAAGTTGCATTGATTCTATGTCATTGTTCTGCTGAATGACTGTACGATATTTATGCGTGAGTATTTTCAGCAAATGAATATTTGGAAGATCAAATGTCTACAATGGCGTCTTAGAGTTATTGCAGAAACAAGATGGTGGAAAACACTCTGTTTGTAGAAAACGTTTGGTCGTTTTTCGAACCCGGAAAGTGCTTTGTGCATAGCGTGGACCATTACAATGAAGAAAATTGTTTCTACAGAAAATATCAAACCAGAAGCTAGGTGCAAAGCGAAAGGATACATATAAGATCTTCTCAAGTTCGAAACAATTCCGACAGCACAAATGTTCCTGAGAATATTTCAAGTGACTGTCAAACTATCTCCAAACACAAAGTGCTGGTGTATTGTAGTCGTATCGAATGATCAGACTACTGTGTCACAACTGAAAGAGCAGGGAGCTGGTTTTGAATCTGTTAAGAATGCAGAGTTAAGATTTGAAGCATGGGTCAATAATAAATATGAAGAATTATAACGTGGTTTCTGTTTCTACTGACATGTAAACAAACACACTTTGGAGGTGGAAAAAGAATGTTTCCTTATGAATGTGAAGATGAAGCTGCTCCTGATCCAATGACCAACTAGTGCATCGAAGCACTCAACACAATATTGGTTACGGTAATTTCGAGCATTTCTTCAAGATTCAAAAAGCAAGATGCTTGATGGATTGTTTGGACTCTAGAAACTTCAACCAAGTAAGAGAACTTTTACACTGCTAAACTTCAACTAAGTAAGAGAACTTTCAGACACTGCTTTCGATAAACTTACTCATCTTCTGAAAAAATCAGGAAAGAAATTTCCAAGAATTCTATAGAAGTCTTCTTGGACTTTTGAAGGAAGTGAGAATTCTTGAATATCAGACTTGATTACGAGTACAACCGAGAAGAAACGACTAATTGTGCTGATGACTCAAGTGATTCAGAATTAGAAGAAAATACATTCCTTCAGAAGGAAGGCGAGTACAAAACGTTTGAAAAATTGTTCAAGGTGCTTTTTTTTTAATTTTGCAGAGTTGTAGTTTGTACAGTAATGCTTATCCAGGTTTGCTAATAGCATACAAATTTCTATTGGCTTTACCCGTAACTCAAGTAACATGTAATAACAATAATAATAATAATAATAATAATAATAATAATAATAATAATAATAATAATAATAATAATAATAATAATAATAATAATAATAAAAAGGTTTTCAAAACTGAAACACACTAAAAATAGGTTAAGCAGTACCATGTCTCAGGAACATCTGGAAATATTTATGTCGATGTCTATTGAAAAAGATTTCTTAAGGAATGTTTCGAATGAAACTGTGATAGATACAATAGTATCAAAAAGTAGTACATTAAAACATCTGCTAATTTTGTTAAGTATACGTACTCCTTGAACATCATGTAATACTTTGAACAATTCAGCATAAATACTGATGAAAGAATGTAACGTTTAATTGTTACTACTGTAGAAAGAAAACTGTGTAACTTGATTTGGGCCCTTGTGGGAAAAAGCGCCCGCGCCCCTCTAATGATATCTATCCGCCCCTGGGAGGAATTGGTGGAATGAGAAATGTGGAAGGAAACGGGAGTACTCTGAGAAAGCCCACGAACACGATGTTGTCCACCACAAGCTTACTTGGCCGGGGATCGAACCAGGGGCCTCGTACACCAGAGGTATTGCGCCCAACCACTGAGCCACGGTGCCCCCTTCTTTTGTATTTAGTTGGAGGACAACAGACAATCATCAAGTAGCATTTGTCGTTCAAAGAAAAGTTAATGTAGAAAGTAAAATTTCGTTTACTGCATACAATTCAGGAGTGTTTTGTACATCTTTACATAAAAAAAAAAGTTAACGCAATGAGTACATAAGGGTCTTACCTAGCCATACGATGACCTTCACCAGTTGGTTTATCTTCGAGAGATCGAAAGGAAACACATCCCGATGGAGGGCCAAGTTGCCAAGACAGTTCACTATAGAAAATCTGCGAATCGTTCACAGCAAGTTCATGTAAAGAAGGTAAGGTTTCGGTAACACAAACAGATATATCTGGAAGGAATTATAAGAATAAATGAAACTTCATTCATAAATGAAATTGGGTCTTTTTTTTTCTACGTACATAACGAAGGATCACAGACGAATGTGACGATTTCTTTAATTGTAACATCAATGAATTGAGGCTTAACATTTAATAATTTAATTCTGTATATGTTAATATCCATATTCGCACGATTCTCTCTCCATAAAGAAATCTTAGCACGATTACCGCGAAGAAATATCTTAAATTATTTCAGCAATATGAACCTTGAAGTATATTTAGAATATTTACTTGCTCCTGGTGTTCCATGCGTAAATAAATAAAACTTCAGCGGTTGTATTCAGAAATAGGAATACAAAATGGAAAATGGATCCAGTTGGCTAAGGACAGAAGTCAATGGAGAATTTTTGTGATCTCGGCATTGAACCTCCAGGTTCCATAAGCCATAATTATACTATTTGGTCTAGGAATTAATTCGTGCGGTTTTACAAAAGATGGCGTAACTAGCTTATTGTCCCATAGTTTCGTTGATCCAAACATGCGTTGAAAACTACTGTCATTGAGCATCTTGTTTAGTATATGTCAGTTGCTTGAAGCGGAAACAACAACATTTTTTCTTCAACTGAAAATGGCGCATTTTGTGCCTGATAAAGTGTTTTTGCGGGGAGTTATTCTTCATTGCTTTAACATGAAGAAAAGTGCTACCGCAAGTCATCATATTTTAGTGGAAGTGTTTGGTGACCATGCTCTAGCTGAGCGAACGTGTCAGAAGTGGTTTGCACGGTTTAAAGGTGGTGATTTCAGCTTGGAAGACCAAAAGCAATTTGGACAGCCAAAAGAATTTGAAGATGAAGAATTGAGAGCATTGCTTGATCAGGATTCGTGTCAAACGCAGGACGAACTTGCAGAAGCATTTGGAGTTGAGCAAACAACAGTTTCCAAACGTCTCAAAGCCATAGGAATGATTCAAAAGATGTCTTATTGGGTTTCACATGAATTGAAAAGAAAGACGTTGAAAGAAGAAAAACCGTTTGTTAATTGCTGCTTCAAAGACAGAAAAGGAAGGGATTTTTGCATCGAATTGTAACTGGTGATGAGAAGTGGATTCATTACGAGAATCCTAAACGAAAAAAGCCTGGGTGAAGCAAGGTGAACCAGGTCCTTCACAACCGAAACGAGATATTCATTGTGCAAAGGTTATGCTGTATATATGGTGGGATTTGAAACGTGTGGTGTACTATGAACTTCTGAAACTTGGTGAAACTATTAATGGACACCGCTATCGACAACAATTAATGCGTTTGAAGCAAGCTCTGGCCTGAAAACGACCAGAATGGAATAACAGGCATAATAAACTTATTTATCAAGATGATAACGCTCGACCACATGTCGCAAAACCGGTCAAAACCTATTTGGAAAATGTCGGATGGAAAGTGTTACTCCACCCGCGATATTCACCAGACACTGCTCCGTCTGACTACTACTTGATCGATTGCATGAATAACGATTTGATTGGACAGCGGTTCACTTCTTCAGAAAATATCGAAAAATGGGTCTTTGATTAGATTGCGTCAAAAGATGAGGAATTCTTTCGACACGGAATCCGTAAATTGCCTGAAAGATGGGAGAAAGTAGTGGCTAGCGATGGACAATATTTTTGTTAACGTATTCATTTACTTTGTTTTTGAAATAAAGCTTCAATTTTTATTAAAAACCGCACGAATTAATTCCTAGACCAAATATATTACATAGCTGTGGCATACAGGTATTTATAATTTTCTTACATCCATATATACGTTTTTTTTTGTTTTTGTTTTTTTTTTTTTTTTGCGATAGAAAGCAGTTTCTAAATAAAAAATAATTATCCGTATAGGATTCGAACCCATGCTAAAATGAAAGATTATTTGCAGTTCGGGACGCTAACCACTAAACTACAAAGGAAGGAAGAGTAGACTTCCATCTGTATATCTTAGTTCCGTGAGATCCTACGCTCATTAAAGTTTTAATCATGTGTTACCTAATATACCAGCTTCTGACTTATCTTTTGTCATCATGTATGACCGTTTTCTATAAGCAAATTAGATATTTACTTGATAGACATGTCTAGATTGTCTATTTCCCTTGTATACTCTTCTAGCCATTTACGCATGTTATTCTGTGGTACACACAGCTCGGAGGGACGTAATGTTCTACGTTTATTTTTCTGGACTTGATCTCTTGGAAGGCAGACTAGGTTTCAGTAAGCAGAAATGTACATGAGTGGATCGAGGCCTAACTTAGGTTTTTGAGCACTTTCGGCAAGGAGGGAAGATATGTAACAGTAACACAAAAATATCGATATTGGTGTCTAATACATAGTTTTTGGAGTCGCTGAGATGAATAGTGACATACTCATGCCGTTAAATTCCCAATTCATTTCCCATGCGTATCTTAAGTGAAAAAGGGATTCAAATACTTTCGATAAACGTATTCTCCCCTGAAGAAGGATACGCATTTCAGCGAATGATTCAGGAAATCTTCCTTACATGTTGAACACAAACAGGTATAAACAGACTTTTCAGGAATTTCTTGAGGAACTAGACAATACTTAACAGATACGGAACATATTTTCAACAAGGCGAAGCAACGTAGCACGAGTCACCTGAGTCTCTCGCCTTGATCAGCAATTTTTTTGGCGAGAAGATTTTATCAAATTTTTTGTCAGTTTCATCACCAGATCATTTCTTGTGATCACAATCGACCACGGGAATTGATTATATAAAAAAAACAATATCCTCAGTAAAATTAATAACATTATTCAGGATATATTGCATCACATTTTCAGACATTGGGCACGGATGCTGATACAGATAGAAAGGCACTGTCAGTACCTCATGTATGATAAGCAAAATTCCCAGAGATATTTTACATGTAGGTCGTAGAAAAATCTTCGCAGCTTTTAGAAATCGCATGAGACGAGTTGTCTCATATGTATCATCTTCCTTAGCGGCACTATGTCACAGCCACTCAATTATCCCAATCGTAAAATGCAGTCTGTTTTAGATTTATCCTATTACATAAATGATAATCTACTTGTTGTTTTTTAATGCATTGAATTTTACTTGAAGTTACGCTTGATGACCATTCAAGATATGTACTGCTTATTTTTTTTGACCGATTCTCTGAGTAATTCGTGAAGGGTAGTTTTATTACACCTAACGATCAATAAAAGTGATAACACGTTTGTTAAAAAATATACAGTAAACTAAGGGCTGGCACACAGTATACAAATAAATTCACATGCACCTTAAATGAAATCCAATCTCAGGAACAACTTTACCAGAGCAAATAAATTATTATCCAAACCGGAAGAACAAAAAGGCCACAGTTTACGATTAACATATTGAATACTTACGACATGGTTACAGTAAGAATGAATTTAGGAATTCTGTTTATAAGAGCAAACATTAAGAAGGCAGGGATTGTAAAGGAGAAAAATCATTCTAGTGTTCCCAGCTAAATACTTTAAAACGATAACGTCGGGACAATTGGTGCAATTTGTCTACGACAATGGCCCCAGATGTGCATATTTCATCAAGCTTTCACAAGTTATTCACAGCTTGTAAAGGCACCCTTCTGAGAAACGGTTAAATCCTACTTGAGTGTATACTCAAACACGAAAAAGCTAAAAATTGTTAATTTCCATTTCTACTTTATCAGGAAAATTACAGTGAATTCAAGTTCTGATGACAATTTCAAGTGCCAAGTTTCTTATTCTGTGTAATAATAAAAAATAGTAGCGACATTCATTTTATTTCAGTTCGTGAGTTATTCCTGCGTCTGAACTTGTCTTCAATTTGGGATATGCATAAATGTAGACACGGACGATGAATGATTGACCGCAAATTTTTGTCACAAAGTATGCAATAAATTTGATATAAACATGACTCAAACAGTAAACTGATCTAAACATACCTATAAATCGGTACATGGTAAACGGTTTGAAGTCCTACAAAGAAGATAGTTGATGAAAAGGTTGGATAACAAGTCTACCATATTCCATTTTCCAGTTTTGATAGCTGTTTGTCGCTATTTTAACTATGCATACTTCTTATCATTTTACTACGCAATTGGCAGCATTGGTTAGAATGGAAAAGTATCACTATTGTTCACATTCATTGTGCTACCAGAAGAGTTTGGAACTTCTGTAATATAACCTTTGAAGTCTTAACGAGCTCCGAGTAGTATACCTTCGGCTTTTTATTGCCGAAGTTTAAATTGCACTGTTATAACAGTATGTTGTATATTTTACTTGTAACAATCGTAATTTACTTGTAATTTTGGGTCATAATGTATTTTAAATATATACTAGGCAGATTCTGCTAATAGAAGAAAAGAAAGACCAAGAAATAATATAGTTATAATGTTAATATATAAAAAACATTCAAATGTTCTTATGTAATCTAATCTTGATGTCGTCGTCATGACAACAAAAATTAAATAGAATTATTCTGTTGATTAAGCAGACATCTTAGAAAGGACCCCGCACTTTTCTTATGGAAAGTGGCTTTCGGCTAATATTGTTGAAACTTCGCTGGTTGATAGTTCTTAACATGTGGATCAAAAGTCTCAATGGGCACAAAGACCGAAATCCACTCCTTCCCCCCAAAAACCGCCTGCAAGTAGCTGGGGGGATTGAACTGATTTCAGCATGTAAAACAATTTGTTGTTTTAATCAACTCAACAAGGACCCCAAACAACCACATGTTAGACTATCAAACTACCCCACTTGACACCGCCCTTTTCCCCCCACATATCCCTCCCCGCGAATTACCTTACGGATGTTCCATATTACTGTAGTTTATAGTTGCGCGTATCTGTTGAAATACCTACAGTTTTGGTCTCACCGACGATATAATGGGTTTCACGTATCGCTGATTACGAATCTGAGGTGAGAGTTCTAGAATTCAAGATGGAGAATCAATATGGCGGATCAAAAACACGAAACTCCTGAATGTAGCCACAAATAGCTGTTTACTAGGGTATTTTGGGTCGTTGGTTACGAATCTGAGGTCAAAATTCTTGAATTCAAGATTGCAGATCCAATATGGTGGATATAAACGTCGAAGCCACAAATCGTAGTAGACTAGAGTGTTTTTAGATCGCTGTTTAAGTACGCAACATTCCTTGATACTTCAGTCACCATGTAGAATTATTCTGCACCCTTGTCCTTTACCAAAACCCACCACAGATATCTTAATGCTGAACGGTGTTAAAATAATTCATCAATTATCTGTTCATTATTTTCATCATTTCGGTTTGCAGCATCTAATGTGGTACTTAGCAATGAGTCATCGGGATATCTAATATTCTCTAAATGTCGTGCATGGCCTAAATACCACAAGACACTTGCAACGTGCGCACATGTACCTAATGTACGAGCACCGCTTTGACATGTACAGTAGTAACCTTGAATAACATTTTGATCATAATCCTGGTCATTGTGTTAGTAGACAGAGGATACCGCGATGCAATTCCTTTACTGGAATATTTAGGAATTGATCATAGAATGCCCGCACTCCTACTACCACGTGAAAGACAACTATCAACAGAAGATGCGAATACTTCTCGACTAGTTACTAAAAGTCGATGCATAGTCGAGGCAAGAAACGGGCATCTAAGATCTGTTTTTAAGTTCCTAGCACAAACATTGAATCTGCAACATGCAAAGAAACTGAATAGTTTCTATCGCATAGCTGGAGCTATTTTGAACAGATACCATCCCGTTATTTTCATGCAAGATGCAACCATTGAATTAGCTAGAGAAATGGGAAATAGGTCAATCATGCCGAACGTTGTTAAAGCAAGAGTGGAGGTAGATAATCTTATTAGAAGTAACGGTCAATGGGCACCGTTGAATGATCAAAGCCTAATTGATTTCTCTGTACTTAACTTAAACTACTTACGAGATTTGACTGTAGGCACATATCAAGTAGATCTCTCATCCTCTTACGTCCAAGATAAACTAATACGAGATAAGGATGAGCAATTCCAGCTTGACGAAAACGTAACTGAACCGGGATTCCTGCGCATACGTCTCTACTCAAGGTTCCGCAATGCAACTAAGCATCAAGTTTTCATAGCATATGTAGCCAATGATGAAGATGACCAGGATTATGATCAAAATGTTATTCAAGGTTACTACTGTATATGTCAAAGCGGTGCTCGTACATTAGGTACATGTGCGCACGTTGCAAGTGTCTTGTGGTATTTAGGCCATGCCCGACATTTACAGAATATTAGATATCCCGATGACTCATTGCTAAGTACCACATTAGATGCTGCAAACCGAAATGATGAAAATAATGAACAGATAATTGATGAATTATTTTAACACCGTTCAGCATTAAGATATCTGTGGTGGGTTTTGGTAAAGGACAAGGGTGCAGAATAATTCTACATGGTGACTGAAGTATCAAGGAATGTTGCGTACTTAAACAGCGATCTAAAAACACTCTAGTCTACTACGATTTGTGGCTTCGACGTTTTTATCCACCATATTGGATCTGCAATCTTGAATTCAAGAATTTTGACCTCAGATTCGTAACCAACGACCCAAAATACCCTAGTAACAGCTATTTGTGGCTACATTCAGGAGTTTCGTGTTTTTGATCCGCCATATTGATCCTCCATCTTGAATTCTAGAACTCTCACCTCAGATTCGTAATCAGCGATACGTGAAACCCATTATATCGTCGGTGAGACCAAAACTGTAGGTATTTCAACAGATACGCGCAACTATAAACTACAGTAATATGGAACATCCGTAAGGTAATTCGCGGGGGGGGGGATATGTGGGGGGAAAGGGCGGTGTCAAGTGGGGTAGTTTGATAGTCTAACATGTGGTTGTTTGGGATCCTTGTTGAGTTGATTAAAACAACAAATTGTTTTACATGCTGATATCAGTTCAATCCCCCCAGCTACTTGCAGGCGGTTTTTTGGGGGGGAAGGAGTGGATTTCGGTCTTTGTGCCCATTGAGACTTTTGATCCACATGTTAAGAACTATCAACCAGCGAAGTTTCAACAACATTAGCCGAAAGCCACTTTCCATAAGAAAAGTGCGGGGTCCTTTGTGTAGAAATAAAATGTACGCTTCTCCTTTATAATTATTAAACAAAGTGTACAAAAAGGGTAATTTGTATGTTTATGGCTCAATATTAACATTTAAGAACCAGACATATCGTTATACTGTGTCTACGCTATCAAAGTACAGGATTCTGATAATTCAAATAAATTACAGATTTAACATACTGAAGATCTATTTTTTAATAACAATACAGTTATTTATTTACATGAAATATACAGTACAGAAATGCCAGCAAAATTACTTTTTCTTTTTCTTTACAAAGTTATGAACAAAACAGTACTCAAAGTTTTATTAATATTAACTTATATAAATTAATATCAACTTATATATAATTACAAGATTCTTATTTGGATTTATAAATTAGATATTTAAGCTTTACAAACTTAGAAAAAATTAAAAGAATGAAGAAAATTAAAAAAGAATGGAAGTAAAAATATTTACACTATGGACAGAAGAAGACCATACTCAAACCTAGGCATAATCCCTGTAGACGATAAATGTTTGGAAAATTACAGTTCTGTTCTTAATTATTCTTTTTCTATTCTAAGTTGGGGTTATTTCGTATTTCTAGTTTGGTGCGATTACTTAAAATTATATCCTATTAAACCTATTTTCCTTGACATTTAAAACTTGATAATGATATCCTATGTGGTAAGAAATACATTACAAACCCTGCTTGTTCAAATCCACGGAATGGTGTTTTGCTTAACAACTTTAGTGATGTTTTATGTATGCATCTTTACCTACAGATGCGATCTAGTTAATACAAATTTGAAATTCTGAAAACTCTGAATACTGACAACCACCTAAGTTAACTCAGAACATTTTATATCACTTTCTTTACACTTTTGCACGTAATTACCAACGTTTCAAAATGTTAATTTATTTTATATTATTCATACATTCAACGTAGTTACAAATAAATTACGAAACATGAATGAAAAACCAGCAATCTTACTTCTTCTTATTCGTCTATAAAAAAATTCAATTTAAAAGGAAAATAATAATTTATATTAATATTATTTTTAGGATTACACCTTACAAAACAAAGATTATGCCTTTTCTTGGTTTATTTTTCATCTCTGTACTGTTTAAAATCAAACATGATATGAACAAAATGATGTTTGCCGCCTTTAATTTCTTCCTTGACTAGCATTAAGTGCTAAATTTAATGAAACAAAATTCTGAGGGAAGGAAAATCATACACACGAAAAAAAATTCTACTCATGTTAATTTCTAATTAGTTATTGAAATATAACTGAAACGAAAACATTGCACTTCTCACCACCAAAACCTTTTAAAGTTTAGTTCAAATAGCTATTTAAGAAGTACCCGGATCTTCCTTGACCTTTTTTTTTTTTTACGCTCTTGAAACAAATATTGGTGCAAAATGAGTTCCTCTGATATTGTTTTCATCTTGCACTACCTCTACGTTCTGCTTCCATTTTGATATTCAAATGTTTACACTTTACAATGATCTTTATTTCAAATCCAAAAATAAAAGTTAATTTTATGCTTTGAAACTTCACAAAATATCAACAGGCTTATATATGAAATTCGTAGTTATCATTTTCATAACATTAAATGTCTATTTTCTTTGAACTTTGTCTTACTGTTTATATGGTATTGAATATTGTGCGAATGATCTTTTAATTTATTTTACTGTATCAAACTATCCACAATCGTTTATTGGCATACTTCGTTTACGTTCCTTTAGTAGATGAGTGGGTGATAAATGAACAAGTTTAGAAAAGAAAGTAAACTTAGTCCCATACAGGGTAACGTGCGTTCAAATCTGATAGAGTACTATCTCCCAGGAGCAGACTTGACTACTGACGAGAAACTGATACATTTCAGAGAATCGATCATTTAAACGGTACACTGTTTCCTAGCCAGACATGTATGTTACAGAAGATTGATAAATGATTCAAAAACACACTATCTTTTGAAAAGGATACCATATGCAGGCAAAAAAAAGATACTTGAAACAACATTTTGACATAACAGTTGTTCTTAAATAGGTCAAACCATATTACCACACCAATAGACATGTAGCTTGTGACATTTTTTTCAAACTTGAAAATCTTGCAAAAGAGAAATGTACTTACAAATTTTTGAACTATAAGGAAAAAATACATTGTAGTTCATCACTTAAACAACAATAAATTGTGCAAACTCACCACATACACTTTGTTTTTGAAAACTAGCTGTTACTGCTATCCAGATCTAATAAACAAAAAATAAAGGAAATACTTAAATGAAAAAATAGAAGTAATAATCCCTAACATTTATATCATTAAACAGGAAAAGTCGTACCAAGTTGAGGTATCACATTCAAGGCTCTGTAAATAATAATGTTACATAGCTTACTCCGGATGATCATCGTACTCTGCATTAACTAAGTTACATGAGTCACGGATTCCTCCAAGTGCACTAAACGAATACAGTGGTAAACTTCTGTAATATTGAAGTATATTGGAACTATATATTTTGAAAACAGGTTTACAGTTTTACCACCATTCTTCACTCTAAGAGAAACAATACATTTCACAAACTGTATTCACTGTAACCTCATATATGTGTATTGAAAATTATGCACAAAGTATATTTAAAAAGGTACATGCACTATTGAAAAAATACATTTATGTTGATGCAACTTCGCTGCCTAATGAAAAAAAAAGTACCTGATATCTCTTAAACTTCAATAAATACAGTAAGAAATAAATAAACGTAAAAATTTTATGCTAGCAACTTATGGACTTTAGATAAGATTTGAGCGAACTAATAGTTTGTTTTAAGAGAATCCTCTTCGTTATGAGAAACATAATACTACGATGCGCTGTTAATTGTTCAACTTCTCGAATGTCATTTATAAATCAAGAAATCTACACCAGTTAATACAATTCGTAGTTAAATTCTGCATTCGTACAGAATGACATTAGGACAGTCCCAACATTAATTCCTGGTAATGTATTAGGACAGTCATGTTATTTCAATTTACTAAGAGTAAGTTTTTAAATATGAAATGAAACCAGCTTGGAGGAATTTATAACAAAGCTATCACACTGACTTTCTAAAACATTAGTTTTAGAAGTAAAATATTCATGCAATGAGTACACAGTTCTTGATGACATTACACAATACAACACATTTCTCGATAACCGAACAACAAAAGGCACATATCTAAAATCTTCACTTAATTTTAGCTTTAAATGGTTGACGAAGGTGAATGATGTTACCCTCACTACAAACACTATGTCTTACTTATATCTGTGGCTTGGTTGGGAAGTTTTACTGTTTCCTCCATACACTCTTAAGAGATGTTCACTATTTTTACGTTAATAGTTGCTTTCATTCCCACACAAATGAATATAAAATATCATACACTTGAAAATGTTCACTTACATAACATTAACACATTTGACCTTTAAAAATACACACAATTCTCCTCAATTATGACATTTTCTTCAGAAAAATATCCAGTAAGTCCATAAACGACAAGACTTACAATGTAACATTGATTACACGCAAAGCACCAATAATTCGGTAACACATTTACATTTTAATACATTCGGTATTCTACGATCTTCCAAAGAATTTCGAAATGTGTGCTTCGAGACCATCTTTGTCAGGTCTATGCTCAGGACAGCTGTAAATAAGGTCTGCAGAAAGACCTTCCACTGGAAAAGAAAATAATTCCCAAATATGAATACTTCCATGCATTCAATTTATGAGACAGAGACAACATGTCTGTACAGATAATAAACTCCTAAGAATTGAAACTAAAGGTACGAGAATTCAGGTTGTTCGATCTTCTTAACTTTATATAACGTAATTACGCTCTAAGAGGAACTAATATTTTTAAATTAAGGCCCTGCAACTGATTTTGTAAGTACGTGATCACATGGTTTAGTAATACATATAAACTGTTTCAGATGTCTTCTATTCTCAGTAAGCAAATCCTAAATTCTTTAGTTAGATCTTAGTACAGTGAAGGTAAGGCAAGACCAGTGAATAGATCAGCATAATTTTTATTTTCAGGAAGCATTTTCAGGGCCTTAACTCAATTGGAAAAAAAAACAGTGGATGCCCCAAATCATGTGGTGATGCTTCGGAATTCAGGGGCGTCTCACGAATAACTACGGGTTGGCAACTTCAACATTTTAAATAAAAACAGGGATTTATTTTGCCACCATTGAAACAATCGCTAAATTTTGAAGAATTTTGAGAGTAAACATTTTGCCATATTTCTTACCGTTTGGGAGCCACATGAACTCATTAATACGTTAATGCAAGGATTTCCGCATGCTGGAACTCACAAGGAATAGCAAATAATTATTTGAAACTAAAGTGGAGTACAAAAGTGCATATGAAGAGATAAACGGTGAAGTTTTTGAAAACAAAGGTGTCTCGGGAAGGGTCTAGGTCAAAACCCCCACAGCCAAACCCCCCCACTCAAGAAATGTCAAAACGCCCACACGATCGGTCATAACTCCCACACAAATGGACAAATCCCCCAAACGCACGAACGGTCAAAACCCCCACACTCAAGAAATGTCAAAACGCCCACACGATCGGTCATAACCCCCACACAAATGGACAAATCCTCCAAACGCACGAACGGTCAAAACCCCCACAGCCAAAACCCCCGCACTCAAGAAATGTCAAAACGCCCACACGATCGGTCAAAACTCCCACACAAATGGACAAAACTCCCACACATAGCAACGGTCACAATATCCACATAAATGGACAAAACCCCCACACAAATGGACAAAGCCCCCACACAATCGGACAAATCCCCCACACTCTGAAAATATCGTGATTGCACGTCTTTGTTGCGGCTCTTTACGACGCCCACTTTAGTGTTTCTTTCATTACAAAACAGTGCAAGAAGAATAGTTGCAACATCGGTTTAAGTGAAATAAAAAATGTTGTTAAAAAGTACAAGGGCAAGACATACAACCAGGATCATTTCAGAGTGTGGGAGATTTGACCGATTGTGTGGGAGTTTTGTCCATTTGTGTGGGGGTTTTGTCCATTTATGTGGGGATTGTGACCGTTGCTATGTGTGGCTGTTTTGTCCATTTGTGTGGGAGTTATGACCGTTGGAGGTTATGACCGATTACCAGTGTGGGGGTTATGACCGTTCGTGTATTTGGGAGATTTGTCCATTTGTGTGGGGGTTATGACCGATCGTGTGGGCGTTTTGACATTTCTTGAGTGTGGGGGTTTTGGCTGTGGGGGTTATGACCGTTCGTGTGTTTGGGAGATTTGTCCATTTGTGTGGGGGTTATGACCGTTTGTGTGGGCTTTTTGACATTTCTTGAGTGTGGGTGTTTTGGCTGTGGGGGTTTTGACCGGTTCCCCTCGGGAACACCTCTTGAAAGGGGGGGGGGAACGCAGTATTAACAACTCTTAGTTACTCCATTAGAAAAACATAGCATTATTATAAACTATAACATTTTTTTTAATACTCTAATTTTCTGTAAATTGATTACCTGGTTAAATAAGCAACTTTTAATTTTTAATTAATCGTGATGAAGAGACAGACTTTACTGTATTCCCTCATAACAAACGTTCATATCACTCAGTTGATTGACAGTTGATAACAGCAACAAAATACAAATAACCTAAAATAGTAACAATGTCCATTCTGGAAAGATAAGAATATTAACTTACAATGCGGTGATGTTCCACGCTGTACAGTATTAAATAACACAGATGCAAGGAATGTGTGGTATTGAACATATGAATGTTCCAATAGTGCTAGTGTTTCAGTGCTTAACGCATTGATTCCTTGTTTCCATATCGCATGAACTTTCAAAGCAATATTCAAAACCTACAAGAAGAATGAAATGGAGTACAGAATTTTTGAGTTAATTATTTAAAAATAAAATGTTCTAATATAAGTAGGAAAGAGTACATGAGATATACAACTTATGAGCAATGTTAGTAATCTTCAAATGTGTTCTATTACTTCGAGATTATTTAAGTTTCAAATAAGACCTTTCTATTAAGGTTATTACACTTATATTACTATAGTGGTAACACAGATACACTTTTGTTTATTTCAGTTTTTTAATGTAAGGCCTATTTTGCTTGTGGTGGTATAATGATTTGGCATGAGTACAAGAACAGCAACAATTAAATCTTCAGGAAAGAAGAAACAAAGTTCATGTATTTAAATATATTACACGCAATTTTATGTACATTGCCTGAGAAAAAATCGCCTGGCCGACCTGTTTTAAGTGCTGAATGCTTTGGAGATTGCTGGATGGACGCTCTCACACGCGCCAAAATTTCCAACATTGTTACGGTCCGAGACCAGCCAGGCGATTTTTTTTTTCTCAGTGCAGAACTGCTGCTCAGAAGTTTGATACACAAACCTGAATAGTTTCAACATGCACGGCAGTGCATGGCAGCCAAGTTCCGCGAAAAAAATGAAAACTGGCCTGCACTGCCGTAAGCATACTGTATTATACACGAACAAGAGTTTTGGGTAAAATCGCCGATTTCGAGGCTTTGTAAAAACGATTCTATTAAGGGTAGAAACATGAAATTTAGACTTTAAGGAGATATCCGACAGATATACTCATATGCTAAATCTCACATTCCTACCTTTAACTATATTCGAGTACTGGACCCCTAAAATACGCAGTTTTCAGGCTCATTGACTCGCTGATCAAATTGATTAGGTACTTCCCAATGAGATAGAGACGTGAAACTTTGCATAAAGGTACCACATAATGACTTGAGTATGGAAAAAGTCCGAAATGTAAGGAATGAAAAAAAAACTGTCCTTAGCCAAGCAAGAAATCGTTTCACTCACTCACTCATCAAATTGATTAGGTACTTCCCAATGAGATATAGACGTGAAACTTTGCATAGCGGCACCCTATAATGACTCGAGTACAGAAAAAGTCTAAAATGTGATTAATGTGCTATGGAATTTTTTTATGGAAGAGAAACTGTACTTAGCCAAACATAAATAGGTTCGTACTTTCACTCATCAAATTGATTACGTGCTTCCCAATGAGACAGTGACGTGAAACTCTGCACAAAGGTACCTTATAATGACTTGAGTGTGAAAAAAGTCCGAAATGTGTGGAATGTGCTATGGGAATTTTTTTATGGGTGAAAAACTGTTTTTAGCCAAGCAGAAATCGGTTCATTCATTCACTCGTCACATTGATTAAGTACTTGTTTACGAAATATTGACGTAAAAGTCTGTATATTGTACCTTATAATGACTTGAGTATAGCAAAGGTCTGAAATTTAGGTAATGTGCTAAAGGAAATTTTTTATGGGTGAAAACTGTCCTTAGCCAAACAGAAATCGGTCCACTCACTGACTGACTCACTCATAGCATTGATTAGGCAGTTCCCAATGACATAGAGGCATGAATCTCTGTATAAAAGTACCTTATAATGATTTGAGTATGGAAAATATCCGAAATTTAAGGAAGTGCTATGGAAAAATTTTATGAGTGTAAACTGTCCTTAGTCAAGCAGAAATCGGTTCACTCACTCTCTCATCATTTCGTACTTCCCAATGAGATAAGACGTGAAACTCTGCATAAAGGTATCTTATAATGACCTGAGTATGGAAAAAGTCTGAAATTGACGAATGCGCTATGGGAAATTTCTTATAGGCGAAAAATTGTCCGTAGCCATTAGGTACTTTCCAATGAGATGAAGATGTGAATGTCTGCACAAAGGTAGCTTATAATGGCTTGAATATGAAAAATGTCCGAAATTTAAGGAATGTGCTATGGAATTTTCTATGGGCGAAAAACTGTCCTTACTCAAACAGAGATCGGTTCATTTACTCACTCATCATTGATTAGGTGCTTCCAAATGAGATAGAGATTTGAAACTCTGCATAATGGTACCTACCTTAGGTTATGACTTGTGTAAGTAAAATGTTCTAAATTTATGGAATGTACTATGTGAATTTTATGGGCGAAGAACTGTTCATAGCCATTAGGTATTTCTTAATGAGATAAGATGCGAAACTCTCCATGAAGGTACCCTATAACGGCTTGAGAATGAAATTTGAGGAATTTACTATGGAAAATTTTTCATTGGAAAAAATAAACTGTCCTTACAATAAGAAATCGGGAACGATTCCGTTATTCAACACATCATGTACATAGTGATAATGTTGTAAATCGTCTGAGAGGTCGACTTGGTGCCCTACTCGCTGGTCTATTGGCTATCACGTGCACTTTTGGTGTATGGGGTCCCGGGTTCGATTCCCGGTGGAAGAACCTTTGGAATCTTAACTCTCCTCGATGTTTCTGTGTTTATGTCCCTGTCGTTCTAGGTTAATAGAAAAACGGGCTAAGGTCACTGAGAAAAATCCGTTATCCGGACAGCGGTATAGTGTACAAATATACGGGATTCTTATGTTTACTACAGAAATCAATACTTATCATACATTATCCATATGCTACATACGTACTGCCCTCTTTCCCGCTTAGATGTTATACAATGTCGTTGCAGGGTGTCTGACATCTAACAGTCTTCCGTACGTTACGTACGTCAGCTATAAGTTACATATGGCTATCTCTATGTGAGATCCTGACCGCCTACATACAGTTCTTTCGTTCGTGCGGAAAGTACGTTTATTCGGAACACTTATATGGAAAGTATGTATACGTTTAGTATACGTTAAGTCCAAAAACTACAGGATTTACACACGTAACCTATGTTTTTACGTACGCCACATAAATTTTTTCTCAGTGTGCGAGTAAAATATGTGAACGCTAGTAATAAGTAGTTAAGCAAGTTAATGAGGTACGTTCTGTGAATCAGTTAACTTTTAAAAACATGGGCTACGACACGTACCTACTGCCGTAAATTTCGTGGTGGAAACACAGACAAGGATAGATAATTTTTTTTTCCTTCGGTGAAGATTTTTTCTTTATTGCAGTCATTGGTATTAAATAGATATTGAAATTCATTTGATAAGTAAGAGAATGTAGAGGTGAGGATATTTAGAATTAATGGTTTTCGAAGAATGAGAAATCCAATTGTTCGAATTTATGTGAGACTAGCAACAAAATGCAACCGATTTCGTAAATATATTGGTACCACGAGTTATATTACGGTTACCACAGTCGTTATGTAAAAATGTTCTTGATGCTTCGTGTCTCTATCTGTGAACAGTGTGCGAATCCCTTTCGTATCAGCCTTTACATCAACAGTGAATTTCGTGCCTTTGCTCTTCATATTTCCTGAATTTACCCACCTGGGGTTTGTCCCCACAAGCCCGCCTTTGCTCGGCCTACTTCCTCACACCTCTTAAGCTCACTTCTTTTCCTATTTCAACTATCTAAAATATGAGATTTTGTATCCCACGAAAAAGCCTATTTAAATAACATGGGGATTTCTTCATCTCCCTTTAGACTCCGTAAAAATTAAAAATATTCACTTTTGGCAATTTTTCTGTCGGTTAGTCCCGAAAAGCTACATTCATGTCAAATTTATTCATTGTAGCCCTAAAGGAAGTGCCCTATAATTTTGGAGTGTAAAAGGTGTCACGTATAAATAACATAGGAAAGATTTTTCAGTTCCCCATAAAACCACTCTAAAGTTGGAATTGTTTATTTTTACTGATTTACTTAGATAATACTAACGAAAACGTACAAGCATACCGAATTTCAAGTTTTTATTCCAATTCCAAGTTCCTAAAACATGAGATTATAGGTCTAAAAACACCCATTTAAATAACATGGGGAAATTCTTCATCGCCCTTCATCATTTCAACATTCCACGTCAACCGGAAGCACCCCTTTAATTTATGTCAGTTCATGTAGTTTTATATACAGTTAGGATATGTTGGTGGCAAATATAATTAAGATTACAAGCTATTTGAAAGGTGTATATCATTGTAAGGAAAACCCGAGGCAGTATGAAACTGCGCAACATGCGCGTCATGTAATGAACTCCGTAATTTCGCAATGTGGAAAGGTACAAAACAACTAAGTACATTGAAACACCAGCAATGTCTAGTGATGTAGCAACGAAGATTCAGCATCAAGGGTTTTGGGCCCTGTTGATACTCTTCGTTATTTAGGTAATGAAAAATGAAAAAATGAAATGAAATCTTTGAGTTTTACGTCCCATGGTTATGCCGGTTAGGCTAAAGGGACGGTGATTATGAGTAATGTATGAAATGGTGGAATGAAGAAAGTGGGAGGAAACGGGAGAACCCCGAAAAAACCCACGCACACGGTGTTTGTCCACCACAAAGTTCACTTGGCGGGGGCTGGGATCGAACCCGGGACCCCAAGCACCAGAGGTGAACGCTCTACCACTGAGCCACCGCGGCCCCCTAATGAAAAATGAGATGTTAGCGATCGTGATTTTGTAGTTCGGGTAAATGAATTAGAATCTCGTTTGGACATAACTCTCTGACAGATATTTAATAGAATAAATCCTCCCCGCTGTTCTAGTGGCTAGCATGTCCGACTTTCTTGTATAGGGTCTTGGGTTTGATTACCGGTGGGAGAGCCCTTGGGAACTAATGTTGCATGTGACACATTATGACTCCTTTAAAAATGTACAATTTTAAATTTAAATCCAACAATATTCCACAATTTAGAATCCCAATATACGATATTGACATGGTGAACTACAAAAAGAAGTGGATTAGTAAAAAAAAAGCACCAGAGGTGCAAAAAGTGCAGTTAAGTTCGTCAACCTCAAAAAGTTTTGAGATGAGGATGGATGGGCTAAGTTCCTTGGCCACTGCATCTGACACGAACACTGGAACTTGGCGCGAGGTGTCAAGGAAAATGTTAAGGAACCTTTGGGATAGTGGTGGTAGGTGTGGTGGGTTTGGGACCACCACTAACCTTAGGAATATCAACTTTGCTAAGGCGCTAAGGCACATATACAGTATACTGCAGTAAGATTGGTGATTCGAAACCCAGACAAGGAAAACTTATATTCCTCCACAAAGTGTCAACGTAAATGATGTTGACGAGTCTTAGGGATGGTGTTTGTGAGCGTGGTGGATCTGGGGGTCACCACTAGCCTTAGGACTGAAATGTCCCGGCCGTGAAACTAGGAACAGACATCTTAATATATTCGAATATGTTAGACACCTCGCGCCTAGTTCTAGTGTTCGTTTCAGAGCCAGTGGCCAAGGAACTTGGCTCATCCATCCTCATCTCAACACTTTTTTGAGGCTGACGAACTTGGCTGCACTTTTTGCCTCTGGTGTTTTTGTTCATATTTAAGTTTTTCTATCCACAGAATCGTGTCGGCTAAGTCCGAACTAAATGCGAAATGCCCGTTAAGTAGTAATCACAGAAGCACCATTACGAATATACTTCTCCTCCACAACAAACGCACGATGCTCATCGCGCCACGCCATTGCAACTACTGAAAATGATACGTATACCGCTTTCGATCGATACCTCCTCCACCGCCGTATCCTCATCACAACTCACACAGCGCTCTCTCCAAATATGGGAAGTAAAGATATTAATAAATGGAAAGAGAGGGCAATTGTTGGAAACAGTGGATTTCAACCTAAAATGGTGGAAGTTTTTCAACCGTACCAGTCGTTTGCGCTCCACACTGGTAATGTGCCCTACATCAAATGAAAAAGTCACGTTTAGAGTACAGCAGCCTGTTCGAACGGAACGTAAGACCACGTAAAACTGATACGGAGTACACTCATATTATTCTATAAGGGAACCTAGAACGCTTTCAGTCAATCTCAACAACGCTGTATTATTGATATGACGTGGATCCAAGGGAACAGCCTGCTGAACTGACAACGTAACTTTTTCATTTAACACTGGGCACCTTTCCAGTGTAGAGACCAAACAGCTGTTGCAAGTGGGATTAAAAACCACCTATTTCCAACAATTTCCTCTCTTTCCATTTTTTCGTATTTTTACTCGCAACGGAGTTGGCCTATGGCCTCGAACTTTTGATACTGATATAATATTCAATTGAAATTTTCTTAAACACACTAATCCAAGAGTATCTCCAATACAGGCCTATCACTTCTTTTCCATATCTCTTTATGGAAAAGTGCTTTTTATATGGTATTATTGCAATAACATGCTCGAAGTTCGATCTAATTGCAACTTAAAAAAAAAAAAAAAAAAAAAAAAAAAGCTTCCGTTGAAGGCTATTTCACACTGAGAGAAGCAGCAATGGGAAATTGAAGGAATATTCGTGAGAAAATCAACATATTCTACACTGAAGGTATCATTTGCGGGATACATACAGCTAAGTAGGGCTGAAGACAAAATATGAAAATGCACGGCCTCGGGATCTAGGAGAAACCTAATGAAGAAATAACTTACCGGTATTTTATTTTAACATTTCTTTGAAACATTTAAATTTCTTTGTTCAATTGTAATGCTACAAAAATTCGTCAATAAATATACAACCACAACAAACGAAAATTTATTACCTTCAAGTCATAAGAACCATAATATGCGACACAAAGCGAATCAAATCGGAACACTTAAGTAGAAATTTGACTATAATTTTTCAGAAATTAAGTCCTATAACGATGAAAATAGTAAAATGTCAATTCAAGATAACAAGTGCTACTTGTCATTCAATGTTGTTCTGATTAAAGTACATTGTAAACAAACTTCAATCAAATTAAAATAAATAAATAATAAATAAATAATATTAGAGAGAACCATTTGAATTACGAGTAGCTTACCTTCAATATGGAGTTTCTGACTACCTCATTATCAGCCAGTTGTAGACAGTGTTGATGTACAGTTTGCACATACTGGTCATGGACTGCAATAAATAATAATAATAATAGTAAAACAATACATAATTAGGTTTTTCTAAAGTACTTGGCACAAAACTGAATCTTCAGTTCTCTAGCTTGGAGTTTTTGTAGAGTGATTAATTGCACATCCAAAGTTAATATCATGCACTACTATTATGCTTGTGTTTAAAAAAAAAATATCTTTTCATTTGCCAGTCTCATATCCATTTCATGTTTCAAGAAAGAAAAATATAACATGAGCTGTAACGTGAAGAAGTGTACAGTAGTATATAAACGGTGAGACGAGTACGTGCGAGTTTTAAATTAATCTCGGAAAACAATTGGATATACGATATGTGCCCATTACAGTACAGGTCTTTGAAAATACTTTCATTTTATCCTGCTCTACCTTACGTGTCTCATCCAGATTTATAATTTATTCAGATTTTTAATTCATTCAGACTTATAATTTCTACAATTCATTCGAAGGCAATACTAAAAAGATCAAACGACAATACAATCTTCAATCATTTAACATTTATCAGTATCGGTTAGTGATCGTTATTCACTAATTAGGTTGGAAGCTGACTGTGGAATACGTGGTGTGACTGGAAAGCTCTAAGGCAGCAGCTTATGTAAAATGTTAAATGAATTTTTAATACTTACGAGTTACACATACGTCAAAAATGCTTAATATGAGTACCTTTTATAATTCGGCACACACCAATCTAACAGTCTAATTCTTGCCACATTCTTTTCAAGATCTCAGTCAATAAATGCAACTGCTTCTTCAATGCGTACTCGAAGTTCAGGTAAATTATTAGGTTATTAACATACCCCACCCCAAAAAAGTCACATGTGGTGATTTCTGGCGCCTGGGGTATCAGAGAAGCAAAATCTGATCCACACGACTATCTCTTCCTATCCATTGATTTGATAATCGTCTGTTGAGTTCTTTCCCGACACTCCGGTGCTAATACAGGGGTGCCCCATCCTGATGGAAAATAAAATTATTCATGTCCTCTTCCGGCTGCGGGAAGATCCATATCTGCAGCACGTGAAGTTAGGGAAGTCCGTTTACAAAGTTTTCCTCGAAAAACATAGTGCCGCACACTTTTTTAGGGGTGACTGTACAACACACATTCACTTTAGAGGGAATCATGAATGATATGTTCTTTCTAACCATGGTGATTTTCCAAAGCCCAGATCCTCACATTCTGTTTGTTTACTTTTTCCGAACGACGAAAGGTAGCCTTATCACTAAACACAACTGACTCAGTGAACCAATCTCTTTTCATAAGGTTATGCATCGCAATGTAGGACTCTAAGTCTCTTATCCTTGTAGGTAAAAAATGAAACGAAATATTTCAGCTTAACGTCCCACGAAGATTATGCCCTTTAGGCTAAGGGAGACAGATGATTTAAGGCAAGTGAATGATGATGGAAAAATTGATGGAATGGGAATGTGGGAGAAAACGAGTACCTCGAGGAAATCCACGGACACTATGTTGTTCCTTGTCTGTAGGTTCAAGTGCTTGCAATAATTTCAATCGGTATAAGCAAATTTCAAACGTTTTCGCAGAATCTTCCACACTTTGTTACTTCCAGGAACCGCTGATTTTTATGAGATCCTAGTGAAAGTCGCAAGCACACGATCAACTTCTGGGTGGCCTGTTAATTTCCTTCTCCAGATACACCCGTTTTCTTTAAATTGCCTCTACCATTTCCGAATTGAGTACCCGCTTGGTGGAGCTAACCTGAACTTCGTTCTGAAACAGTTACACACTGACTAAAGATGTTTTACATGAAATTTGAGAACACAAAATGCTCTCTTGTCTTCATTTCCTACCATCTTGATTTACTGTCGCTCCAGCAGCAGAATGCGTAACTGAATATCAGCTTTGCCAGCCACTAAACTTTGAGTTTTTCTTTCATCTGACATAAGTTGCATGTGACTGAATAAATAAACGTGAGTTATTGAATGTTGAAAACAGGAAAATCACTTACAACAGCTCTGTGTTATACGCATCCACTAGACATTATAAAATATATTTTGTCGTTAAAAATATGATAATTGAAGTATATTTCTCATATTACTATATGTTTAATTATTAAAACGTACTTACTTTGTACTATTGAATCCAGATCATGTGCTCTTTTTAATTCCTTCTCTAACAGAATTCCAGAAGTGTGTAAGATACGTCCCATGGTATACGAATGAACACTTCCAATGAAATGTAAAAGCCATGAACGTAACAACTGGATTCGACGTATTTTGGAGAAGTTTGACACTTCATGTTCTGATTCTGAACTATCATCAGCTGATGTTGACATTACAGGTTCTTCTTGACCATTATCAGCAATTTCTGGAAGCAGGGTTGGATTAATGAATAATATCTAGAACAACATGAATGTAATTTTCACACAAACTGTCACAATGCAACATGGAAATATATGAGTGGAAAGTACTGAACAACCACCATGATAAACAATGATACTCAAACCAAGCTGAAGAAAATGATAGAAGCAAAAGATTTTCTGTTATCTTAGAGAGGAGTAGATTCGATCTGTTTTCTCCAAGATTGAAAAATTATCTTTATTGTTTGCATTGAAATTAGTCCGGGACAAACGTGAACTTCCAAACTACGAATTTCGTTCACTTCTATTGCGTACTGTACCAACAACATCAACAGCGAAGGAGCTCATTGGTTCGGATTCCACGTTAATCAGTAGGTAAACGCCTCATATACCCTCGCTGCTGAACGGGACGTTAAACTCAAACTCAACTCATCTCAACCTTCTCTAATAATACTAATGCTAATGCTAATAATAATGACAGCAATACTATCTTCACTCTCTTTTCCAATACAACATTTCAATTATTTGCCATTGTGCTAAGACATGTGACTCAACTTCCTTAGAAAAGAGATAAAGCGCAGAAGGGTTAGTGGTGCTCATTATCCGTACTCTCTATTGTACATGTTTCTAATCCCGAAGTGATTCGGAGCTCACGTAAATGACAGTTTCGTCCTTCATAACCTCCGTATTGCATAAGGACGTGTTTGAAAGTTTCTAGCAAGTACATCTATTATGAAACCAACAACTTTGTTACAATAGCCTCAGGTACTTACCAGAAAACCGGAGTTGCTGCAATGACCATAACGCCCATTTAATTTTTAATAGAAACAAGAACACATCATTGTAACGGGTCATATTTGAGGAGTTCAGAATTAAAGTAATCGGCCAACCAACCTAGAAGCAAAAGTTGCTGATATTAATTTCGCAGTGAAACAAAACATATATATGATGAACAACACTGGAAACATACAAGAAATTAGAACTTGAATAACTTGAATAGGAATACATCTAATAATAGATTAAAAGTTTTTCTCGTTTCATTGAAGTTATTGTTTCAATCAAGAATATCCCACTTTTACAGACATGCAACTCAGTTCTACTTCTTGAATTAATAGCAAGCACTTACGCTAGAGAAACTATTTTAAAGCAACATTTGCTTTTCTCTATTAAAATATATTGCTTAAATCTATAACAATCTGGACTTTTATTAAGTCAAAGTGTAACAATCATTATTTACTGTAACATTTTTCAAGATTCTGAAAGTTCGTGAGATGTTTTTGAAATTATCGATAATCTTCAGAGTCTTAAAAACATAATATCAACTTTGGAAGATCACACGACGAGGTAAAAGACAATCTCTACCATTCGGCATCATCGAATAAATTAATAACTCTTCCCTCAAACGTAATTTGTAATTTTAACTAAAGAACAGATTTTTTAATAATATGTTAACTAGGGAGCAGATTTTTCTTCTTTTTTCTGTTGTATAGGAAATTGATCCTACTCGGTAGAAGTGACAAACACAAGATTATGATATAATCTGTAAAACTTATCTCACATACAAATGCATGGGAGTTTTGCTTAAAATATCAAAAGGAATTGATGTGTTTGAAAACGCTTTCGTATCCAGACAAACCAGGAACAAAAATTGGGAAGTGAATTTTTTGTTTCATGCCATGTAAAACGTACTCCAAAGTAAAGAACAATAAAACTGGAAATAACATGGTGAAAGTAAGTCAGAAAAAGGTATGTTTGCCCCTTCAAGAACAGATAGAAAAAAAAAAAAACCTTCACATGATCCCAATGCAGCTTTACAACTAAGGTAGGTCAAAATGATCTTAGTTCATTAGAGTGTATCAATATGTATCACGTCGGAAATCATATGCTAACATGATTAATAAATATTTTTGTCAGAAAGAAGAAACACAATTGAAGACTCGCTGTAAAAAACAATGTAAGTGCCACCTTGCAATTGTTTCACATTTTAGTCAGAAAGGGATGTATGTCCCAATGGAATTCTTCTGTAAACACGGAATGTGTCTTGTCTATTTGATGGTGTTCCAAGCGTTAATCAGAGATGGCATCACTTGCATGTCCAGGTGCTGTCATCTGTTTGAAACCCTGTGTCTTCCCTTTATATGGAAACGATTTACTCATTGCAAGCAGTATTGAGTGACAACCTGTAACTGCGTTACTTTTGAGCCTGTTGAGTCGCGAGTCCTACAAAAATAAAAACTAGGTCCACCTTTGATGAAATGAAGCCATGGAAAAAGACTAATGTGCTTAAACATGACATAGACATTGATAACCTGCCAGATGTTTTTCCATCTTTGGAAACAGAAACACAGATCAGTGTCGAGAAGAAACAAGACCTCAAAATGTTCGAATATATGGATACAAAATACCACAAGTTTTACAATGATTTGATACTGTAGACTGCTTGGGATATGTTATGATACTCAGATTTTTTGTACACAGTAGAATAACATAAAAAAATAGTTTTCACTGTTTTGGCCTATTGATACTAGGAACATGCTATGCACACATGTAAGTAGTTTTATGTTTCCTTTCAAATTTTATTCTATGGATTAAATGAAACCAATATATTCTTGTATGACATTTTTATATTTTATTGCAAATCTGTGAATGTAAGATTGTGTGGCACTAACATTTGATGCAATCTTCGTTACATTGCAATATATAATGACATTTACAGTCTTTTCTGCTATTGCAATTTGACGGTGACAAGTACAGGGTTTTCTACAAAATTATTGTTTGTTTTATTTTTTGAAAAATACATTTATGCTTTAGTTAGATTTTCATACCTAGCTTCACTTCGTCATATGCTGTGTTGTATTTCTAAGCAATACTATTTCTATTTAGTGACGCTTGGGCACAACTTACTGTCTTTTGTCTCTACTGTTAAATACTGTTGTTGGCACTTACATTGTTTTGTACACCGAGTCTTCAATTAAGGACTCCAAATATATGCTTTTCTACAAATTTGAACAAAACAGGACATATGACTGAAAACACACATGTGTTGAAACAATATATTCCTTTACTAAGAAGCAAGTTTTCGATTCTTATTTTTTCATCAGAAACAGAATAACAAAACTGAATTTTAAGTTGAGCAGGTTAAACACATCCTGGAACAGATACCAGCACTTTCATCACAACAGTTAAAAAGAAAAGCACGTAATCCACACATGAGCAACTCGCATGAATATAATGGTAAAAGCCACTTCCCGTGAAATTGAGTTATCAGACGGAATAGATTGGGATACAACCATAGAAATATGTAGGTAGTTTAATTTCGGAAATTTAGCTGCAGATAGCAGAGGAAACTTATTTGTTTTGTGTCATTGCTCTGAATTGCATGGGAAATTTGAACCTTTATTCCGTTTTCTCAAAAGTTAGGAAATATGATATACCTTACGTTTCCCCGAGCCACTCATATGTTTAGTTCTTTTCACCACAAGTCATCACATCAATTAGAACGAGAATATCAAGAGGCAAACGACTTTTAAGATTTTTTTTCATTAATTTAAATAAATTATTTTTTTACACAATATTTCACATATTCAAACATGTTCATTTTTTTCTGGGTGTATATTTTCGTCTTTGATGATGATGATGGGTGCTTCTTAAAGAGAATTCGCAATCCAGATACGTACCTGCATATGACAATTAGGAGCATACTAGGTACATACTGATTCACAGCGATCAATACTTACTGCATAGTTTAAAGCCATGATATCAAGAGCGTTAACTCCGGGAGACATGAAGCTTTCAGGTGCTTTCATTGTTACTGAAAATCGAGATATGGATTCAGGATACCTGGAGCAGATGCATTCTTCTAGATGATTAGTCAAAAATTGACCATTTGCCCATGGCTCACCACGATTCAACTGGAAAGAAGAAGATTACCTTTGGAGATGTGGAAAAGTTAAGTCGGTAACTACTGGCGTTTGCACAAAATCATACCTTGTTATTTTACTATTTTATGCGGTACTTAAGACAAAATAACTTTCATTTTCTGAAGATCATTAAAAAAAAATAATCAGTATATATCAAAATTCTAGATTGTGTTAATACTAAATCTACCAATGCTTCAAACAATATTTCTATAGGCCATTGGATGGGACATATATATATATATATATACATATATATATATATATTTGCAAACTTTTCTATTAGTTTTTGCATCTATACAAACATTTAATCACGTATGTTTAAAAGTATTACGTTATAATCAAATTTCATACCACCAACCGGCAAAAGTTGCAGACGATCAGTTAATACTTAATCAATGTTTTAGAAAATTATGCCAGTATTCTTCACATTTTTAAAGGTCATTCGCATTGGCGGATTACTTTCAATATCGTCAATACAATGACCTGAAAGTAGCCTTCACGCTGAAAGAATTTATTGAAAGGTTATTTTTTAATTCGTATATATGTCTTTACTTCGAATAATAATCATCCCATATTCTGATGTCAAATGTATCCATTGTGTGATGTTCTGTATGCAGTTATAGACGAATTAAAAAAAAAAAAAAAAAAAAACTTATAAAACAGACAAACTATTTATAAGTATTAATAATGTCAGGAAACAACAAACATAATTAATCGAATATATAACACGCCAAACGTGGTAGACAAAGTAGCAAATTATCTAACTTGAAAAGATCACTCTCCATTTGCATTACACATTTCACTTTTGACCTAGAACACCAGATAAGATTAGTTGTAGAACTCATGCAAGTACCCTGCAGTTACTCAAATCTAACAAACGTCATATCACATACTTCGTTCTATAGTACTACAATCTCAGCTATTACAATAAACTAAAACAGCTGTATAAAGGCTTGACGTTACTCCTTTTACAATAACTACAAAGTCAATCTCCTTTTTCCTATATCATCTACGATGTTGCTGTACTGTTCTTATTGTACTTTCACTTATCGATCACACAATTTCACATTTTCTCTGTATTACTTATTTATCAGAATACTGTTATTACTTTATGCAATACCGAAACCATACACGGTGAAATATACTATTAGAATATGACCTGAGACACTACTTATTTCTTTCCAAGGTTGTGTGTCTCCATCGGGAATTGGACCCAGGCTCACCCACTAACTTATTTATCACAAAGAAAATTAACCCTAGAATTACTACGGGTATGGGGAGGATCAAATTTAGCCACTTCACTTTCAAATGATTGCTATTACACTTGAGTTAATTTCTTGAACTAAACTAAAATAACAGACATTTTCTGAATTAAATATCTTCTACTTAAATGACGGTAGCTTAGGTGGTTCTCCACAGTCAGTTTACGAAGATATGAAAACTCTAATAGAAGAATCAAAAAAACTTGGTCTGGACGTTAACCCATCTAAATGCGAACTTTTTTTTTCATATCTGGGAACCCAAGCAAAGAAGTTGAATCCCAGTTTCAAGAATTGTTACCTGGGATAGGACGGTACTTGAAAATGAATTCTCGCTCTTATGATCACCCCTCTTTGAGGATGGATATGAGGAAACTTTCGATGAGCAATTAAATATATTAAAAATAGTAACTCAGCGTCTGAAGACTTTACCAGCGCATATCGCCTTTTTTCTACTTAAGAATTGCCTGGGAATACCGAAACTGATATATATATATATATATATATATATTTTTTTTTTTTTTTTTTTTTTTTTTTTTTACGTACCACTCCCACATGGTCCATGCCTTCCAAGGTACTTCAGCTTGATGATTGTTTGAAATATGCATTACAATCAATCAATTATCAATTATTCTTTGAATGAAAATCAATGGACTCAAGCAAGCTTACCAATTCGCTTAGGAGGTTTAAGTGTAAGAAAAGTCTCAGATTTAAGCCTTCTAGCTTTCCTGTCCTCATGTTTGGAAGTGAAGCCACTTGTCTCAAACATATTAAACATTCCAGTTGACAAAATGGAAATTCATCACATGGCGGAGGGATTGGATATATGGAATGGTATCGACAATAATGAGACTCCCGCTGTGTTGGACTTACAACAGAATTGGGATAAAATTATACTAACAACAATAATTGATAAAGAATTGGTCCTTGAGAATGCATCTGATATTGCCCATTTTAAATCCTTACAAAGAAAAGAATCTGGTGCATGGCTACAGGCTACACCGTCAAAAAATATTGTAACTTTCTTAGACAACACGTTTCAAATTTGTGTCGCTCTACGTCTCGGCTTAAATATCTGTCACAGTTTCAAATGTATATGTCAAGAACAGGTTGATGAAAAAGGCTTACATGCACTAAGCTGTTATAAGAGTGGAGGTCGGATTTCTCGTCATGAAGAGCTGAATAATATAATAAGACGAGCTCTTGCCAGTATTGATGTCCCAAGTATTTTAGAACCATCTGAAATGTCCAGGGATGATGGGAAACGACCAGATGGAGTGACATTAGTCCCTTGGAAAATGGAGCAACGACTAGTATGGGACGTCAACTGTGTAGACACATTTGCACCTTCCCATTTAACTTCATGATGTAAAGAGGCCGGAAATGCTGCTGAGACAGCCTGTAAGCGAAAACACACGATATATTCCAAATTAAAAGAAGATCATATGTTCATTGCCTTTGCTATGGAAACTATGGGAGTTTTTAGCCAGGAAGCTAGGGAATTCCTAAAGGAAATCGGATCGAAATTAAATCTCAAGACGGAAGATCCAAGAAGTGCACAATTTTTATTTCACGTATTAGTCTAGCAATTCAGCGTGGTAATGCAGTTAGCATTTTAAGATCCTTCTTTTCTTCTAAAATGAAAGACATTCTTATTTGAAATGAACCAGAATTTATGAACACTTTGGACTCAAAATTTTGTAAAATATTTAAGTTTTGTTAACTCCATGATATTTGTCATGCTACTTCCAAAGATGAGACTTACTCGCTCTTCTCAAGTATGTAAAAATATATTCAAAGAGCACTTTGTCATTTTCACATTGTGTCAAATTCAGCTAATTATCTAAAAAAAAAAAAAAAAAAAAAAAATTGTTAAAAAAAAAACAAAAAACTTTGAAGTAGTTCTACTATACATTTATCGTAAATAGTTACATATGTGACATTACTTCTATTACTGAAGCACGGACATGTTTATATTACAGACAGGTCTTCGGTAAAGTCTTGGTAGTGTAGTTACACGCTTACGTATTTCAAAAATAAATAAATAAAATGAATTATCAGTGATTGAAGTTCTTCCTCGGAATTGCAACTAACCTGATTAAAAATATAGGAGTAAAATGTATGCATGAGATCGCCAGCTTCCATGAGAAAAACTCTTCTGATCATCGAAATGTGAGTCCATAAATGATATTCCTCCATTACGATCTCTTTCACCATGCTACTTGCTACCTTGTGTTTTTCGTCTATTAACAGAACTAAATATTTATTTATATTATGTCTAATGTGTGCAACGTCTGATGGATGCAACTTGTAGCTGAAAGACAATTAAAATACAATCATCACTACTAGTATGTCAAATGTGTTACAAAATACTAAAAGTGCAATAAAAATTAATACTAATGTGATAGAGGTGTTTCAATCATTCATTCAAGTACACCACAGTTTAGATAATTTATATTACCAAGCATTCAAAAAGTAGTGCAATCCTATGAAAAAAAAAAAAAGCAATATGTTTTATTTTCTTTTGTTGCAGGTAATGAAGTGCACTGAAACCTCGGAACTGAGAAGCTACGGGATACAGTTTGCAGCACCTATATCCATTGTCACACAGCACAAAGTCTTGAGGGAAAAGTTTAATCAAAAATATAAAATAGTATTAAAAACAATTTGTAATTACATTGTCCTGATTTAAACTACTCTGTTCTATTGTGTGTTGAAATGTCACAATTGACAATTATTGCCAATAATACCCAATAAAACACCTACTTTTTGATTGACTAGCACTATTAGTGGAGGCCGAGAGCAATGGGGATCATCGCTTCCGTTCACCACTATCCTTCAGTTTTCAGTAGTCATTATGGTTTAGACAGGAACTCATCACGTGTGCGGTGTCGAAGTGTTTTCAAAAACAGAAGTTCTGTGATTACAATGCAAAGAGATTTTCATTGAAAGCTTGCTATTTCACGTAATGAAAATGTTTCTGATCGAAAGACTATCTTGTAATGGGTCAAGGATTTCCAAACAACGGGTTTACCATTGGAAAAAGAATAATCTAGCCGACCTACAAGTGCTTGTACGCCTGAGAATATTGAAGCTATGAGACAGTTTGTTTCGCAATCCCATAACGTTATCAGGGTGTCTACTAAAGTTCTAAAATGAAATTTCCTAACTTTTTCATGACCTTTTCTTTATCAGACTATAAAATTTCTTAACATTCACAAGAGCAAATTTTGGTGCGAAGTAAGCTGACTTTTCATGCATGCGATAGTAGCTAACTTTCGTGACTTTTTCTTAACTTTCATGACCGTTTTCTGGTTTCGTGACTTTTTCGTGACTTTCGTGACCGATAGACACCCTGGTTATGCAAGTAAGCATGACGCAACTGTTGGCCTTTCTAGGGAAAGTCTAAAAAGAACTTTACAAGAAAGCCTGCAATAATTACATACTGTTTTCAATACCATTTTATATTTTTGAACAAACAGTATTTAACTCTAATACTTTTTGTTAATTAGTCTTTAAAATGTAAGTTTTATATGGTCATCTTGTAGCACAGTTAAGAGTCACAACGACAGTGAGACCGATTATAATGTTAATTATCAAAGCTTTACGTGTAATACGTCTTTGCTGAACTTAAAAGACCTAATAGATACGTTTGTTGTAACGGTGTCACCCATTCATGGCTTCCAGAAAGAAAGTGCCAGCCATTAATGCCGCAAGCATCGACGAGAGAAGGCTCCGAAGAATTGACCAGAGTAAAAATCTTTTATACAAATCAGTTCAAGGTGTGCGTTGTTATATGGATGATAAGGAAGTGTTCATCGTGCTTAAGCTTCCACTGTCATGTCTTTAAAATAACTTATTGGTTAGGGGCACAAATATTCTCCTGCCCTGGGGCCCCCATATAGATTTTGTTACAGTACTTATTCTGACGTTTGAACATTTCGGACTGTTGGAATGAGTTCGTTTTGTAAAGGAACATTACTTGGAATAAGATGTCTCAAGTTTCTGACTCAAGACAAAGCAGCATATGATATTCCAAGGGACTTCTCCTTTCAGCGAGACCAGTTGCAACGTTCGACAACGTTTTACCTTGGAATGAGTGAATAGCCATACCATAACAAATAGTGATAGATATCTGTCGTCGACAGAAAGTTTTACCATCATTGCTCCACACTTTCGTTATTGGAGGGATGGGAGTCGAGGACTATGTAGTTCGGGAAATCAATCTGCTGACATGCCCATTCTTGCTTAAACTTGGGTTAGCATGCCATCTGGATTGTAACTAATCAGCTTAATGACTCCGAAAACTATAGATTCGACACTAATATCGATTTTTTTTTGTTTATTTCATGTCACCCTCTTCCATCCCCACGGGGGGTATTAATCCTAAGGTATTTGTTTTCAGATTGTATACTCATCATCATAGGTATTCTGCCCTTATTGCAGGTCACTTGCCGCAGCTGAGAAGCTTCCATGCTCCACTGTCCTCCGCTAACCTCTTCGTCTTCACGTATGATCTTTCTGTTTTTATATCATTCATTAATTGTAGTCTCCTTCGCCTTCTCCCTCTCCTTCCTGCCACCATACCCTCTAGGACGTCCCTCATGATACAACTTCTTCTTAGGCAATGTCCCAACCAATTTCTCTTCCTCTTCTTAATAATATCTAAAAGTGTTCTTTTCTCACCCACCATTTCTAACACCCACTCATTCGTTTTCCGCTCGACCCACCTAATTCTTTCCATTCTTCTCCACACCCACATTTCGAAGGCTTCCAGTCGTTTTTCATCACTTTTACGTAATGTCCATGTTTCCGCTCCATACAGTACAACATTCCACACGAAACACTTATGAGTCTTTTCCTCAACTCTTTATTCAAGGTCCCACAAAACATACTTTTATTCCTCCTACAGGCTTCTTTCGCCATTCCTATCCTTGCTTTTATTTCACGTTCGCACTTCATATCATTACTAAGAATACTATCCAGATATCGAAAACTATTCACTTGTTCTATTTTCTTCCTCCCCACTTTTATATCTGACACACACCGCTTCGTTCCAATAACCATGGCTTTTGTCTTTCTAACATTTATTTTCATCTCATATTCTTCAAAGCCCTTCCTCAGGGTTTCTAACATTTTATTGATTTTCTTTTTAGATTCTGCAACAAGCGCCATATCGTCTGTAAATCTTATGCATCTAATCATTCTACCTCCTACCGAAATGCCGTCATCATCAGGTAGGCTCTTTTTCACTAACTCTTTTAGTGAGACATTAAATAGTGTTGGCGACAGACAATATCCTTGTCGAACTCCCCTTCCAGCTGCAGTCTCCTCCATCAGTTCTTCCCCTATCCTCACACTTACTTGTTGGTCCATGTATAAGTTTCTTATGAGTCTTCGATGTTTCCATTCCAACCCAATCTTCTTTAGAACTCCAAACAACAATTCACGCGGTCAAAAGCCTTTTCTAGATCAATAAGCTAAACATACACCTCTTCCCCTTTTTCTATAAATCTTTTACCGATCGCCCTTAATAATCCAATAGCATCTCTTGTGCCCTTACCTTTTCTGAACCCGAACTGCTCATCCTCAACTTCTCCATCTGTTCTTCCATATAACCTTCTGTTCAGTATTCGGAGCAGAATTTTAGCTGCATGAGATATGAGACTAATAGTTCTATAATCCTCACATCTCTCTGGATTGGATTGCTTAGCCATCGGTATCATGGTCGTCTCCAGGAAGTCTTTTGGCCATTCTCCTGTTTTCATATATTTCATTGCATAGTCGGAACAATTCTTTGTTTCCCTTGTCTCCCATATTTTTAATAAATTTGATATATTATCTATCCTGGTTGCTTTTCATTCCTAATCTCGGATATAGCATTTTCATACTCATCCCAAAGAATACTAAATCCTTTATCATCCTCGCATACTTCACTTTCTAGTTCAACATTTAAGCTACATGGTCTATCCCTACTCTCATATAAGTCTTCAACATATTCTTTCCATCTTCCTATGACCTTATTTCTCTCTCTGACTACCATCCCATTCTTATTTTCTACTGCCATCGTAATACCCCCTTGTTTCCTCCGAAATGCCATAGATTTCACCTCCTTGTACATTTCCTCATATTTCCCAACTCTTTCTAATTCTTCCGCGGTGGCTCAGTGGTAGAGCGTTCATCTCTAGTGCTTGGGGTTCCAGGTTCGATCCCAGCCCCCGCCAAGTGAACTTTGTGGTGGACAAACACCATGTGCGGGGGTTTCTCAGGGTTCTCCCGTTTCCTCCCATTTTCTTCATTACTCATCATCACCGTCTCCTTTAGCCTAACCGGCATAACCGTGGGACGTAAAACTCAAAGATTTCTTTTCATTTCATGCATTTTCTTTTGTAAAACTCTTCCCTCGCTCTGTCTGTTTCCCTTCGTAATTCATTATTTAACTTCCTGTACATCTTTTTGCCCTCTTCTGTATCAACCTGTTTCCACGTCTTCCTTTCTCTCATTTTCTGCAACATCTGCTCTGTAACCCATGGTTTCGTAGCAGTTTTGTGTTCGCGGTAACCTACTGCTTCTTCTGCAGCCTGCTGTAAGCAACGTTTAATATGTTCCCATCGTGCGTTGCTACCTGCGCCTATCCTTTCCTCGTTTGAATATTTTTCTTCGAATTTTTCAACGAAAAGATTCCTTATTTCCTCATTTTTCAACTTTTCAGTATTCAACACTTTGTTGCCTACTTTTCTTCTGCCTACATTTTTTAGTTGAATATCTACTTCGGCCAGCACAAGATTATGATCAGAGAAAATATCAGCCCCGGGAAGGGTCTTCGTATTCTTTAAGCTATTCCGATACCTGTCCTGAATCATAACATAGTCTATATGATATCTTCCGCCGTCTATTGGTGATTTCCATGTGTATCATCTTCTCTTGTGCTGATTGAACCAAGTGTTCCCAATTACTACTGAATTCTGTCTACAGAAATTCACTAGTCCCTCTCCTCTTTCATTTCTTTTGTCTAAACCATATATGCCTACGATACTACCTTCCTGTTTCTCTCCCACAACTGCATTGAAATCTCCCATTAAAATTATGCATACACCCTTCTTCTCCCTATCTATAATTTCTTCTATTTTCTCAGAATTTTCCTCCACTTCTTCAGTTGCAAGCGAAGTCGTCGGTGCATATGTCTCTATCACCACTAGATCCTTTGTTTTTCCTTTAAGTCTTAACTTCATAACTCTATCATCAATAAATTCTACTTTCACTACCTTCTTCTTTAAGCGCTTTCTAAGAATTATTCCTACACCATTATGATCGCCCTTTTCATTACTGGGTAAAACATTCTATATCCTTCGTTGTGCAACACCCCATTACCTTCCAATCTAACTTAAACTCCTACCAAATCTAGATTATTTTGTTTCATTTCTTCTTTAAGATTTTCTAATTAGCCTCCCTATAACATAGTACGTACGTTCCATGTCCCTATCCTAAACCTTTTGCTCTTGCCTGTCTTTCTTTCTCCGTCTGTCTTCCCCCATTACCTTCTCGTCCAATAGTCCTTCCCAAGCCATCCCCCTCCCAGAGATCCGAATGCGGGGATATTTTACCTCCCGAACTATATTTTGACTTGCGAAAGACCATTGTACATCTGTTCTCTTTTTGCTGCCAGCAAACTAGGGAAAAATAGAATGGTGATTTCCCGTTGCCTTCCAGTCCGCAGTATCCCAGCCGTTAAAGTCACTCTGACCACGCCTGGGACTAATGTCCAAGTTGCCATACCAATATGATTTCCGCCAACTTGGTTACTGGAGAACTGCTGCCTTCTCCCATAACACTCTTCGTCTGGCTACTCCATTTAGACCAATTCGGTAGGGGTTGCCCTTTTGATAGTGAACTACCACCGACACAGCTCTAAATTTCACTGTAGCACGCAATCCTCCCCACCCGACACATAAGTGTCTTCGTAAAGGTGGTGTTTATCGGGGAGGATGTATGTATGCTATAGATTCGATAATAATGTCGGTCATTTTGGAGGTGAATCATTTTTCACCTCTTCTAAGCTGCATGTCGATGGAGGCTGAATTGGCCTTAAATGGAATCTAGATTGTCCCTATTCATCTTAGCGAACCCGAAAACTATGAAGTCGATACTAATATTGGTAATTTTTGACTATTTTTACTGCCACCACTCCCAATCCCTTAAGGATGTTAGAGTTGTTCTGCTCCCATAGTACGGCATTGGCAGTGTCACTATTTATCGTAACAACCCCGAACTATGGATTCAATACTAATATCGGTTTTTTTCATTCTTTCACATACTTTCTTTCCACCTTGTAGGGGTGCTACGGGTGTTTTACCCCCAATGTATTTGTTTCCAGATTCTAACTCATATGTGTACTAAGTTTGGAAATTCACCCCACGCGTTCCACAGATATCCTGGAATATAAACACATTTATGTAGCTCTTTGCGAATTATTAACCATCCCTTAACCTATATTCGGCAGATTCTTTGAGATCTGGCACGTACTAGACTCCATCTGTGTACTAAATTTTAGATCGATCAGCTGAGCACTTTTTCATGCAGCAAAGTGCAATTCTTACAGTTGTCATTCCCTGGGAAGATTCTCTTTGCAATCAAATTAAAAACAAAAAAAAAAAAAAACTTTAATTGATCACACAGCAACACAAGAACTGCCCAGTGCGGGACCGAAGGCGCGCCCCAGCCCTTTCTCTCTTCCAGCTTTTAAATTTCAAATAATTCTAAAGCACGTTTTGCGACTCAAAACGACTGTTATTTTCTTGAAAGTTATCTCTACTAATTTGAAAATTTTCTAAATTTTCAAGGTTTGATAACGAAATTCATGCTTATTTCAGAATTTTTCATGATATACGAAATCCACGGCTTAGTTAGTTTACATGCCTTTTGCGGTTCAGTTGGCAACTCGTAATTGTAATGGATTATCCTGTCGTTTGCCTTAAAGATTTTCTTCTTTGGATAACGACCAATGTGACAGAAAAATATACAATAATTCTTATTGAAACACCTCTATTATAACAGTGGTTTGATAGTTATTCCCGAGTAAGAAAGGTGTCCTACTTTCAATAGATTAGAAGATGCAAATATTCGAATCTGGTCTATAGAGGGTTTAAGTTTTCAATGGGTCTATTCGTTGTTTAAGATACAAAATAACTCAAAGTTTCAAGAAATTAGAATGCAATACTTTGTTGACAAATAACAGAATAACGCGAAGTACAAGGACACATTTAAGCACTCTCACTCATTTGTTAATTTGGAGTCAAGTGTCCCGTTTCAGCTTCAACATGGATGTGGACGTACGGTTTAAGGTGGAGTCGAACACACAGACTCCTAATGGGAATCGAACTTCAGTCTCCTGCATCATATAATCTGTCTAATCTGTATTATAAGCTATTGGGTAAACATCACAAAGTCGATATTTCTGACCAAACAGGCTATCTCAGACAATTTCACAGCCGGTGTAATTTTCAACTGTGTCAGTGGCATTACCTGCTAGGAGATGTTTAATTTTTGCAAGATTTGGTCTACTGTGTTGACAAATGGTACTGAACACCTTATTTATTTAAAATCTAAGATACATTCCGTAACTTGAAACATGTTCCTCTGATTATAATGACCAGTTTCTTGTTCAATATATATACCTTGTCTTTTCCGTGGTGGTAGTGATTATTATTATTATTATTATTATTATTATTATTATTATTTATTACGTCACACATATTGGCAATAGATGCAAACCCTCATAACAGCTTTTAAACACCAGATGCAAATTCCTATGTCTTATTTCGACTGTACACGGAAACTCATCTTATCATCTCCCAAAATATTTACTATTACTCTTGGAATATTCTAGAGCTTTAATACTACACCTGAAAGAATGTAACGAAAAGATCATACCTTTTCAATGAATTTATATACGGAGGAGTTGTTTTCCTAGGTCCGGACGTGAAATCTACAACCAATTCAAAAGCTTTGGCTAGAAAAGGATCATTGACGCGCTGGAGATATGAATTCATACATAAATTCATTTTATTTGCTACTGCTGATGGATCCTCATCACTACCTTCTTCGCTACTTTCTTTCTTTTCTTCAGAAGAATTTTCGAGTAAGCGTTTCAAAAATTCTTCAAACAAGGAACCTACAAATTAAAGAAGGAAAATTATTACTAATAGCAGATAGGAAGAAAAACACAATGAACATCATTGATTAATAAGTCAGAGTTCATAATTTTCGAATTATGTAAAATTACGATAAAGTATGCTTGTCCAATGCGATCTGCTTTTTTTATTTTTTTTATTTATTTTTTTAAAGCGAACCAAAACGGCTGTCATACCAATTAGTGATGTGAAAGATAATTTTGCACGAAAATTTGCCAATTGAAGATGATGATCGAGTTCATAGAGACGGTTTTAGTTGTCGCTAAACAACATATAGCATTAGATAAGCATTCTTTTTCTTAATTCTGATTAAAGTTATTTTTTGATAATAGAAATTTCAAACACCATCTAGAGACAAGGCTAGAGTGATTCATTCTGAAACGCCTGTGATGTCACCACAAGTGGTCTGGTTAAAAAAAATTTCACTGACACTTTCTTGCTGTGGGAGGTGCTCGAGTAGTTATTTATCGCCTTTCGAAAGAAAATTCCTTTTTAGTTTCTAAGAGTCTCTTTAGCTGTAATATTGTCTATATTAATTGTAAATAAATAATGCTGTAGATCTAAAGGTATAGTGTTTGTGCTTTTGTGTAGAGAATAATATTTTGTTGACTGAATATGCCTAATCGATGTGTACTACCCTTTTGTAAGGGAATTTATAACAGCGCTCCGAAGCTTCATGGTTTTACGTTTTCTGATGAAGATAGCCTAAAAACTAAGTGTATAAATGGGAATAAGAGGGAAGGTTTTACATTTTCAATGTATTCTAGGGTGAATATCACGATACCTTTTTTTTTATTTATAGTATTAAATATTGTTATTAGGTCTGTAATATTGCAATGGCGTCGCTAGGAGTTCAGCTTTGGAGAGTAGGAAAGACTATGAGTGTAGCACTACAATTTTAATTTTATGTAATTAATAAATTTGTTTATTATTATTATTATTATTATTATTAGTGTTGCCCTTAAGCTAAGATTTGGAGCTGCTTCGTCTTAGAAAGTGTATATGTTTCTATTGGAAGAGTTCTGTCTCACCTCGTTATGTCGAAGCGAAAACTGTATTTTGTCTCGTCTCGTACGCAACACTTATTATTATTAACATTTTAAGTATCACCTTTCCTATCAATTTTAGTCGGAGAAATCCCCTTCCCATTATGCGTATCAGAGGACAGTGTCAACAAACTACCCTTTAACTCACGTAAAACATTGTGGGATAAAAATATATTAAGTGACACGATGAAGATATCGATCTGTTGAATGTTTCTGGTAGCAACTGGCAATGCATTTCAAAATTACAGCAAATGTGTTAAATATATAATTGAATCAGTCTTTTTTTTTAAAAAAAGCCTTCTGATTGTAACTAATTTTCGTGCGAAACAAAGTTTCAGGTTAAACGTTCGCTATTCTTGAGGATTTTTATTATTGCTGCCTTCGCATATCGTGCTATAAATTGATTTTGTTTAGGAAAAATCTCGACAGACCAGTTTTTGTTTTAAACGATTTTTTTTTTTTTTTTTTTTTTTTTTTTTTTTTTTTTTTTTTTTTTTTTTTTTTTACTTACAAGTTCTTGCTTCTACCATAAATACCTTATATTTATAGTTCATGCGTCATTGTTTTTACAATGAATCAGGTTATTGAATACCAGAAACAGGCCTCACGGATACAAAATTCGGAAAATTTTCCCGAAAATATGTTGCATTTTGCACGGTTATGCCGGTTAGGCTAAAGGAGACGGTGATGATGAGTAATGAATGAAATGGTGGAATGAAGAAAGTGGGAGGAAACGGGTAAGCCCCGAGGAAACCCACGCACACGGTGTTTGTCCAGCACAAGGTTCACGTGGCGGGGGCTGGGATCAAACCCGGGACCCCAAGCATCAGAGGTGAACGCTCTACCACTAAGCCACCGCGGCCCCTACTAATTATTGAGTATACTATGACAAGAACCCATATTTATGATACTATAACAAGTGAGAATACCTTTGTATAGAAGCCATATTAATTCACGTGTGCGAATGACTACGTATGTGTAATGGAGACATCACTAGTAAGTGGCGTACCTAATTTTTAACCTATTCCTCCATCCCAGCTCCTTAATGTTCACTTTTTCATGTACTTTTTAACTACAGGATAAACTTGCCACCTTATTTCTGGTTTGTTGGCTTATTAGCCCCCTCTAACTATGCTACTTTAACTAGGCAGAACCTACCTTTAAACAAAAAACTCAGATAAAACAAGAATTATTAAATGCTGATCTCAATATTGCGCACATATACTGACTTGTGTAAATGTTTCTTGCGTCAGTGAATATGAGGTAGGTGCTAAAATGAAAAATCAGTTAACTGCACTTGCTCTGTTATTCTGCAATACAATTCGAAAAATTATGACTTCTCTTCGTTTAATTTAGGGGGCAGATTACTAAAAATGATACAAAAGCTAACCATTTCTCTTTTTCTCTTTTTTCGTAAGTGAAAAGAAATAATGAAATGTAACTTACCACAATAATAGATAGTTATTTTACACCCGAAAATACGAATAGGAAGAATTTTCACTGTTGCCATCCTTAGAAATTACAGTGTGGCAGAATATGAATTACCCAAAAATCTAGGTTAAGGCAATCAAAGAAAAATGAAGTCAATGGTAATTGATGACTTATCATGTTTTCTTGGCTTCTTGTTAGTTACAAAAATTACACTCTTTGTTTATTACACAATAAATACAAATATTATTTAAAAGGTAGCTACCAAGAAGCCAAGAGAACATGATAAGTAATCAATTACCGTTGAGTTCACTTTTCTAGTCACTGCCTTAACCTAGATTTTTGGGTAATTTATATTCTGGCCACACTGTAATTTCTATGGATGGCAACAGTGAAAATTCTTCCTATTCGTATTTTCGGGTGTAGAATAACATTATCTATTATTGTGGTAAGTTATATTTCATTCTCTCTTTTCACTTACGAAAAACGGGCAAAGGAGAAATGGTTAGCTTTTGTATCATTTTTAGTAGTCTGCCCTTTAATTATTCCTCACTGTTTCCAAACATCTTAGACTTCTCTTAATACTATAAAATGGAAAGGTTTACTGTCAAGAAGATATCTCGTTTTTTAAATATTATTATTATTATTATTATTATTATTATTATTATTATTATTATTATTATTATTATTATTATTATTATTATTATTAATGGAAGCGAACCACTTCTACTGATGGAAGTTAAGTAACATGTATCCTAATATGAACTTCACTACTTCAAGTAGTTACCTTCGTTCTTCACCTTGCGTCTCACTTCGGGAAGTCTATCCAATTTGTTTAAAACCTGAATATTTTTACCAGCGTGAAGAATCTTGTCAATGATTATTTGGAGAAAGTCTAATGGCTTTACATCATTCTCAAGAAGTACAGAGTAATAGCTATGGACTATAAATCCTTCTTCCCAAAAATTTTCGCTTACATCATCTACACTGGCATTTCTGAAAAGAAAAAAATAAAAGTTTATGACAACTACATTGAAATTACCATTAGCAAATTATATCAACTACAGGTACTTCTGGATTGTGAGTTCATCAACTATACAATTATAATTTGATATTAATATTGTTACTGCACAGAATAAACCAAAAAGTTAAACACTACAGAACTAGTATTTTTTTCAGTATTCGATACTCTGATAAGAGTAAGAGTGGACCATCTTCTAATGAATACGTTCTTTTGCACTCAATTAGTCTCTTGGCTAAACTTTAATTTTTAGCATCCAAAAATCGAAATATAAGGAAATAGAGATATATTCAAGATACTGTGAGACTTGGCAATCTCAGCAATGGAAAAAAAGTTAAGACAAAAGGGAAAATTTCGAATACATACATAGATAAAAATTTTGCAATTTTAGCTAGCAAAAATTACTATGCTGATCATATAAATTAAGTACACACTTTGTACATGTATGTTTGTGTAAAATATTAACTGTACGATATGCTCTACCCAAACAACATGGAACAGTCAAGGAGGCTGTTCTTCTGTACAACTGCGGATGCCTTTCAAGGAACTGCTTAATTCTCCACCAGATGAATGACGAACGTATCAAGATTTATCCTGAAACATCCAGTAGACGAATGAACGTTCGCTTTTTTCGCCTTTATACATAGAACTCATTTTTCATTATTTTTTTCTTTTCTTTCTTTCAAAGAATCGTTGTTGAACTTCCATTATAAAAATCATGGCTGTCTTTTCAGAAGTCATTTCTAATCCTCGAATTAACTAAATAGAAGTTTCCTTCGAATCTACCGCTGAACCTTCTGCAAAGGAATATGTGCTGCTCTTTAGGAATCATTTTTGAGTATCTAGTCAATTAGCAAAGATCTATCAGGAATCCTTACTGAACTGACAATAGATAAATTAGTGGTGACACTTCAGAACAGTCTTTTTAACATAGATCCTGCATCTGTGTCAATACCTTTTTATTTAGTTATGCTTAAAAAAAATAAAAAAAAAGAAAGAAAAAAAAAATTAGTTAGTTAATTAATTACATTGGATGTTTCTTGCTTTTTCCCTGCAACAGTATTTCGGATTGGTTTACTATTTCGGAAATGTTATGAAATATCATGAAAACTTTTTAATTTACAGGCGACCTTTACCTTTCAGACTGAAAAATGCCCTGAGCGCACCATAGGAAAACGGCCATATGAGGAAATCTTTTCATTTATATAGCCTTTTAACATTAGGTTAATCGCATATCGCGTTAACATTAGGTTGACTTCATTCACAAAACACAAACACAAACACATACACATACACATACACATACACATACACACACACACACACACACACACATATATATATATATATATATATATATATATATATATATATATATATATATATATATATATATATATATCTTGAATATCAATTCTGATTTACAACTTTGGGAAATTCGTTATATTCAGGCAGAATTTACACGAGAACATATACAGAGATGGGAATCATCATATGAGAATATACATTAATGTACAATAAAGCAAGGTAATCCTTATAAAGCCTTCAAAATATGATAAAATAACGGTTTTATTTGTAATCAATAGAGTATAAACATCCCACTAGAAACTACAAGATATTGCTCTTGAAATAGAGAACTTAATAAGGAATTTTACTATCAAAAAAACATGAAAATAAGCATATGTATTTTATTTTACGAAACATTGTTTAAAATAACAAGGTGTCTACTAAATTCCAAAATGAAATTTCGTGACCTTTTCTTTACCAAATCACAAAATTTCCTAACATTTTCAAGAGCGAATTTGGGTGCGAATTCGGTCGAATTTTCATCCATGCGATAGAAACGTACTTTGCTTGCGATTTGGTAGCGTCTAAAGCCGACCAGAGACATATTTGATGGTGAATTTTGACGTTTCATAGAACAAAGTTTTCCAATCTGTACTTACATTTGTACAGTTTAAAAAAATCGTGACCCAAAAGCTAAATTTCGTGACTTTTTCGTGACTTTCATGACCGTTTTCTGATTTCGTGACTTTTTCGTGACATTCGTCACTTTCGTGACCGATAGACACCCTGAATAATAACTTAAATAATATATCACAAACCAAATTCCAAATTTAAAGGAGGATGATAAAAAAAAATATTTTAAAAAGTGGTGCATCTTGTATTTAAGTTCAACATTACATTGTAATTTTAAGTAATTTTACCGAACATTTCAAGAACAATAACACTGCAAAATTTTCACTGTTAGCTATTAAATGAAGCTTCTGATAACCTCATTTTTTTAAGAAATCCGACAACTCTGGCTGCAGAAACAAAAGTGAGATTGGATTCTATCCTCTCCCAATAGTTGAAATTGATTGATTCATTCACTAATTGTAATTTAACATCGTTTCCAGCACCAAGGCTAAATGAGACTGGACTTATTACTTCAAGTAGGACTACTCGGGGTTTGTAGTAAAAGCAATTACCACCATGAGAATCAAAATCCGTGTTCACGTGCACAAAGCACGCGCATAAGGCAAGTGGTCATGAAGAAGTACAATTAGTATTGTTATTTATTTATGGAAAGAAATTGGTACTCAACGGAGCACGTATATTTATCATTTACAGTACTATTACACATCTTCTTTACATATGCTGCCATGCCCTTGGTCTTTACAAACGTTTAATAGACTCATTGTCGCTTAGCGTACATTTCATGCGAGTGACATATCTTGGGCCTATCGTTAATTGTTCGCAGTCTGTGTTCTTTTAAGTAACTTAGCTGCCAAGTTACGCTTTTGTAATTTTTGTTCTTAACTTTAAATTTATTCAATAATAGTAACGAAAGGTTTTAAACAGAGTAATGTATTCGACTGTAATTAGACTTCTATTAACATTTTCTTTGGTTCAAAAAAATATCCCTTTGCTTAGAATCGGTATCGTTAATATGCCTGGTAAAGTAGATTACACTTTTTATCTACACAATAGGAAAAAGTTCCTAAAAACATCGCCACAAATAAGTTTTCGTCATCTTGTAGACCCGGTGTTGGGAAATTACTGGATTTTCTCGTAATTGTAGTAGATTTACAGGGATTCCAGACAAATGATTGATCGTGAGTTTAGTAACTGTTCTATCTGGTAGGCCCCTGACGGCACAGAAGACCGTGACACGATGTATACAAACGTTGTATATATACATGTCTATACGTATACACGATGAATCTGAATCATTTGATGTAACTACTGAAGAAATAATTAAATAGCACAAAACTTATTCATTATGCTTTGAACATTCCACTAACAAGTTTATTTTTTTAAATTTCGTTTTCGATTTCCAGAGGGTAGGCTTATAATAGAATAAATACAGTACTATCCCACACTTCTGCCAATAATCTATTACTACCTTTCTAGTTGATTTCGTTATTATGTTACTAGTACGACTAATTCTGCAAACTTATTCAATTTATTTATTTATTTATTTATTCGAAAATAGAGTATCATTTCACATTACATTTTGAAGTATAGAAATTTAAAGGTCGATAATTTGAATTTTATAGTCTGAAAATAGTATCTCATACAATATAATGCATCAACAGAACCATTATTCGAATGGAATTTAGAGGTATTGCTAAAGGAATAGACCATGACTAAAAGAAAGGAGGAAATGGAAATAATACAGGATCTGTCCAAAAATATCGGGACATTTATCTTACCAAAGACAGAGGGTGGAAGGTTATCTCCATGGATAGAAACGTTCGTGATGAGGAAAGTGTGTTCAACATTGGTTCTAAAGTTCTGGTCCGAACAACAAAAGATACTTTTGTTACTAAATTCGGAACGTCTGGAGCTTGAGCCTGATTTTTTTTAGACACCATGATAATCAGTGATGAATTTCTGGACAAGCATAACGTAGCAACGTTCCCTCAGTCTTCATACAGTTCAGACCTAACGCAGCCCGAATCTCCTCGGACAAAACGGAAACCTGAAGGAATACAATTATGGGATGGTGGAAAGAATGCAAAAAGCTTCAATACAGTGCCTGAAGGAGATCGTGGTTCCAGATATGCATGAAGCATACCAAATGTGACAGAAGCGCTGGCAGTGGTGTATTGATGCAAAAGAATCTTATATTGAAAAATTTTAATCCTTTGAATATACATATATACAACCAACTTTGTTTCGTTAATGTAGTCCCGATACTATCTGTGTGGATTTTGTATTAGGATGAAGTGTAGCGTTGAGAATATAGATAACAGTTTTTGAGAATAATATTTATCTTAATTATATTAATTACAATAGATACAACACAAAAATGAAGGATATCTACATATTACTTACCGTTGTATTATAAACTCTTCTCTCCAATCTTCTAAGCGTCCTTCCGTTAACCACACATCTATCATGTCCACATAGGGTTTCAATGATTTCAAGAACATTCTCATAATCAGAGAACAGTCACTGGAACTTACAGAAATCATTGCAGATTCATACAAAACAGACAATAACCTGAAACAATATAAATCTTACATTGTTTTACAATACGTAGAAAGTTATACGATTTGTTATTTTAATTGCTGTTGATATTACTTGTTATAATTTAATATTACGTCAAAATTTAAAATCATTAGAAGTTTTCAGCACCAATAATCTTTATGTGACAGAATCCATATTCACTTCCATCCTGCTTTCATCTCATAGCTTAAGAACATTATTACCATAAAAACACTTTTATTATTATAATATTTATATACAAGTATACATATGGATTGCTATAAAGGTAACCAAGAAAGTTCTGTCGCCTTTTGTGGAGATCTGTGTTCAACTGGCCCTTACACCGTGAGTTGAATGCGAATGGAGATAAGGCAAAGGTTAGTTATTGGTGTAGGTATATCTAATATACTACCTGGTTGTGGCAGTTCAGTTACACCGTGAACTTGCGTAAGGACAGAGTGAACATGGGACCTCCACAGAGCATTATAAGGACGTGTATGCTCTACGAGTTCAAACTGGGATCAAACGCCGCTAGAGCGGGGCGGAAGATATGTCAGGCCTTTAGTGAGGGTGTCGTGACTACGCGTACAGTGCAGTGGGAATTAACAAGTTTAAAGACGTGACGAAACACCCGAAGACGCACCACGTGCCGGAAGACCAACACATGTACAAAATAAAGATCTTCAGGCAGAAATTGAGTCGTACAGTGGCCAGACATGTGAGGAACTGGGAATGCAATTCAGTGTGAGTGAAGAAATCATTCGGAAGCACGTCATCAACTTAGGAAGCACTACAAGTTGGGTCGATGGGACCCAAATGATTTGACTAGGGGCGAAAGCAAGGTGAGCAGACAGCCATTTCTGGACGGTGTGTTGAAATGTGATGAGAAGTGGGTAATGTACGAAGCTCCACAGCACCGTCATCATTGGTTAGCATCCCATGAACCGGTTCCAAAATAGCCGAAACCAGCACTTCACCAAAAGAAGGTCTCCTGTGTGTTTGGTGGACTGCTCGCGGTATCGTGCATCAGAGCATCAATACAACTGTGTACTGTCAGCAGTTGAGCCGTGTTCAAGAATAACTCAAAACTCATGAGCCAGCGCTTCTGAATCGCAAATTGTTCCTTCTGTTACAGTACAACGCCGAGCCCCACGCAGCTAGAACGACCCGGGACATTATTCTACGAATTGGATAGGAAACACTATTGCATCCGCCATACTTCCCGAACATTATACCGTCCGATTATTATCTGTTCCATTCCTTGGACAATCACTTTAGAGGTCGTAAGTTCAAATCCCTAGTAGAAGAGCAAAACGCATTTGATACCTTCTTCGCTTCGCGGCCCATCAAGTTCTATCGCGATGGAATCCATGGCCTCCCAGAACGTTGACAGAAGATCGTCGATGCTGATGGGGATTATTTTTGAAGATCTACTTACGTCTTAGGTGCCATACCGATGTTCGAAGGTAGTGGGTGAAAAAGCGAAGAACTTTCTTGGTTACTTTATACATAAATAGATATAGATGTATTGGTAGATATTGATATCAATTATTTGCGAGAAACTAAAGAAAACACATCACACAAATTAAGAAAGACAAACTGTAAGTTCTTTCACTAAAGCCTTTAACAGGGAGGGAAAAAAGCAAAAGAAAAGAAATATTAGAAAGAAGGAACATAACGCCCACGTCCACGTTGACAGCATCATCTTGGTATGCGTTGTCTCACAATAGTATAGCCCGAAAAAAGGGAGAAAAGTTTTGGTAGTAGAAAATAAAAATAATGGGACGAGTAGGTCGTTAAGAATACAGGAGAGCAAAGGAATAATAAATAATTAGAAAACTATATATTAATGAAGAAATTATCGAATAAAAATGCTGAATAATAATAATATGAAGTGAAATAAATGGTGCTGTCACAGTGCTTATCAAATTATTATTCCTATCTTACAAAACGTCCACCCGGCTTTGTGAGAACAATTGGCGAGCTAACTGAAATAATAAGTTGCGACCTCCAGTCTAGAAAGCCAGCATAAACGGCGAGGGGAGAAGATGTGCTGATCACACATCACTCCAAAGGCATGGGTGTCACAAGACGGTTAGTAGACTTTCGTACTCTAAGAGCTGCTGCGCCAGTAGTTTAACTTTTATTTTTTAATAAAAGCAATATAATACTGGGAGAAAATAAGAAATAATACAAAATGAGAAGTTTACAGAAAAAAAAGGTGCATCAGAAACGAAGTGAATGTGAGAGAGAGAGAGATGGGATAATATATATGATTATATATAATTATCAGGATATTATATATGATTATCAGGAAGCGGTTTGCAGAGAGATGTGTCTTTTCAGCTCTTTCTGAGGGATATGGAAGAGTATGGGACAAGGATTTGAAAAATACATACACAAAAGGAGTGGTCAAAAATGAAATGAAATCTCTGAGTTTTACGTCCCACAGTTATGCCGGCTAGGTTAAAGGAGATGGTGATGATGAGAAATGAATGAAATGGTGGAATGAAATAAATGGGAGGAAACGGGAGAACCCCGAGGAAACCCACGCACACTGCGTTTGTCCATCACAAAGTTCACTTGGCGGGAGCTGGGATTGAACCCGGGACTCTTGCACAAACCGGTGATTGAACCCGGGACTCCAAGCACAACGCTCTACCACTTAGCCACCGCGGCCCCAAGGAGTGGTCAAATGTACCGTCATGAAGAGTTGTTTATTTTGGGATAGGTAAATGAGAATAAAGCACTGAGGGAATATTGTTGATGTGAACTGATAGAAAAGTCAGAGTTTCACCAACACGAAAGATGCCATTACATGGTCATATTGTACTTCTTCACGTACCAAAACAGCTTTCACAAATACAAAATAGTGACTTACTTCATAAGCATTTAAGAACGTGTTACCTTGGAAAGGATTTAAAAAAGAAATTTGCATAGTTTAGAAAAGAACTCTTTTTCGTTTAGATTTTTTTACGGTTATAATTTTGTGCTTCTTTGATCAAAACGCAGACAAGTAAAACTGCTTGACAATTTACACGAATGAACAGAATCATACCTTGTAGCACACTGCCAATTAGGTACTGTTTTCCAATCACATACTGCTTGTTTGTGAATAATATACAATTTTTTAAGTTGTAGCAAGGATGGGGTTAAGCTATCAATCACAGATTTCAATGTGTAGATATCACCTATAATGAAATTAATACCTGAATCAAACAAACTATCTAAAATAATAAGAAAAAAAAATACATTACTCTCATTATTTCATGTGTTTTAAATAAGACTAAGAGCAGAACAATGATACATAGAATAACACACTTTGAAGGAAGTCAATAAAAATAATAGTTATTTGATTGTAGTTTTACATTCCTTGTCAGCAGTACGCTATATGAGATGTGAATCTAAAATTATAATTCCAACTGCACACACTTGTTCGTGGATAGTCACACTTTCAAGTTATGGTTCGAGTTAACTAGTGCATGGCCCATTTATGGAAGACACACATAGAATATTCAACTATGTACATTTAAATTTTTCGACCAAAGCCATGTTACAACGAGTATCTTTACTAAAAAGATAAGCTACTAATTATTTTTGAAAACTCTTTGATTTTTCTGTTTTTTCTAGGATTTTTTCCCCAGATTTCGCTTGGCTACAACAAACAACAATAATATTAGCATTATTCTTATCATTTCCATTGGAGAAAAGCTTTCAATGTTATTCTATAAAACTTAAACATAAGATAAAAATTTGAACAGACTTCAGGTTGCAGAAGTTATGCAGATGTAATGCAGCATATAATTCTGCTTAATACATATTAAAATGCATATTGTAATTTGCTGATACTACAACTGCTGAAATTTTGAAGTCATAATGGGGATATAAATGCATACAGTACTTAATTTTAAAAAGAATGCAACAGTACAATGGTATAAAGACTAATGGATAAATCTATATTCTTTCCTTTATGCTAAATATGGTTTTTAAACGAAATCAATATAGCTGAACACGAATAAATTGTATTTTAAGTTATTCCATGAAATCACGAGATAGTAACACATAATTATTATTTATAAACAGGATTACGTATCTAGGTAGATAATACAATGATATTTGAGATCATTGTATAAGGGAATGGTATACTTAACTAGCTGAAATGCCTGTTCTTCGCACGGTGAGAACAGTTTATGGAAAATACTTGTACCACCTGCTCCCCTCAGGATAAATTTTGAACCTCTCTACCCACTTAGGATACGTCCGTTTATCAAAGTGGTGAATGAAACATAACTAGAGTAGATACCAAATATGTTCCAAGAATCAGTTCAGAATTTTCCCGTGATGCGATTACAAACAACAGACATCATCATTTTCCAAGAGGAGAAAAAAGTAAAAAAGTCTATTAAAATAATAATAATAAACAAAACAGGAATTTTTAAATACGCTTGGACACATATTCACTTATTTTTAATGAGAAGTTATTTGCCGAATTTCATCTCTCTAACCTAAGGGATTTATGTGGTACTCTATTCTGAGCAAAACATTTTAATCTCCTTTACCTTCCTTAGCACAAATATTTCAAAATATTCCTTTCTTATTCATTGGTCTCGTTACAAACGGTGTATTCTATCCACATCTTACATTTCTAGATACATTAGCATGGCTTGGATTTTCAATGAATCACTTTCACCTCTCACATATAATCAAGCATATTGCCCCCTTAGAAGACAGGCATTTCCCAAAACGCTAAAATACGTGTTTCCCTTATTTTAAATTAAGAGCTTATATAACGAATTTCAGATTTCCAACTTGTGCGAATCCTTACACTAAGCGTTTTCTGAATACATGAAAGGGAATCTTAATTATGTAAATTTTTCCCCTTACCCTCTTTAGAAGCGGAATTTTCGCAGACGTTGGAATATGAATGTAATTATTTTTATTTAAGAGTTTATATACTGATTTTCATAACGCCAACTTGAACAAATCCTCAAAATGGGCACTTTCTTAATAATGAAAGGAGAAATTTGCATATTGTAGTAATGACTACATTTTCCCTAAGGAATGGAACTTTCAAAAATGCTGCAACCCATGTACCATTATTTCTATTTAAGAGTTTATATAACAAATTTCACGTCTTAGCTTAAGCAAATCATCACATTCAGTACTTGTGAATATATAAGGGGAAAGTGTTTCCCTTTTCCGCCGTAGGAGCGAATTTTCGAAAACGCAAAGAAACATTTTTTTTTTTTTTTTTTTTAATTTTTAATTAAGGGCTCATACACTGAATTTTACATTTCGAACTTAAACAAATCCTCACATTCGACACTTTGTGTACAAATAAAGGAAAATTTCAATATGATTGATTTTGCGCTCTTTCTCCCCCTTTGCAGCGGGAATGATCAGAAACTCTGAAATACATGTTTCTCCATTTTTAATTAAAAGTTTCAGATCTCCAACTTAGGCCAATTCTCACATTCAGCAATTTCTGATTAAACAAAGGGAAATTTGAGTATGTTGTAAATGCCTTCTTTCCCCGCTTTGGAGAGGAATTTTCGAGATGCTTAAACACGTGTCTTTTATTTTTAATGAAGAATTTATATGCCGAGTTTCATCTCTCTAACGAAAGGGATTCATAAAATTATTATATTATTGGAAGAAATTTGGACTCCCCCCCCCCCCCTTAGAATAGGTATTTCCAGAATTTCCTTCTTATCCGTTACTTTCTTAACAAAAGGAGTATTCTCTCAAAATTTCATGTTTTTTACCCTACAGTAGTATAGCAGAGTGTCTACTAAAATGTCAAAATGAAATTTCATGACTTTTCTTTACCAAAACATAAAATTTCGTAACACTGTCAAGTGTGAATTTGGGTGCGAATTAGGTTAAATTTTCATACATGCGATAGAAGCATACTTTGGTTGCGATTCGGTAGCATCTAAAGCCGATCATAGACATTTTTGGTGGTGAATTTTGACGTTTTATAGAAAAAAATTCCACTCTGCACTTACATTTGTACAGATAAAAAAATCGTGACCTAAAAGCTAAATTTCGTGACTTTTTCATGACTTTCGTGACCGATAGATACCCTGTATAGCCTTGGTGATGACGAATCACCTACTTCTATTCTTTTATATAATATCATAGCTTATTGAGCGTACGGAACACATTTACAATAATAATAATTAACGACTCATCTGCAATGTTCCTTAAATGAGTATTTTATAGCCTATATTTCAATTGTATAAGCGGGAAATCTTCGTCAGAGCAGAGAGCTTAAGTTGTTTCTATGCAGATCTTTACATAGTTTATGCAATTAACAGCGATAAGCAGCAAACAAACCAACAAACAAACAAACAAACAAACAAACAAAAACGTTATTATAGGGTCCTTGTATGACTTATTCACAACCAGTTATTTATCTTATTAGTTATGAGCTCTTAACTTGTTAATATATGGAAACATTATTATTATTATTATTATTATTATTATTATTATTATTATTATTATTATGATTATTATTATTATTATTATTATTATTATTATTATTATTATTATTTTCCTTTAAATTTTGTTAAGAGTCACTCGATGCTATCTTTATGTATCAACCTTCCGCTCCATGTACTAACCATCAACCGATAAGAGCTTCAAATTTTTAGATGTACAGTGTTCGGAAATCGAACACTATTGCCAATGAGCACACTTGTAATTAATCTATTAAGAGAATTAACTATTAAATTAATCCATTAATTTTTTCAAGAGTTCTTTAATTGAAAATTCTAGAAAATTAATCGTTACTTTTATTCACAAAATGTATGATATGGACATTCTACAAGTATTGTTTACGGTATATTTCAAACGGTTCATTAGTTTCCATAGCAGTAATTTGCAGGTTCTCCAAAGTGAATATTTTGACATTAATTTGCCTCGAAGTCTGTCAGTGTTCTCTATCTCCAAATAGTACTTCGTTTGACTCGCCGAAGTCTTCGAAAACAAGAAAGTTTTCTGGTAGTTATAACCTGTTTTAGATGACGGCGTTGTGCAAGATTAACTCCCTCTTTATTATTTTGTCGGTTTCGTTGCAGTGCAGCAGTCAGTTTTTAAAACCTTGTTTACCATGTCAAACTGATATTTCTGGTAAAGAACATCACTGTCGTTTCCTAAAAACATAAAACGATAGAGAAGGAATAAAACATGTTGAGGGTGTCTGGTATATTCTCCTACTATCGTTTAATGATGATTGAGCGTGCATTACTAATTATGAGCAACGTAATGCTTTGCATAAGTTGATAATTAAGGAATTAATAATTATTGGAGCCAATATTATGGATAGCATAGTGGAGTAGTACACAGAGCATGATTAAATATATACTGAATGCAAAGGGTAGTAAACAGTATTATTTTATTTCCTCACAATAATTTTCTATTTTATTTTATTAAGGTGTTTCATTGAATTTATAGAAAACTATAACGCAAAACGTGATTTCTGAAATAATTTTAAATTTACATGTCTGTTAATGTTGGACATAAATCCAATACGCTGCAATTTGAGTATATAACTAGAATGACAAAGAGGTAAACCACACTGACTTGAATTAGGATTTCACACTTAGGTATACAACAAACTTTGCTGCAGCATTTTCAGTCCCTCTACAATTATAATTGCAAAAGACAAGAGGCTACTGTCAATTTTTTTTATTTGTTTAGCGGACGATATTTCAAGAGGTCTAAAAATGAGATGACGCCATTAGGTGAAGCACTGTGTATATATAGTATTTTAACTGCCCTTTTTGAATGGATCGTATATAGTATCTGCTAGTAAGCTGTGCATAGTATCTGCACGCACACAATTTTTAATAATACGTTGTAGCTTTTTTAAAAAAATAGAAAGTTCTCTTTCTTTATACTCTTTTTGTTTTGAGAACACTTTCCTTAAATTATAAGTGAAAATTTCCTTTGCAAGCTTATTATTTGAATTTGATTTTTATAAAAATGAAAACATAAACTTTTCCCTTCTAAATTAATATAAGTTTACATCATTCCCCTCCCGGAATTCTTTATTAAACTTTTATAATGTGTTATGTGCAGTTTATAAACTTTTCTCTTTAATTGTCTCAATTAAAAAAAAAAAAAAAAAAAAAGCACAAACACTTGGGGAATAAATACACTAACACCAGAATCAAGGACTTGTGAAGGACTAGTTGTTGATTGACTTCACGAAAGAAAAAAAAAATGTGTTTGTTGATTAGAGTACTTCTTCGACGGATACTAGGCAAGGAATAAAACGAAATCTTTGAGTTTTACGTCCCATGGTTATGCCGGAGGGAAAGGAATAATTGCAGCCAATGTGTTACTAAACTTTGTGAGATTTTCTATTGGGGCACTAGCGGTCCTGGTTAACTGTGATTACTAGATTAAGCTGAGAATGTGATGTGGTATTGATTTCGTATGATTTTTTCTACTTCAATCTCTGAGATTTTGGAGCACTTACCTAGCATTTGCATTTGGACTTCCTTTTTGATGGTAAAATTTATTTGTGTAACTTAAGGTAGGAACGTAAATAGTTGCTTGGTTTAACTTTTAATGACAGATGTAATTAAAAATAAAAGAACATGCTTAAGGAGGTGTAAGATGGGAAAAAAGCTAACATGTGTACGTTATTTATTTATTTATTTATTTATTTATTTATTTTTAAATAAGAGAAAAAGTGTTAGAGAGTGATCAAAAATTATGTAGGTACAGGTACTATCCAGAGCCGGGTGACCTACTAAAAAGATCAGTTGAAACCTATATAGACAATGGTTTACTTAACAACTCCATCTCATTCTTAAATCTTGTTTTAAGTGCTTATTCTTAGACTTTTACAAACATCATCCGCTAAACAAATCAAAAATCCGACAGTCTCCGCATATTATTTTACAACGTTAAGTTCGTATATTTTGCACATGTCAATACTGTATACATTGTATTATCCGAATGTATAGACAATACTTCCTTTGAAGTTTTGAAACAATGGTTGAGCATCAACACGATTACTTTGTCTCACTCCCATGCTGATTCTGAGATGAAAGAATCACTGAAATTAACTTTGTGCAATTGAATGATTATTTCTAATAATCCCAGTCAGAAAACGAAATAACACCAAATCTTTAATACAAAAATAACCATCAATACTTCTTCTAAAGGTTAAAAGTATAATACCACCTAGTGCTGTAGTTATTGATGCTAGCAGTTATTGATAGGAGCTGAAAAATGCAATGAAGGAAATTAAATTGATGCGATATTTTATCTTTAAACAACTTCCGTCCCTGTCATGATTAGCAAGTTGTTTTCCCTCTTTCGTAATGGCAAATTACAAGGAGGGGGAGTAGAGGAGTTGTTTTGATTGCCCATCGACTTACGTGGAATGAATAATACAATCTTGAGGCCTAATGTAAATGAAAATCATATATTTTAGTTACTTTTTTTTTCTTGTAATATGTGTATAAGACAACTTTTCTGTCTGTTGTAAAGCGCTTGAACTCAGACACCCAGTCGCGAAGTTCAGCTTTAGCTTCAGGCATGTTTCAATTTTCCTACATCTTGAATCCAAAATCAACAATCAGCACATGCCGCAATATGCAACTAAACACTGCTCATAGAATTTGCTCAATTAAGTTTATTTAACAATGATTTTCACCACCAACCTCTTCTGATAAGAAAAGAACATCCTTTCTACATGGAAAGGTAAAGTGTGCTAACTTTGAAGCTAATGCAAGGTTACTAGGTTCAAGAAAGTTAAAAATTCAGTTTAGGCATACGAAATATACAAAATATGAAAATTTTGACAAAGTATTATGAAATAGGAAAATTAGAAACACTAATTCGATTCCACATATCATGAAACATAAAGATTCTTGTTCCCAATGCCCTGCAAGGCATGCTTTAAAATATGGAATTTCATACTTTGCCTTTCTCTACTAATTACATTACCAAAAACACACTTTAGGACATCAAAAATATTTTATTACAAATTCTATGATTGCACCAAAATTACAAAATTCTGGCTAGATATGTGAGGAACTGGAACTACAATTCAGTGTGAGTGGAGAAACCATTCGGTACAACTGCCATCAACTTGGGTTGCACTACAAGTTGAGTCTATCGGTCCCACATGATCTGACTCCTGGCCAGAAGGCAACGTGAGCTGTCTCGTCTGAGATAGGAACCATTTCTGGACAGGTGTTAACATGTGATGAGAAGTGGGTCCTACGAGTATATGAAGCTCCACGGCACCGTCATCATTAGTTAGCATCCCATGAACCGGTTCCAAAACAGTCGAAGCTAACACTGCACCAGAAGAAGGTCCTCCTGTGTGTTTGGTGGACTGCTCGCGGTATCGTACATCAGGAACTACTACCAGCTGGTTAGAGTATCAATGCAACTGTGTACTGTCAGCAGTTGAACCGTGTTTAAGAAAAACTCAAAACTCTTAAGTCAGCACTTCTGAATCGCAAAGGGGTCCACCTGTTACAGGACAACGCTAAGTCCCACGTGACTAGGATGGCGCGGGACACCATTCTACGCCTTAGATGGGAAACTATTGTATCCGACATACTCTGTGGACATTGCACCGTCCGCTTATCACCTGTTCCATTCCTTGGACAATCACCTTAGAGGACGCCAGTTCAAAATCCCAAGTAGAGGTGCAAAATGCACTTGATACTTCCTTCGCTTCTATCCAAGCGATGGAATCCATAAGCTTCCATAACGTTGGCAGAAGGTCGTTAATGCTGATGGGGACTATTTTTGATCTTTCAGGTACGTCTTAGGTGACATATCGATGTTCGAAGGTGGTGGGTGAAAAAGTGACAGAACTTTCTTGGTTACTTTTATATTTCCTCACTTGATAATGAGGCCAAAAGTACAAGCAGATCAATATCTTCCCCAATAATTGATACTGGATGTGGCTGTTTGAGAGAGAGTTCTACTGCTGTACGCAAATCTGGGTATGTGCATCTCCAGAGGCTTGAATAACACAGGTGCCAGCAGCCGTGAGATGATTAGAAAGTATTCCAATAAATCTAGATTTGCTCTTCAGATTTACAAAGAACTTCTCTGGAGATGTGACAACTAGCGTTGAAGAAGTAAACGTAACAGCTGGGATATGTAGCTTGACAGAATGCCTTATTCGCTCTATGCGTAGTCAAGGAGTAGTACTTAACGAAGTTTGTTTGCTATTCCGATTCTATTACTATGATTCGAATGAAACTTGGATGTTATATTGTGTATATTATGGTGTATTTAATGTAAGATTAATTGCTACTCTGACGACAAGATTGTTAACTGATTAAGAAAAAGGAATCTGAAGAAGAAAAGTTTAGGGATTTTTAAAAAAAAAAAAAATCCTCCGTAACTTCCCTCATGTGTGTAGTAGACTGATAAGAGTCTGTAATCGTAGACCTTTGTTATTCGAATGAACTAAAAGTAGCGTCAATAGTGCAAATACAATGTGAGTTATAGCTATTAAAGTGAGTAAAAAACACTATTTGGTGGCTATTTTCCAATATAGCGGCCAAACCCGTCACCGGATATTTCAGGACTTTTAGTATGTCGTTATACACACATTCCCTAAGGTATGTGCAATTTCATCTTATGATTTTTTTCTGGGTTAATGTATAGGGAAACTAATGTTCACAAGGGAAATTTTGGTGATTTTTAAAAGTAACCCCTCCGTTAGTTCCTCCGTGTCGAGTAAACTGGTAAGTGTAATACGTGGTCTGTAAGCGTAGCCCTTTGTTATTCGAATGAAGTAAAAATAACATCAATAGTGCAAATACAACATGAGCTATAGCTATTAAAGTGAGAATCAGTCATTACGTTGAAAAACCACACTTTTTCGGCCATTTTGCAATATGGCGGCCAAACCCGTCGCCGGATATTTCCGGACTTTTAGTATGTTATATACACCTTTCCAAAGGTATGTACGAAAGTTCAGCTTGTTATGATTTTTTCCCGGGTTTAGCTCTTTTTTGTCTAATTTGACTGGACTAGTAGAGCGAATGGTGCGTTTGGTGACGCAAGCTTCTCAATCCGTGTGTGGGTCGGCAAGTCGCGACGGATTCATACGCTGTGCCTTGATTTCTAGCAAGGAAATGCCACATTCGGACCTAGAAAAAGACTATGCCATATAGAAAAGTAAAGCAAGTAAGTGAGGACGCAAGCAAGTAAGGTCATGGCAGAAAATTAAGCAGGGTGGGAGAGCGGATTTAAAAGTGGGTGGAACTCGGAAGTGCAGTCAGCTCCTCGTGGTGAGTTCTGGGTTATTTTGGACAAAGAATAAATGATTGAGAATGTTGATAATGAATTGCATTACAGCAAAAGATAAATAAATACATAAATAAATAAGTAATTAAACTCTACTCTTAGGCTAAACAAAAGTAAATCAATTTTTTTTTGTACATACAAATAGAAAACGCAACCTTCTTGCCTTGAGCGTTGAAATTTGACCAATTTAAGCGAAAAACTGCACATAAGTGGGCTTTGGCAAGGTGAATTACGTATAATTCAAGCTGTCTCTAAAGCTGAATCTAACAAGAACGAGAATATATGTGTTTTACACAGCCAAAACCGTGAAATATGGTACCATGTATTGCGGTTTGCATACATTTTTCATAAAACCTCGATGCGGCACATGAAGGCGTTGACTAAAAATTCTGAAAAAAAAATCTGGCACACTTTGCCCACTAAAAGAGACACTTTAACCGCTTCGTCGAACCGATTTTCGAAAAAAGTTGAAATTCGGCCTACCCTATTGCTCACATTTAAAAGCAGTTACACGTGGTGGTACTTAACGAACACTACTTTCGTTCTATCAATCTCGTGAAACTGCATGCGTACCTCTTTATCTACTCTGTAGAAAACATGTGCAAGGCAAGTTATATGAACCATTTTTGAATATAGCGCCTGATGAAATTGCTGACTTCACCACGTATGGAAGGCCGTCTGTTACAAACAGCAGCAGATTCTTGTATTGAGGAGTATCACGCCACAACAGATACGTTGATTCGTCATATAATTTTCTGAGGAAATAATTGATATTTTCTACAATGTCTCAGTTCAGGAGAAATATTTTATCAGGGTCATCATGTCACACCACACCAATAACTACATTTACAACATTGCGTCCTTGCGAATCATGCATTTCGTCCATAAACATTTATAATATCTCTCCTTCACTTCATGTCTAATGTTCAGCATTGTTTCACGTAGTGATCAAAAAATCAGGGACAAATTTATAACTTTTTTTTTTTTTTAATGAACGTAATTTTACAATTTCCTGTTTCCTCAAAGAAATGTCAGCACAGGTCATTATTTTCTTTTCTTCGTTCACACGTATCTCTCTTACATATGCTGTTTCACGTTCTTTTCTTTTCTTTTTCAGTTGCAACTGCCGTATCACACTCTTTTCAATAGACAATAGAGTTGTCAGTGGTGAAAACTTTTCCATCACCACATACATCAACGAAAGTATTTAGTTTCGAAGACGTACTTCTTTAACTTTAGACATTTTATAATGACAAAGCTTCACGCTGTATATAACTGTCTGCCTCAACCGTTAATCTAGTTCACAAATGATAGATTTCTTTTTTACACAACTAAAGATGAACGAGCGAAAGGGAAGATACGGATTCATACAACATCGCAACTCCTAATACCGAATTCTAAGACGAAAAAGCTTGATGTGTCATTTCCTTCAAGTCAAGGGAACTTAACACAGAAAATGTTGAATCTTGTTAAAAGATTTTCCATGAACTTTTAATAGATATGTAGTTAAAAATAATTAATAAATATTAAAAGTAATATGGTACAAATTTACAAAATGTACCTGCATACAGAAATTGGTTAAAAAAAGAAAAGCAACAAATTTGTTTTAAATCACTCAATTTTTAACGACAAAAATTATCGAAATCCTAATGCTAGTCATTAATTATTATTATTAATAATAAACTTGCTTGATTCTCAATGTAGCATTACTAATAGGGTCACAGAAGCTCAATGGTAGAGTATACACACTGAAATGATTTTCAAATTTCAAACTGAATATGCCTGTAAACTACATGATTGATGAATACTGTGCAAGCTTTGCATTCTTGTTTTCTCTTAGTTTCCGATTTTACACTTAACGATTTTTTTTTTAATCTTCGATTATCCTTCAAGTGGTATCTTTTGGTTACTATATCCACAATGTAGAACGATTTCGGACTAAAAGTGCTACAATATTTTTTATTGATTTAAAGTAAAGTATAAGTATAAAAATGTGTAAGTTCTGCATAACTCAATATGTATAATACCTTAAACAAAAGACATTAAGAAAACGTATTACTAACTTTGAAGCTTCACTTTCTTCTCTAACTCGGACACTTCTTCATAAAAAGCATATACAAATGACGATAAGGCATCCAGATAAGCTTCGTACGTTCTAGATGGAAGATGACTGTTTTCCAATTTTAAACCATCTTTAACAATATGCATACTATCTGCGAAATCTTGGAAGCATTTGATCATACAGAAATACTGGCACAGGTCTGTTAACAAGTTGTGAAAATTTCCCTGCAAAAATAGTAAACGAAGTAAGCAAGTCATAACACTTAAGCAAATGGATAAACTCATGAGCAACTGGAAATTAACACAATCCATATTAGAAAGATGGATTACTGTATGTATAACCCATTTTTCTTATACATACATATTATAAGCTCCGCTAGTACATGCATTATTATATATACTTATAACAGTAATATATATATTTATATATAAATGTGAAGGACCTAATGCATAAAAACATTTTAGAGATCAGATGACATGACTGCTGAAACTAGTTTCAAGTGTATGCTATTATCATTGACCTACTTAAATCCTTCGTGTGAATAAGTAAAACATTTTCACGTACTATAGGAGGGAAGAATCGAAAAGTCTTTGCGCCTTTTGCTTTCTGGAGCGTGTAATACATTTTAATACAAAATTGAGATATAGCGCGATGCGGTAGGCTTTCCTTAGAACAGTCTCAGTGTAACATCCGATTTCTTCCACCGCACGGCGCCGTTCGATGGTTGGAGTGCTCAGGACATCCATCTCATATAAGCAGCGAAGTGTTATTCCTTTTCTAGATGCAACGGACACACTGCCACAGAATCGGTGTATGGGGATAACTGAATAACAGTTCAAAGTGTGCAATGTTGGTGCAAGAAGTCTGAAAATGGGCAAGAAAATATTCCAGAACAATGAGTGATCGAGTCGACCTCGTTCCTCGCTGATACTGCACTGAACTGTTCGTCATTGGTTCTGTGATCAATCAGCCGGCCGCCTTTTACGCAGCAGGCTTCAGGAAACTTGTGGTATCCTGGCACAAGTACATCAACAGACGTGGTGATTACGTGGAAAAACAGAAAAAAGGTGCGTAGAATATTATGTATATCTTGTTTTTCGTTTATGGTTTGTAATCTGGCAATAAATCAGTAGACGCGGAAATGTTTCTATTTTCTCTCGTACAGAAAACTTTATCCTAATAAATGGTTTAAATTATCACAAACAAATGCAATAACAAAGTAATAATACAAATTGTAATATTTATTTAAGATAAAGAAGGGAAACCAAACTTAAACAATGTGTGTGCTAGGCTTATACAGATACAAACTGACGGAAATTTTCAAAATTAGATTTCGCTGCGCGTAGAAGCCATGAAACTTCTACGTCGAAATCGCGACCGCTTCCTGCAAAACATTTTAAGCTCTCCTGATAGTTCTAAAGTAAAGGCAGAAAGTTACAATAGAAAAATAAATACAATAGAAAAATAAAATGCAAGTAGATCACATTAAATACCTTTGATAAACTTGGTATTGTAATATCCGGCTTAACAATATATGTTCCTCCTTGTTCTTCAAAGATATACGTGTTAGTTGGTAATCGCAACATCCACAGTACTTCTCGAATTACTTTGTATTCACTTATAGTGCTGATACCGCCTTCAGAAGAATCCTTACTTAATTGAGGAAATTCCTTCAGCTTTGAATTTGCTAGAATTTTCTCTTCGACCTTTAGTAGCTCACGTTGTTTTTCTTTTGAGTTTTCGGCCTCTAATGCATATTCCCTACAAGAAGGTAATACACTATAATAAAATATAGAAGGTACTATGACAAAACTTATCTTCTGTGACTATAATCACAAGTTAATATTTTAATACATTCAATGTTCTGATTCGCTAAACCTGATTTTGAACTGTGTACAATAACTGGACAAAGTTATATATCCGTACAATAACTGGACAAAGTTATATATCCAAGTGCGATGGATACTAAAATCTAACAAGGGACGTTCGGGAGAACGAACTCGCCTGCAGAGTAACTAAGCATGCCATTTGAAAGAAAAATTCATGCTGATTACAACAAGCTAATAAAATTCCTGTACGGTTGAGACCTTTTCGACAGATTCAACGTTAAATGCACAATTTGCACACTATTTATACAACCATTTGATGTGTATGGATTCCGACCAATCAAAGATTATGGCACGAGATTAGTACATACTATGAAACTTCTCCATCTGAACGTTATGATGTACTAACAAAAGAAACAAATAAAGTTCGTGTCTATGCTAATGAGTCAGTTCCGATCACCGCGATACATTGGATTGTTTCAGTTTGCGTTCCACAAGGCAGGTTACCGAACAAACTATATACCTTTTGAATCACCTGTCTAATTTGCTTTTCGCTTTGGTAAAGCAACTGTTCCTTTGACGGATGCAACGCAATTGTACATATAAAATTTCATGGTACAAGAAAATCTTCTGCCTGTGTGATTTCTTCATAGACAGTGATTTTTATCATCTCTAACATATCATTATTGTAAACAATACAATGACTAATTTTAACTAACAAACCCATTAGTTATTGCAAAACATATTTTTTGTTATCTCCGATAGATTTCGATTCGTATATCAATATTTGTTGCTAATGATGTACTTAACGCTTTTAAATACGCATATGCTCAATTTTTCATATCAACTTCCAAGTTGAATCTCTCGAACAGTTCTCAACCATACAGGAATTTTATTAGCGTGTTGTAATCACCATTAATTGGTCCCTCAAATGGCATGCTTAGTTTCTCTGCAGGCGAGTGCTTTCTCCCGAACTTCCCTTGTAAGATACACTGAAAAAAAAAATATTCGTTATGACTACATTGTTCTATAAATTTGTATAATACAGTATATTTAACTTATTTAACTCTCTGATAACAAGATTCTCATCAACACATTCTAAGATTCAAAGGAATGTCGATGAATATGAGATTTATACATTTAAGACTTTTACTCTTTTTCCCAAATGAATCCCCAAAGAGGTTTTTTTTTTTTTTTTTTTTTTATCTCTGTACAATACTTTAAAAAATTTAGATCAAGTAAACACTTAATATTTAATATACAGAAAAAAAAACCTCTTTGATTTCAATCGAGTACAAAATGCATTTAGCTTTTTGTAGTATTTTTGGAGCAAAGGAAAACAGTTATTTTACTAGCCATGAAACGAATTATAGCCAACTTCATATATTTAAAATTCCATTCTTCTTCTAAATCTTGATCACGGATTCATCGCAATTTGGTATCCAATTTTTCATTGTTACCACGTTTTTATGATTTTGTGTAGCTCTGTGATGCGATACAGCTTAATATTTTTCAAACAACTGTCATTTTAGGAAAACCACATGTAAAGTTCTCCTGACAATCAAGATACTCACCACACGTGAGCAAAATGTGCAGAAAGAAAGTTACTTTCAACGTTCTCTCTGACTAGTTCTCGATGCCACCACGAGTTCTGAACATGATTATAAAGCCATTGTTGTGCATGGATTCCTTCTTTTTGTAATTTATAGCTGAGTGGAGCTATATTTGGCTTCGATGAATGGACTGAAATAATAAATTAATTAACACCATACTAAACCTTTATAATTTAATTTTTATTTATTTTATATTTATATCCTTAATAATATGGATTTTTCAAATCGAATTAATTTCCAATTTAAAACACCAAACTTGAGTTATGATTAATAAGACCAGGATACAGCATAAAATTATCCAGAAAATGCACTAGTATTAACGTAATACAAAAACCGTCTAGTATACTTTTCTTAATTAAATGACATTACTAATCTTGCAGTACCAATGTAATTATTCCAGTGACATGGTTTTTCTAATAAATTAGTTTCATTCAACTAAAAAAGTAGTATGTTTAACCAAAGAAGTTAAAAAATAAATAAATAAATAAGATAATGAACACGTTATCTGCAAGTTCTTGCAACTGGCAACAATAAAACGAATAAACCAAGAATGAGGGCATTAGTTAAAGAACTCAAAAATTGGCTCGATTTCATAATAGATTATGTCTGAAATTTGATATCATTGATAAAAAGGATTACAGTGCAAGGATTATAGTTTCTAAATAAAACCTGACAAATTTTATGAGTTCTTGTGGAACAGAAAGAAAGATAAGAAATAAACACATAAATACAAATTAATTGAATTATAGAAGCCCTCTTACGCTCACTTCAGTTAACTCATCTCATTATTGCATTAAATTATTTAGTAAGAGTGGGTCTTTGAGGTTCGGTACGTACACCACAGATAAGAGAGTTTATATTCATAACACTAACTTTACATGAAAATTTATGTGCAAAACTTAGAATCATGGAAAGAATTCTGAGGTACTTTACTGTACTCACAATCTACAACTGAATTTTAATTAGTATCATTACAACTTACACCGGATCTCCCAGAGGTTAAATAAGTGGAAACTTTAAGCTAATAGAACAGTTATGAAAAGGTTAGACCGCTTAAACTTGTAAGTTAAAAATGTAATCTTTCGAATGAAAATCAGTGAAGTGACTGACGAATAATAATTTCTTTCAAGTTCTCATGTTAATATTCTAAATGGTTACTATGGTGTAAATTTCTGAATATGATTGTGATGTCATCAATAGAGGAGACACGTCTCAATTGACGTTTAGCACTTAATTTGAATACTATCACACCTAGTATAGTTACACATCCCCAGAGGAAATTTATAGAACAAATGGTGACCTGGAATTCAGAAATTCATATTATGTCTCTTTTAACATTTCAAGCAGTTATCGAATTATGCATGGAAAGTATGTGATAGGCCTGCCTATTTCATTAGAAATTTCTGCGTGGATCACAATTCAATAAAATTGTTAACGTTACAGCTGAGTATAAAGGATTAATGTTTTCTTTAAGACCGTCAAGTTGGAAACATTCTGAAACTTATTTAGAAACAACTTTCTGAATTCCATCCTTGATTTTCTGAAACTACGATTTTTCTTCATCTCATGTTGTTTGTGAAATTCTTATTAGCATTTATTGCTTTACATATTTACAATTATATCTTTTATAATGTGTTGAATCCCATGTCTGTATGAAATCTCCTATGATGTATATATTCGATCACAACGGTGACCATTCTTCCAATAGGTTTAAATCATTCTTCAGTTAATGTAAGAGACATGAGCTTTTGTTTTCATAATTTTATTTACTATGAGCTAAGAGAATGGAATTGCACTGTTGAGAATTGCTATATCCATCAACTTTCCTAACGTACAGTCACTCACAGAAGTACCTGGACCCCAAGTAATGGAATTATAACAGTCAGGGGTCCAGGTACTTTTGTGGGTGACTGTACACATAACAAAATCAAACCTAGCATACTGTAAGTGACACCCTGCTTGCTTTTCTTACGCTCAAGACAAAATGTGTCGTCTGCTACTAAGAATGCATTCGGCGAATTCAGAGCCTCTTACCTCTTACCATGTACTTGCTACCTAGCGCTTACTCAAGAGATGCACCATGTTGGAAAGACTACAAGGTGGATGCAATGTGGTGCTAAATTCTTGTTGCTCTGACTATGACGTCATCTAACTAGCAAATTGACTTTTGACAAGCGCTTGCTCGCTGGTATCTCACACGCGAACTTTGTTTGTATTTGTAGTGATCTTCAACGAAGTGAAAATTTTAGTACAAACAGTAATTATATAAACGTAATGTAATCAATGCTTAAGCTAAGTGAATTCAAAGCAAAAGAAACAGCAATATCAGTTCATATTAAACAACTTTGAAGCTTGAACAAGCCAATATTGCTTCACTATATTTTTCTCCTTTTCCTTTCTTTCTTTTCTTTTCTTTTTAACATGTGAAGTAATACATTCGAGTATGTATTGGCCTGAATACTCTAAAATGCAATATGTCGTTAACGCACTTTATGATTATATATTTATGTATACTCAAGTATGTTTTCGTAACAACTTGATCGGTTTCGATTTATTATTATTATTATTATTATTATTATTATTATTATTATTATTATTATTATTATTATTATTATTATTATTTTGCTTGAAAGAGAATTCTTTTCAGATGATCCCATATTCATTTTGAGAATATCTCAGGGGCGAATTCATGGCTTTCGTAAACAGAGGTGCACATACGTATATTTTCGTTATGCTTGCGCAGTCTTTTTAAAAAAGAGGTTGCTCATATATATATATATATATATATAATTTTAAACATCGTTTTTATTTTTGTTTTAAAAAATCATCATATTCGAAATCACTGATGGTTTATTTATAGAATTTGTATTTGTACAAGAGGTTTGGTAAAATTGAGTTCTCTGAATATTAATGTCAAAATATACGCCACAACAAATTGTATTATTAAACATTTGTACGAAATAGAACGTTACATATACAAATTTTCATCGTGTTCTAACAATATATAGAAATATATATACACAAAGCACCTTAAAACAGAAGAAATAGCAAGAACACTAGCATTTCTAATCTCGTTTTGTAGTTAATTTATCTTCGTAGGACCGGGTAAAGAAGTTGATAACGAGCAGGTAGAGTGATTACACAGCACTTGGCAAAATATTTACAATAAATTCGGGAAACAGTGATAAGCGTAGTTAGTACTGTTAGAGTTACTAGGATGGTAGATATTTATTGTATATTTTTTTTTTTCTATTTATTGTGCCAAAATAACTGTTCTGTGTGTAATAATAAATATACCTTGGATAGAACAGAAATTCCTTGTTTCATCTTAAATTAGTTTTTGATTATTCAGTATGAAAAACGAACAGCTTTTTTTTTTTTTTAGTTTAGTTTAATTTAGTTTAGTTTAGTGTTCTATGATTATGTCGTGTGCACTAAAGGAGACAAATGATAAATGCAAGTGAATGATTATGGGAGAATTTGGTGGACTGAGAATGTGGGAGTACCCCTAGAAACTCACGGACATGATGTTGTCCACCACAAACTCACTTGACCGGGAAGCGAACCAGCACCCTTTGCACCAGAGAGGAGCGTTCTGCCACTGAGCCACCGTGCTTCCTTGATTGTTCGAGAATCTACCATATTTCTATATTTACTGCAGTCATTCTTAATTTTGTAACTCTGGAGGGACCCCCTAAAAATGTATACATAAATATTCAAAGGTATGATTAAAATGAAGAAATATTTCAAAAGCTTAGTGTAAAAATACCCCAACAATGTCGCCCATGGCATGGGAGATGGATACTTTATTCTTTTGGTCCAATACATTGTTATATATCTCTGTAACCGTTATTCATTATTACGAACATCCCACTCATTAGTTACTTAATTCTCGATATCGCTTAAACGAACACAAAAGAATTTCCACTTGTCACTTCTAGCCGCACCTTCTCCCGTTGCCCACGACACTCAAGGCCACATGCGCATGCAACCACCTTGTAGTCTTTCCACCATGAATTGCACATTACCAATGCGTCATTGTACAGATCGTTATCAAAATAGTGAAAACACCAGTAGTTGTAACACATGACTTGTTCTATGCGGAAACACTGTGGATGCCTGTGCAGCGCTACCTGGCATTGTTAGTGGTATTTTAGGTTATTGTTTGTAATACGTCAAGCGGGACAGAAGAGATGTGTGTTGAAGCAGTTAAGTGGTAATGATGTAACATGGGAGCTCTGAGTTTCAAAAGTTAAATTGTGAGTACACAGTTAATTGATGCAAGTGTATTTAAAGTCAGCGTGTTAGGTGTCTTGCGAGGAGCAGTGCTTAAACTGATGACAGCCTACAGAACTCACAGCGAAATAACGTCGACGAAGAGTAATAATAGATGGAACAGAACCCTCAATAAAAGGAATCGCCGAGAATAGAAGAGAATTGCCACCATGGACTACAGAGCTAAAACAAAAGTAATTGCGAAACTCAATCAGCACCTTCAGGAGCCTATTGCGACAATCACAGTCTAAAGCGAATTATATAACCTAATATCTGCGGTAAGGTTAGAGTTTCTAAAATGTGCTCATCAATGTGAGACAGCGAAAAGAGGACCGCCGAATATTGTAAACACGTAATATGTCCTCTTTCACCTCACTTCTAACAGTACGTTGTGTTTATATAGGTGGAAGCTCAAATGCTCCGAACGAGTTCCTTTCTACATGGCGATGGCACTATAATACTCTGGATGCAATTTCCTGGTATTCTGTAGTCCTGTGATTTCGCTCACAAGATGCACTACCATCAGTGATTATGTGAACAATTTAGATGGCCACGCGTATCTTAATAGTCCAACTGTTGTTTTCAGTCAACACGACGAATCACAACTGTACGGCAGGATACCAGTAGTCTCATGGCGTATTAATCAGGTAATCCATTTCCATTATTTTCATAGCCATCTCTATATGCACAATGCTAGTTGCCCTCAATTTATGTAAATAATAATTATACCACTCACAAGGGAACATCTTATATTGATACTAGCATTGCCCAATCAAACAATGCGCAATCGATAGAGGAGTGAAGAAAAGCGAGAAATCGAAAGTTTTACGGACCGACACCCAGAATCACAGAAGATACAGAGGAAAGAAGGATTTAGAATCATGTAAAGATAGCATTTGCAAAAGATACACTGACAGAAAAAAAACTCGAAATAATTAAAGTATCAAAATGACATTTACACAACAGTATAGTAAGCAAACACTGTACCCACAAACATGCACAATAACATAGTATGTAATGCAGTGTTGCCAACGGAGCACAAAATGAAGTTTTGTTCAATGGCAAGGAACACAAATTCTGGCCCCACAAATTCTAGCTTAATGTAGAATTCTATTACTACTACTATGTTGCAGAACGCTCCAATCGGAAATCGAAGATGTGCATCAGCTGCGAGCCTGTGGACTACTTTGTCATTCAAGGGAATGGATCATTTCAGCTTATGTGCGGTGTTTTGGTACTATTCTGATATTTTTGTTTGGCAAAAATGCTTTGGCACTGTGCTTCGTCTGTTATTTTTGTACTTAAGTGATTATACTCTAGTTTGTGGTCTGATATTTTGGTTTCAACTAGTTCGATATTGTATATACTCTTCTACATCCGAGATTCATATAGGAAATCATATAGGCCTATCTTCAAACGTTAGCAACACTGTACAACTTCACAGGTATGGTTCTACTCATAATTAGATTTTCTGGGTGTTATAATTTGTGTTTCGTGCCACTTAACAAAACTTCATTTTGTGCTCAGTTGGCAACACTGCATTACAGATGACGTTATTGAGCATGTCTGTGGGTACAATGTTTGTTTGCTATACTGTTGTGTAAATATCATTTTGAAGTTCTTTCTGTGTAAGTGTATCTTTTGCATTGCTATCTTCACATAATTCTAGATCTTTCTTTCCTCTGTATCTCCTGTGTTTCTGGGTATTGGCCAGTAAAACTTTGGATTCCTCACTTTTCTTCACTCCTCTCTCGATTACGCATTGTTTGATTGGGTAATGCTATTATCAACATAAGATGTTCCCTTGTCAGATTCTGTCTCGTATTGTGGTCGGGCCTGGCTAAGGCAGTTTCTTCTCTACTCTGTCCTGGTCTTTGAGGAACTTTTTTTTTTTTCTTTTCTGTTTATCGATAGTAATGCAGGCTTTTGTAATTTAGGAATATATGTATTCAACGTTTTTTCAATTGTATCTTGTATCTTGCGATGTGTTTCTTTGTTCAGTTTTGTCTTAAAAATACTTAGTATTAAGAGTGGCAGATATTATAAGTAAAAATGCGGTTAGTTACTTGTTCTCACATGTTTTTAACTTGAGTTGTAACGTCAATGTACTTCCCTTCTTTCTCTACAATTTATTCTGCAGATTGTTATCCGATGGAATTGCAACATTCATTATGAAGGTTAATTTTTCTTCTTGTCTCCTAAGACAATATCTTGGTCTACTGCAAGATTTTATGCGCAGTGATGGATCCGTTCCAGTATAGTTTGAAGGTTTTGTTTCCATGACGTAGTGGAGCTCATATTTCTCATATTACAGTTTCTCAGCTATCAGTTTTCATTGAGTTGCTTTGATTTGGTGTACAATTTTTTCTTCGATACTGTGTCTTTCTGTGTTGATGTTTGTATTTCATATTTTCCAAGGATAGTCCTATTGTTTCAGTTTTGTCTTGACATCTGAGTTTGTCTATATTTCTCATTGGGTCTTTCGAGATGTATTTTCTGTAGTATAGTGTTGGTACAACTTTGTCTTGGATTGCTACTGTATGTCCTGTTTCAATGAACACGACGTTGTTGGCTATTTGTGAATTTATTGTCTATAGGATATTGTCACATTTTTCCTTCCATGTATTCTCCGAGAAACGTGAATTGGTTCTTGAATCACATCTGATTTTTTTTTTTGAATATTCGACTCTTTGCAAATTGTCATAAGCTAAGGTTAAGAGGGGTGTTGGTTGTCATTTTCCTTTTCAACTATTATTGTCTTTTTTTAAAAAAAAATTATTTCTTTAATGAGTCAAGTTCCTCAGTACAGTAAAACCTGTCAACTTGGCCACCTCTCTAAGTTGGCCACCTGCTTATCTTGGCCTAGTTCGTCTTGAACCTGCATATTCCCATAAGACATTCGTTACTTGCTACTCTATAAGTTGGCCACCTGTCTATCTTGGAAGTTGGCCACACTGAAGCAATGTTTACCCTATGATAATAATGATAAATTTACCTGCGTATCTTGGCCACGAAAAGTACAGTTTTGTTATTTTTCTTAACTCTTTCGAATTCCCATATGAGAGGCAGATGTTCTGTATTTGTGACTGGACACAAAGAAGCATAGATTCGCACGATTTGTTCTTGGAGGTCAATGGCCAGAATACTACCCTCATAAAAGGGTGGTGAAGGAAGATGTGAATAAGAAAAAGCACGTACAGGAATTCAGGAAATGGTTGTATGTATTTGTTTACCCTATCTGTTTTGGTAAAACCATTAGCTATATCGGCTCCTTTCATCAGTGGGAAGCTTTAGTAATTCCGGAAAATTCTCAAGGTTAAAGCTCAATTGTCATTTATTGGCACCTGACTGCATGTCAAAAGGTAGCGGAGGTTTTGAAATATGAATTCCCTCAAGATTTTCTCAAAACATCTTTTGCTCCGAGGGAAACACTTCTAGCTCATTAACAAGAGGCAGTTAACTACAATATTAGAATGTGCATATCTGCCAAAATGAATAAAGCAAATATGTCTAGAATGAACCACCATTCAGTAACAACTGAAAAGAAGTCATATGAATTGCATATGAATTTCTCAATTTATAACTTAGCTTTTCTTGTTTTCAATCTGAATAACTCAGTGTGCTATAATATCAATTTCAATAAACTGCGTACATACACTTCTATTTCATGGTTGTTTGTGTTATTGTGTTTTCAATCCGAATAATCCAATGTACCAGACTAGTTTTCAGGAAGAGAAAGGTATGCATATATATTAAACATACTATCAAAAGCGCCGATCCTGGGGGAACCGAGGGGGCCCGGGCACCCCAAAGCTCATGTGGCCCCTATTTTATTTATGAGTATACAATAATTGGTATAATTCGAGTGCAATTTGTCTTAAAATCTTCATATATATACCTTCTGCATCTAAATGCCCCCCCCCCCTCCAAATTTACAGAGAAATCGGCGCTCTTGCATACTATAGTAATATTTTCTAGAACTGTATATTTTTATGATTACTATATATACATTATTTATAAGTAGCTGTCGTGGCACTGCTTATTAAAATTTTACAATCAAGTAATACTAGAAATCCTATTCTAAAAATACACAAATCACACTTATTTTCTGTAAGTTGGCCACCTGTCTAAGTTGGCCACTTTTCGATGAAACCAATGGTGGCCAACATAGACAGGTTTCACTGTATAATGTCTTGGAATAGGTTATGTATTGATTGCTATGGCTTTATTCTTCGCATTCAGGTGATTTTGAAGTCTAGTTTTAAATTTTCTTGTATGAGTTTCAATTATTTTCATTTTCATTTCCGTATATGGGATGTTTCTGCTTTGTCATATGCCAGGTATTTGTATCTTTTCGTCCATGCCATCTAGCTTTTCTTGGTTGTTTAACATATGTCGGGGTTGGGTGGTTTGTTTTCCTTTTTTATGTGTAGTTTTACATTTGGATATGCACAGTTTCGTCCCTATGTCCTTGTTGCATGTCTGTTTTATTACGTTCTCCAGTTGCGATTTAGTATCTTTAACTCATTTATGTAGAAAAGATGGCTTATTTTGTAGGTTTCGTTGGTTCGTGTGTCTTTGAATTAGAAGTGTTGGTGTTTCTTATTGCTTTCGACAATGGCTTAAAAGGTAGGCAGAACGAAAGGGTATTAAGTCAGTCTCCTTGGAATATGCCTCGTCGTAAGTTTATTTCTTCTCTAGTGATGTTTTCATTTTTCATTCGTAATGTTATGTTATGTTTGACATGTTTTCATAGTCGCTTTAAGAAACTGAATATAGTAGGATATATTTTGCATGTTTCCATGGTGCATCAGTTCACCAGCTGTGTGGGATTAGGATATGCTTTCTGGTAACTTGTGTAGCATATGTGCTGGTTTTGTCTTTTCTTGACTGCCTGTGAGGGTGATCTGACCTATTATCATTTGCTCTTTGCATCCGCGTGCTCCTTTTCTACATCATTTTTGTTATTCAATCACATCTGAAGTGGTTTAAAATCTTCTGAGCTAGTATTACAGTTAGCAGTTTGTATATAGTCGGAAGACATGTTATTAGTCTGAAGTTTGCTGAGTTATTTGTGTCTTTTTCATCTTCGTTTAGTATATACGCCATTTCTTTATTGAACAAGACAGAAAGAATTTTTGTTCTCTCAAAACTACATTTATTGCTCGTATAATGTGTTTATGAGTTTGCGTTATCTTCTTGTACAGGTAGTTATGTATTTTGCATATTTCCGGTGTTTTCTAGTCGTGTCCTTTGAAATGCATCTCTGACGTCATCTATTGTGATTTTGGTTTCTTTCATATTGTTTACGTTTTCTTTCAGTATCAGTTCAGTATCTGCATTTTTGCTTTGAACAAAATGCGACTACCTCTCCTTTTGTTGGGTAGTTTCTGTTTTTGTGGGTCTTCTCTTTTCTTTTCTAGTAGAGAAAGAAAGTTTCCCTCGTTGTTACGGAATTGTATGGATTGTGTTTTACGCTTGCTACATTCCATATATCTCCTCAGTATTTTTCACAGAGCGCTTACCTTCTGTTCCCGATTATCTACATGGTCGGTGAGAACCTGGTCATGTTTTTATTATCGTTCTGATTAAATTTTGTGTAAAATAGACTATTATCTTGATTGCTTTTCTGGTGTTTGTTTCTTGTGTATAATTACTTAAATCTTCCTCTCTCTGTTCATAGTTGTCTATCTTTAATTTCAGTCGTTTCTGCCATTGTTATTTTGTCTTGGTGAGTGTCTGTTTATGTCCTTTAGTTTGTTAAGTTCCTATTATTAATCCAATCTTTTGTTTGTGAAGCCGTAGGACTGCTATTGCAGCACAGTATTTATTATTATTACTATTATTGTAACTAGAGATGCAAAAATGCCGGCTTTTTTGAATCAATGGTTTCTGCACATAAAAAGCCGGCTTTTTTGAGGAAAAAACGAGAATTTTGGAAATTTTGCTTTTTCATTTTCATGATTTTTCTGTTTAAATAGCTTTCTTATAGTATACTCTAAAGTTAAATAAGATTCCATGACCTGAATGCCATATTTCGCTCTGGAATTCACCATCATGATGGATGGAGCACATGGTTTATGAATTAAAGTAAACATAAAGTACTTAGTATTTGAGGGCAATTGTAGAAGCTATTTAACTATTTTAACTTCTGAATTATCGACATTTTTTCTTCTCTAGATCATTCCTTTATAGTCATCCGTATTTCACTTATTAGAGCTTAGTACTCTAGCTTCTAACACATAATTAAACTTACGTTTTTCAATATATCCATCAGAACATACGTTTTTCAATATGTCTGTCAGAGCGTACTTCCACATTTCCGTTATACTGTAGCTGTACAATGATTTAACAATAATCTTCCGGACACAACCTTGAATACCATTTGATAGAAATAATCAGTATCGGATTTAGAAAAATATTTGGGAGGGTTTTTTTTTTCTGAATAATATTTGGTTTTTCTAAAAATTTCTTACTTTTATTTAAGAGGACCTTAAGTTTATGAGTACGGGCATAACAAATATTTCGTTTCGTTTGTATATTCAGCTACAATCTTCCAGATACAACCTTGAAGACCATTTTATACTGATAATCAAAAGGGATTTAGAAAAGTATTTTGGGAGGGGCTTTTCTTATTAATGCTTAGTTTTTCTAAAAATTCCTAATTTTTTATTTGAGGACAGCTTGAAGTTTATGAGTAAAGGCAAAACTAATATTTAGTTTGTTTTAGAAATTCAGTAATTTCGGGGTATAGGCTTCAATCCGAAAGACATCCCCACCCTAACCCTCTTCGCAAACCCATCACTGCTGGTAATTAATAACAAAGATTTAAAAAACGATTAGAAAGTAAGTCGGCCAGGACTCACAGTACACGCACTATCTCTATATTCACAGATGGAATTAAGAAAAACTTTTGTCAAAATGGCCGAATGCGGGGTTGAATCCCGGACTTCACGATAGAAGCGCGAAAGCTAACCATTCACCCATGTTTGTTGTGCAGTTGTGCTTAACTTAAATGTATTCTCTCTCTCTCTCTTTCTCTATGGCCACAAAAGCTCTCCATTGACTTCTGTCCTTATCCAATTCAATCCAGTTTCTACTCTGTATTCCTATTTCTGCCAGATCCATCTTAATATTGTCCTCCCATCTGAGCCTAGGTTTTCCTAATGGACGTTTTCCGATTGGATTTCCAGTTAAAACTTTGAAAGCGTTCCCACTTTCTTCCATTCTGGCTACATGACCTGCTCACCTGAGCCTCCTAGACTTAATGACTCTAACGATGTTTGGTAAACCGTATAAATTATGTAGTTCCTTCTTATGAAGTTTCCGCCATTCCCCATTCCCGTTCCTCTTGGGTCCAAATATTTGTCTCAGAATTTTATTCTCAAATAATTTCAGTCTGAGTTCTTCCCTCAGCGTAAGCGACCACGTTTCACAACCTAAAGCATAACAGGCATGATTATCATTTCATATATTTTAAGCTTTAAATTCCTTGACAGAATTCGCGACGACAAAGTATTTTGAACTGAATAATAACAAGAATTTCCTGATTTTAGTCGACATTTAATTTCTTTGTGGGTATCATTTTGGTCTCGTAATACTGATCCAAGATATTTGAAAGTTCCACTGTGTCGAAAGCATTAATTGATATTTAACGCATTCATTATTTGCCGTAACTTCCTTGTGAACTTCCTTGTATTTAGATTTTTCTGCATTTACTCATGTCCCTGCAAGTGTTTAATAAGGCCTCTGCATTTCTTTCGATTGTTCTCCTATCAGATTTACATCATCAGCATACACCATAACCTGGTGAATACCATTCAACTCTAGGCCCTGGTTTCTCTTTGATTTTTCTTATAGCGTACTCCGGAACAAAGCTGAATAATAACGGCAATAACGCATATCCTTGTTTCAGGCCATTCTCGACGTGGAAGCTCGCATTTTTCTACTCGGACTTTACTCTGGAGTTCATTTAAACACTTAATAAATCTAGCTTTTTCGGTATTCCAAATTCTGTAAGAATGTTGTACAATGTTTCCCTCCTTACCGAGTTGTAAGCCTTTCTAAAATCAATAAACAGTTGATGTACTGGATAATATATGCCCATTTCTTTTCGAGTATTTGTCGAATGGTAAATATCTGGTCGATTTCGAGTAAATTCACACTGATAATCTCCAATAATTTCATCTGCGTATGGGGTCAATCTTATTAATAGCATGTTAAGAGAAATGTCTCGATAAGTATTACAATCAATTTTGTTGTCTTTCTTGTGAATTGGAACAGTGATTGATTCTTCCAGTCTTTTTAAATGTATTCCATAGTTTTTCTTTTTTATAAGTTTCGTAACTATATGTTGAATTTTCTTGTTAAAAAATCAGAAACCTTCAGCATTGGGTAAACCGTGATGGTGGTTATATATTCTATAGCTTAGGAAACCATACGCTTAGATGAACCGTCTATTACGTATATGATAAATGAACAGAAAATTCGATACTTTCCCGATTCTGAACAAGCTTAAGGAGCAGTCAGTGCATTACATAATTTGGAGCTTTAACGATTTTGCAGATCCGAAGCACCTAATAGGTGGTAACATATTATTACGTATGTGATTAATCAGTGAAAAAGTTGTTCGAAATATTCATACAATGTATATGAAAGTTAAAACTTAACTGAAAAATTTCAAGAATGTACAGAACCACCCGAAACGAAGCTCTTGATGTGCAGATTTCTCTCATGTTTTCTTTATTTTGCTTCAAAAAGAGGGTGTGTGATATTTTGAAGTAAAAATACTATATACAATTTTGCGTTATTTGTGTATCATTTTTTAAAGTACTTATTGTATATAAGACGATAAAATATTATTACATATATTGGTTAATCCTTTGGAATTCATAATGTAAATATGTTAAGAATTTAAAAAAATTTTTTTGAAATTCATGGTTTATTTTCGAGGTTTCATATTATTATCTGCATCAACCACTATTTAAATGAGTTTTTTGTTGTAGAGAAGCGAAACAAAGTCTGCTTTATCAATTTAAAGCAAAAGTTTCAAAAAAGCCCAAAATTTCCCAAGCAAAAAAGCGAAGCAGAAAAACCCGAGGTTTTTTTTTTCAAAAAAAGCCGCTTTTTTTCAGAGCCCTTGCATCTCTAATTGTAACAGTGTTAACAACTCTAGTGGTATAATTTGCTAAAGGTCTGCAATATGATCTGGGTAACTTTGTTCTTGCATTTGGAACCAACATTTGATAGGAAGAATGTTACTGAGTCGGAAGAAACTCCGTTAAGATTCAATATTTGTCAATTTCATTATTTCCTATCAAAGCCAGAGTGCAAAATTTGTTAGTGTTCATTCTCTACCTATTGAAGCGTAGAAGTGTACCTAAACAGCGCACAAACCGAAGCCAAACCCTATGAGCAAATTACACACAAACGCACATACAAAAGAACACATCACTACGCACAGAGTGGAACTTTGTTGTGAGAACACTACGCCTGAAATTATTATTTGCTTTTATAGGTGATATTAATATGAGACACTGTATTTAAAATATTATCATTAGGAACATAGAATGATTGGAAAACTGTATATTAAAACACAGAGTAAATGCTATAACGATGATAAATATTTTGCGTTTGTATCATAAATTTAGTAAACTAGACATTACAAGAAACTACATTGAAGTATTGAAGTGATAGATAAAAAAGATTTTTCATTTGTATCAAATATTTAGTAATTCGTTTAGTGGAGCTTTCTGTGAAAGTTAAGCAGTGTAAGACATTATATATATATATATATATGTGTGTGTGTGTATATATATATATATATATGAAGCAAATAATCAAACATAATAATTGTTGCGTGTAGAAAGTGATATAAATTATGATATTCACTAAGGTATTTATCTAATTGTCGCAAAAACCACAAATGAGTGATACTGATCAAGTCCAACGTGGCTTCTACTAAACGGGAACCTGTAAAAACAAATAAAATACGTATTGAGATTAATAATAGATTACCAAGGAATGTTTAAATTAGCTCGAATAGTGACACTATTTCTAAGAAGCCGGTATATAAGCCGAGAAAAATCATTAATTTTTATCTTGTTCAACCTCTTATGTATATATAAATAAGTTATGAGTTTTACTCTCTCTCTCTCTCTCTTTCGCTATAGGGTGTTAATGAACTATACCGACAAACTGTAAGAGGTGATTCCTCGTATCAAAATAAGTCAAAAAGTTTCTATGGACCTGTGGGGAAAAGTGCATAGTTTCAGAGCTAAGGCTGTCCAAAATCACGAAAAAGCCAAAATCACCAATGCAATAACGTGGTCATGATGTTTATGTCAGCTTAAACATTAAAAAATATCTTACTGCTCTAATTAATAGCAAGTTCCAAAGGGCTTTTGACTTCTAATTATTCAATAAATGACTTTGAAAAACAACGATATGAATTTTATTTGATACTACAGTAGTACTGCTTGCAGGAAGGGCGACTAAAATATTGAGTGAAACTTCAACTACAATCGAAGGAACTATAAATGCAATGATCTCCTTGTTATGACTTCCGTATATGAACTCACGTGGGAGGAGGATATTGATTTCTGTAAAAGAAATATGTCTAAATTAGTTGTCTAGTTCATTTTGGCTTAATTTTATATTTTAATTCATATAAAATCCAATTAAAGCTTTATTTATCCTTTAAGCAGATTATATAAGAGTTGTTAAGTGAACTACAGATATCAACATTTCCTCCACCCATCTCTCATGTGCTGGGAAATTGATATTACATTCATTGTGGTGACTTTAGGTTACAACTTAACCACAGCCACCCAGCCTCGAGCATGAGAGAGCCCTTTACAGTATACAGATTAGTTCTCACATTAGTACTATATACTTACGTATTTCACATTGAGGCTCGATTGAGTAATTTACTCCATCCTCTGTCTCGGACTCCATGCAATCAATATCACGATCAAGATCACCGCCAAATTCTTCGTCCTGCTTACAAAAAAAAAAAAAAAAAAAAAAAAATCATTAACGATTCATCAAAGATGACTCTTATATCCTCTAAGAATTTATTTTATTTATATGTGTAAACCTTCCTCACTTGTATAAAAATCTGTTGATTCATAAACTACATTCATGAAAATATAACTCTTTCGTATCGAAGAGATTTATTCTACTTGCTCTAGTTGCTCTAGTTCGATTTCTGGTGGAAGTACATATAATTCGGATCTCTCATTAAATTACAAATCTATAACATCTAGAGCTTTAGTGTTAAAAGGTGTGCTACACTGTGGCGTATCAATGATCGTTAATACACACACCGAAGTTATTTTAACCTAAAAATCAGAAGAAAATATTTTAATGGAACATAATAGAGTAAACTTTAGAGGTTTACTACAAGATTTTTCTCAATATTCTTTAACGCCTAACCTCCCACATAAATTACCGAGATACTTCCGGGTCATGGTCACCATCTTGAAACCCATCATATCAGATTGGCACCTACTTACACGGGAAGGTCCCACCAGTTGTCGCTCAAATCTGATTGTCACATAGCACATCTGATAGAGCATCATGAGAAAGGAAAATGAGCAAAATTTGAATATCCAAAAAATTATATCATGGAATTATGTACGTTTAAAGTAAATATATTGAAAACCGTTAAAGCAATCAAAACAAAAATTGCAAAATATAATAAGAACAAAATGCCCTATCGAAAACCACAGTGTTGCCAACTCAGCATAAAATATTTTGTTTGAAATAGCACTATATACAAGTGTGCACAGATTTAAAATGCACTATTATCACTAAACGTAATGGTGAAGTGTAGTGGTACAGTGTTGCACACTGTTGGAGTTACGTGTGCTGAAAATGTTCAATGGAGAAATCTGATATATGGCAACAGATGGTAATAAAGGAATCTGGGTTTCATACTATGAATTTAGTTCAAATGCATAACACCGATAGTATAACATAGCAAAATGTCAGCAGTCTCACAAAATATTGATGCATTTGAAAAACGAAATTGAGTGATGTCATTTTTACGTTTTGTGTCAGCTCCGAACCACTATGAGAGAGAAAGATAACAATGAAATATAAGGTGAAAAGTACAACGTAAACATGTCTGAGGGGGGATTGGAACCCGCAATTCATAATGTCGGTTGTCTAGCCTTCTAGTCCACACGACTATCCGGGCCGACTAAAAACGAAACGAGGTAGTAATAAAATAATTATATTTTCAATGTGAATATAGTAATATTACAATGTACAAACATAATCATATGGTATGTAGGAGAGGAAGTAAAAGAATATGTCACTTAACACGAAAGACATAAACCAAGAAGGTACTCTTCCAAATATTAATAAAATAACCTGGAGAACCAGTTTACAGAATTAGAAAACACGTGTTTCCTTCCTCGCGTGTATCATTTTGTTTTCGCGAGTTGTCTGCTTATTCACCGGGGCTACAGAAGTACAATGCAAAACCCTCACTTTTTTCTAATGCATTCCTTTATTACCATCTGTCGCCACATATCAGACTTCTCCATTGAACATTTTCAGCAGACGTAGCTCCAACAATGTGCAACACTGTACCACTAAACTTTACTGTTATGTGCATTTTAAATTTGCGCACACTTGTATATGGTGCTATTTCAAACAAAATATTTTTATGCTGAGTTGGCAATACTGTGGCTTTCGATATATTGTGGTTGTTCTAATTATATTGTGCAACTTTTGTTTTGATTGCTTTAACGGTTTTCAAGATATTTACTTTAAACGTACATAATTTCAAGATATAATTTTTTGGATATTCAAATTGTGTAGCACAGTAGCTCCTATCCTTCTGGTCCACAGCATCTTAAATTTTGCTCATTTTCATGTACGAGAGTCACTACGAAAGATTTGAGATATGAAATAACTTACATACTTAAAATCAATTTAACACTTACATTTTTCTCAAAGTATTCACCATTACACTGTACACATTTTTGCATCCTCGAAAACCACTTTTGGAAGCAGTGTTGCCAGTCTTTTTCTTCAAGTGTTGAAAGTTCATTCTCATAAGCCACTGCAGCTTCTTCAGGGCTGCAAAATTTCTTCCCACGCATGCGATCTTTGATCCTGGGGAACAGAAAAAAATCACACGAGGCTAGGTCAGGGCTATACGGCGGATGAGTTATAAGTTTGACCTCCGTAGATTCTAAAAACTGAATTGTGATGTTGGCCGTGTGTGCGGACGCGTTGTCATGATGAAGCAGGATCCCACGCAATCCAGTTCTTGGACGCCGTTCCCGAAGCTTCTGGAACACTTTTGTTAGGCAAACAGTGGTGTAACAGTCCTTTGTTCTTCAAGTGGAACAGTTGCAACATGGCCAGATTTGGAGAAGAAAGTTGCGACCATCTTCTTCCTCACACTTCGCGGTTGCTTCACTTTCGTGGGTGGATTTTCGCCTGGAAAGATCCAAACTGTAGACTGGCATTTATTTTCAGGGTCAAATTGATAAATCCAAGTCTCATCACCAATAACAATGTCAGAGACGCGTCGAGAATTGCCTTCATCAAATCTTGCAAGCATTTCTTCACACCATTCCACACGCATGCGCTTCTGCTGTTCAGTCAAAGTGTGAGGCACCCAACGAGATGAAACCTTCCTGAGCCGAAGGTTATCATGAAGAATTTTTGTTACAGCTGGCGATCCAATGTTCACTGTAGATTCAATGTCCTTGAAAGTTGTTCGAGAATTTTCTCGAATCATTTGTTCCACAGCGGCAATGTTTTCATCTGACACAGCTGTTGCCGGACATTCAGCTCTCTCTTGATCTTTAAGTGATGTCCGGCCTCTTCTGAATTCACCAAACCACCGAAAAATTGTAGCACAAGAAGGAGCAAGGTCCCCAAATGCCCCCTGCAAACGGTCAAAGCTTTGTGTCTCGTTCAAACCACTTTTGAAATTGTAAAGGATCATTGCCCGAAAATGTTCCCTTTCGAGCTCCATTCTAGACAGCCGAATACTGCTCACATCAACAAACAAGTGAAGGCGATACGGCCACGCCGATAAGCGAGGCGAGTTGAAACTTGCTTTGCTTCTTCGCTCTGGATACCACTACCGAACGCAATTGTTGGAATTCAAATACTGTGCCACAACAATGCGTATCTCAAAACTTTCGTAGTGACCATCGTAGCAATCAGATTTGAGCGACAACTTGTGGGACCTTCCCCTGTTAGTAATAGCAGTGAAGTTATGCAGGATATTAAAGACATTTTTAAAATGTAATGTAATTAGTTTCTTGATAGCTGTAATGATTCAAAGTAATTACGCTGACACCGTGTACCGCTATTCATAGCTAGGTTCTATGACTGTGCTAATTTACTGCCTTTCGCGCCAAACGAACTCTATAATGTGTACGACGCACTCTGTCCGGACCGGTCTGAGCATATATGGTGGTATGTCAGTACAGGGCTCCACGATGCAGTGGTGTAAGTCGTGCGAGTTGTATATTTTCCAGTAGTTAACAAGGGGTTTCAAACGCAAAAAATTCAAGGGGAGTTAAGTTGATCTGAATGGATAATTCACATGACCATTTTGTCCAATCCAGTGATTTGGTAATTACGCATCTAGCCACTAATGAACCGCTTGTCCGTAATCTCATTCTGCTGAAAAATGATGGAAGGTGTCGTCTTCTGTGATATTGGCCGAGGATACTGATCTAAAAGCGCGAAGAACTAAAAATGGTGTCGACGAAATCAGTTTAATGATACGGGCGTCACAGGTTTCATACCATATCACATTGTGACTTTTTAGATGCGTCCTGTCACCGGTGTTTCGTCACTTTTGTATCGATGATTCTGCCAGGTGTTCAACATTTACACGGAAATACATCTGTTGGAAAACAAAATGCTCTGTACGAACGAGGTTTCCTGTTGATGACATAAGTTCCAGGTACATAGCTCGATCTGTCTGTATTGGTTGTCCTCTGCCAGTTCTTGATGCATTTGTATCTTGTATGGATGCCACTAATGGGTTTGCAGAACTCCCACAATAGTTGCCTGACATCACACTTTATTGAAAGACCTCAAGTGCTTCCCGTTGGACCTTTGACAGAGGATGCTAGGACTATCATAGACATTTCCTTGTAGGAAGCCGTGTTAGCATGGCTACTGCAAGACTTGTCCGCCATATTAACTGTTACACGAAATTTCATCATCAAAAATGTGACAGTGCCATGGAAAATTTGAGCCCTCTCGGGGTATCTGTTGTTGAAGTCGGGAACTACGTGCTCCAGCCATCAGTACTATCTACATCCTCTTCTGCATTGTTAGATCCACCGCCTGTTACCTGGAGCAGAAATGGTGTCAATCTTTGAATGTAAATGACTTCTCAACTGTTACAGCTATCAAACAACAAACAACGGTTCTACATTATAGAAAAAAAAAATCGTCCAATTTGGCGGATTTTAAGATAGTGGCCAAGATGTGGAAGTACTCTTGAACTTCGGACTCTTAATTCGATCTACACAGAAATTTTATATGTCTGTGTATCTATCCTGTACTTCATCGTTTGCGGAGAAAAAACTGACTTGGGGATTTTGAATATATATATATATATATATATATATATATATATATCGTCGAAAAAAAAAAAACATAAAATAATTGGTTATTCAAGTCGCCAAGTACAATTTATGAACTGAAGCCAACATGGAAAATGGTCAACGTCCGAGGCTTACCATTCAGCTATAAAGGCTTGTCGAATTATAATTTTTGTTGTGGTATATACACCCTATTTTAAAAAGAAGAGCGTACTGGTTATTGCTGTTTTGAGGTAAAAAATTTTGAAGTCCAACTTTGGGTACCTTCGGAAAACAGTAAACTAAGCCACGTTCGACCCCAAGGCAACGTTCGAAATCGGAAAAAACGTGCAGATGTGTTTTTAGTTCATTTAAGGTAATAAGACATGTTATTAGGTGTAGAAAAAAGTAACATTCGTTGAAATACTTAATGATACAGTATTTTGAAACTATGCAAAAATGTAGGTTTTGTCATTTACGTTTCCGTATGTAAAAGAACAATTTCAATGAAAGGAAAGACAAGAAGCATAGTTTTTGCATCAATAGTACAATACAAAAAAATAGACAGAGGAGGAAGCATTTGAAACGGATATGGATGACATTGTCTTGAAAATACAATTATATTTCTTTAAAAGGAGCTCGGCAGTAGTGTTTGTGTTCTGTCGCGAGAATTCTAACCTAAAGTCGTGAGTTTAATTCCCGTTTGGGTCAAACATTTTGGTATGCAATATACCTAGATAAAATTATTACATTTAAATAAATTAGTTGTATATATACTGTATTTATACAATCGTTTTTGAACTAAGTATTTATTATGCTTGAAATATAACACCTAAGATATGGTGGTTATTGACAGAATGTCGGTATATTATATGTGAATGTTAAATAGAAATTAAGACAATCGTGTAATAGCGATAAATAAGTGTGTGTAGTGTATTTATCAGCAACTGTCATACAAGAAACAAGGTTACTTCTCCCGTATTCTGATCACAGCATAGGATTTACGTTCTTGAAATATAGTCAGAGGCGGAAAGAGAACATGCGTGTGTAAACAAAGAGTATCCAAAATCGGATCATGGTTCTGGATAGAAAACACACTACATCCAAAACCACGTCCGTACGAAGCTCACGATCCCCATAAGTCACTTTAAGAAACGAACTTGTGGTTAGTAAAGAAAGCAGAACAGAACTTATTTGCATAGGTTTTCAGTTTAATACTATGAAATTCTTTTGTATATGGAAGAGGTGAAGCTTTTGTGTCTCTCTCTCTCTCTCATATATATATATATATATATATATATATATATATATATATATATATATATATATATATATATATATAAATCAGGGTGGATTGATTTAAATCAGTCTGATTTAAATCACGATTTTAATCAAGATTTAAATCACTTGATTTTTTAAATAAAAATCATTGATTTAAATCAAATTCCGAAATGAATTAATTTAAAGTGAAAGTAAGTAAAATCCCGTTTCCCTTCTGTTGTTTCAATTATGGAAGATAATAATCATAATACAATGAGACTCAAATGTATGTAAGCACAGTACGAAAACGAGTATCATGTAGGGAACGATCAGGAAAAATCCCGTTTGAACGGGTTACGGGTGAACCCTGCTTTCTTCTCTTTGTAACACAGGGTTTTAAAATTTCTGTTCCAACGGGGAAATCACCATGGACATTTAAGATGAAAATTCTTGTGTGTCCACGTCTATTAGTTTGTTTCCAGATAATAGGGGCGTATTTAGAGGGGTCCAATCCCCTCTCCGAAACAAAAACAAAAAAAAAATAAATTTTTGGGCGAAATTTATGTATTAAATACATAGAAGTTCCTCGGGATCGTAATACGACACATTTTGAATGCGTTAAAATATCGAATAATACTTTTAATAAAGTGGATACTTGACCCCATTACAGAACATGCCGCGATCTGCGATGTGATCGCAGAAAATTTGCCGCGCCTGTGCAGGAAAAATTGTCAGAGGAAATAAAATAGCCAACAGAAAAGTATCAAACGTGCCTGCTATGTATAGATGTCTTAAATGCACGGACAACTCGCATTTAAACTGTTTGTCACGTCACATAAAGCATATTTTTAACAATCACAAGTGTTTCTTCTTCTGGAACTGATCATTTTGATTTTTTTATTTTGGAATTTCTGCAGGGAATTCGTATTATTATTCAGTTCAAAATCTCTTATCGTCGCGAATTGTGTCGAGGAATTTGAAGCTTTAAAATATATAAAACGATAATTATGCCTGTTGTGCTATATGGTTGTGAAACATGGTCGCTTACGCTGAGGGAAGAACGCAGACTGAAAGTAATTGAGAAAAAAATCCTGAAACGAATATTCGGAACCAAAAGGAACGGAAATGAGGAATGAGGAAAACTTCATGATGAAGAACTGCATAATTTATACCATTCACCAAATATTGTTAGGGTCATCAAATCTTGGAGGCTCAGGTGGGCAGGACATGTAGCGAGAATGGAAGAAAGTAGGAACGCTTTCAAAGTTTTAACTGGAAGTTCAATCGGGAAAACCATTAGGAAGACCTAGGCGCAGATGTGAGGACAATATTAAGCTGCATCTCGCAGAAATAGGAACACAAAGTAAAAACTGGATGCAGTTGACTAAGGATAGAAGTTAGTGGAGAGCTTTTGTGAATATGGCATTGAACCTCCGGGTTCCATAAGTCATAGAGTGAGTTAGTTAATTTTAGGCGAAATTTATCTACTTTATATGTATTTCGTGCCGCTAGCTAGTTCCAATTGTTTAAAAATATGCCCCTGCCAAATATCAGTAACTTTCGTGGAAAGAAAAGTTGATATACATTGCTGTACTTTTTCCTTAATGCTTAAGAAACATTGTTTAGGATTGAAATAGGTTAAAGATTGGGAATTAATTCAAAATTAAAACCCAATACTTTCACTTAAATGACATAATTAACATTTAATACTAATTCGTAATGTTTTTTCTTCAGTTCGCGACTTGTATTATACGAAGAAAAAGATTTGATTTAAATCAAAAAAATCGATTTAAATCAAAAAAATCAACAAAAATGATTTTTTTGAAAAAAATCATGATTTTTTTCCACCCTGATATAAATCGATGTGTGTGTGTGTGTTCCAGCATAACTCTGGAACGTCTAAAGCAATTTTACTCAAACTTCCTACGCATATTACTGAAAGTCTGGAAATGAGTACTGCCGGGGTAAAACTCTTTCTAGCACACCTATGGGGAATGGATACATATAAAAAAAACATACATATTGAAAACGATCGGTAGTAGTGTCCAATCCATAATTTTCAAGGTCGCTTAGATAAATAGTGTTACTCCCGACGCCGTTTAAATCCAAATTAAGTGAGACAATATAATACAAAAAATTTTCAAAACCAAGATGTAATAATTCTGGTTTTAATCACAAAATATTAGCGAATTCACGTATGTGGGTTAGTAAATGAAATGAAATGAAATCTTTGAGTTTTACGTCCCACGGTTATGCCGGTTAGGCTAAAGAAGACTGTGATGATGAGTAATGAATGAAATGGTGGAATGAAGAAAGTGGGAGGAAACGGGAGAACCCCGAGAAAACCCACGCACACGATGTTTGTCCACCACAAAGTTCACTTGGCGGGGGCTGGGATCGAACCCGGGACCCCAAGCACCAGAGGTGAACGCTCTACCACTGAGCCACCGCGGCCCCATATGTGGGTTAGTGTGTGTTTAGTGAAATAGTTTTCGTGATATTAGTGAAACAGTGTTCGTGTTGTGTTTATAAGTCAACAGTGTTAAGTGAGTAGCAAAATGTGAAGAAAAAGTACAATGTGGAAATGATTTTAAAAAGTGGAAAACGAAAGTGACATTAAAAGTAGTTTACAAATGTAATGATGAGTTAGAAATAGCGAAAATAAATGGCAATATCTGGGCAAATAAAACCAGGAGAGAACCCAAAGTGTAAAAGTGAAGTGAATAAGTTGAAATGATCACGTGAAATAAATAGTGATATTTTTTTTTTCGAAACAATAGGCAAAAGAAGGCAGCAATCAACAGATGAAAACCTAAGTGAAACATATAATAAATGGTAAGAGATGAGAAATCAAAGTTAGTTAAGAAACTACCAAGAGAAATTAGGAAAACATTAAAAGGAGAGAAGTAAAATAACAGACAAATCACACATAAATGAGAGGAAATATCATAGGAAGACAAAAGTTAAGGAAAATACTAAATAATTATGTAAAATTATGAAGAATATTTATGAAGACAATGACAAATAATAAAACTAAGATCTAGAGAGACTTCAGACAAATAAGACTCAAACACTATGATTTAATGTCCCCTTTTTTATTATGAGGTGGAGGGAGTTGTAATAAAGTAATAAATAAATAAATAATATTTAAAAAATTGAGATTAAAAGTACTTTTTATAATTTTAAGGTAACATGCTAAAAGAGGTGCTCCGCCCTTGGGTAAAGGGGAATAAGTGGAACAAGAGAGAGGATATAAGGAAAATAAAAGGAGAGAATAGAGATTACGAGAAAGTAGCGTCTGCTCTATTAAGAAATACTGAAGATACAGGCAACAGCGGGAACAAGTGAAGGCGTAAGAAATAAAAAAAATAAATCTATTCGTAGTTTTGTATCTATTTTCTTTCACAGAATCCTCAGCCCCACACAAATACACACACTCAAAATATGAAACAAAATACAGTAGAACTCGTTGAATGCCTGAGTACCGATGGTAGCTTCAAAATGAAAATAAGAACATTTTCTTATTTACTCCCAAAACATAAGTATAAAAAACCTGGTTCTTGGTCTGTTTACAGATAAAAAGAAAAAAAAAAAAAGATTGTATTGAAGGTAAGTTTTCCTACTGTGCTAATTAATTATAATTTGTGTGGGACAAAGTAAACAATAACTGTTCTTTAAGAATGCCTTTATGTCATGCTATGTCTTAATATACACCGATAAATACTTGCATCAGCATGAAACATGTCCTCCTTTGACAGGAATTACCTCTTCAATTCATTTCGACATTGACTTCTCTAATGTAGTGCAAATATTTTTGACTTCATCATCTTGGAATCACATTTGTATACCATTTGCTGTCATGCCTAATTTGGTTGTACAGATCATTTTACCTAAGCGTCTCTTCAAAATATTCTACAGGATCTGGGATGGATTTAAATTTATACACGAATTAAGCATATTAATTCTGCTTTCCAACATGAATTTCTTTATCAATTTTAAATTGTGTCATGGGGTCAAGTGATATTGAAATGTTCCGTCAAAAGTTTGCAAGAATGGAACAATTTCACGTCGTAACATTTTCATCACACTCTCAGTAGGAACTAAGGTTCCTGTGCCATATGCAGTGGAGAAAACCCAAAATATTTATTTCAATAGATGTTTTACAGAGTTTGGTACAAACCTTCGCGGGCGAACCTTCACACCCAGAGCCTCGCCGTCCAAAATCTCGCGAGACGAAATTTTGCCACATCGATTTCTCTAATCTAGAAGGTTCAAACTATCGTTGTATGTGTATACACTAAAAACAGCATATACAATCAAACTTTATTAACAGACACCTCCATAATACGGACAAACTTTCTGTCTCAGTTACGGAATAAATCCCTCTATCTGGCGGACACTCTCAGATATGGACAGTCTTCTCTCCCCACCCCCAGCAATATATTACTAACGTGCTATTTTACCTCTTCATAACACACAATAACAATTCTTAATTCAAACGTATTTAGCACAGAAAATTCTTTTAAGTGGTTCAAAGATGATAACACAGACAACGTCAAATTTTGGTCACTCTGTATAAGGTTGTCAGGAGCCTGATTTTATGAACATCTTGTATAAAGAAAAGTGATATAATAGGTGAGCATGTAATTCCTATTGAAGAAGTGATGTTAGAAACAAGACAGTATTGTATTTTGTCCTTGCACGGATTAATGACTTTTGGAGCTAAAAGACAGAAAAAAAAAGTGTTGAGTTCGCAGATTGCTAGCTCAACGGAAATACTGATGCAGCGAAGTTAAATAACAGAATGAGATGTTATAACTGAAATAAAGAAATGCGATTTAATCCGCTATAGTGTAGCTCTTCTGTTGTTTTTTTCTTCTGCTACTGCTCCATCTTGTACTGCTGGTAAGTAGTTGAAATTTTGTTTTATTCCTCTTCTATTTGTGCCCATGTAGAAGTCCATGCTGGCGAAATGATGTTCATTCGGCATAGAATGGTTTTAAACGATCTATCGAGATATCCTGTATTCTGTTCCTGAATTTGGATTAAGTTTGTTTTATTTCCGCCGGCCCCTCGTAATGACTGGTGAAATGTTCGGGATGACCATGTTTTCTTGTAGGGAAATAAATTAAAACAAGATCTGGCTTGTAGGATGTTTGTTTATGACGTTTATCATAACATTTCTTTTGTTTAATATATGTCTGTTCCAAATTGGTTTGCACCTTTTTTCTAATTGCTGTTAATTTATCTTTGTCAACTTGTATGTTTTGTTTAGACCCAAACGTGCATTCCGTTTGAATTCTAGGCTCATATCCAAATAGTAAAAAGGTAGATGAGTATTTGGTCCCACCTTGAATATGTGTTAATACCGAAAATAACATGATCGCTACCACACGTTCTGGTAGTCATTTTTCCCCAGTCAGTGTGATGCTCTTGTACGAGAAACTTAAGACAGTTTTGTATATATTTTTTTCATTTGTTCCACCAATTCAATGGTAGCGCAATTGTATGCTGGTGAGTATTTGCAGGTGAAATTGTATTTCTGTGCGAGTTGCTGTAAACGAGCAGCTCCGTGTACCGGATGTTGGTCCAAATATAATGTCGTAAATGCTCCAAATTTTAAAATGATTTCATGTTCCAAAATTTTTTCTGTTTTCGGCAGTTATTGAGTCCACTGTCTTTGCGACTACGTAACGCGTAGCTAATTCTGTTGCTACTAATATGTACTTATTTCGTCCTTCTTTATCTGGAAATGGTTCTAGCTCGTCATAGTCCCAAGCTGTCGCAATGTCTCCTACAGGATGATGTAATAGCTCAGCCTGTTTCTTCTCTGGTAGTTTAATTTCTGACAATCTGAGCATGTGCGTATTTTACGAGCAAGATAATTCTTAAGATGCGGCATATAGAATTTTCTAAGCGCTGGTTTATATATATATATATATATATAAGATTTTGTGAATCCAAAGTGTGGGCCTGTAGGTTGCCTGTGAAAGGTTGTAAACCTCCTGTTGGCATTTCGGTATACATAAAAGATGTAATTGTCCGTAATAGGGATGATATTTTTCTATAAAGTATGCATCTTTAAGACAAAAAAATCTTGCCGATCTAACTGTATAAATTCTATCCGGTTCTTCCCTTCTAAGACAGATATCATATCTTTATAATCATCGTCTTTATTACGATTATTTTTGCTATATTACGTAAAAGATAGTTGTTTTCCGTTTGTAAAATATTAACCCGAAGACTATTGGATCCAAATGCATGACAATCTTTGCTTTTTTCTTCACTGTCTTTATTCTCTTGTTCCTTTATGATGTCTTTTGTTTGCTTAAGTCTACTAATGATGTCGGCTGGGTGTTTAGATCCTGGCAAATATTGTATGTTGAAGTCATAGTCGGCTAAAAATAACTTATACCTCGTATATTTGCCAACCTTATCGGGTTGTGTATTTAATGTACCTAAGCATTTGGCGTCCCCATAGAGACTACATTTTCTATTGAATAGAAAGTAACGAAATTTTCGTAAGGTATATATAAGAGCATATAATTCTTTCTGCCAAATACCCAGATTCGGATTTCGTTAATCTCCTACTGCAGTAAGCGACTACATTTTTGTGCCAGTTTTTGGGTCATAACAAACGAGTATTCCTCCCGCTTGTATCTTGCTGCTGTCGCTGTACACTCTAATTTCTACAGAATCGTCAAAATGAGAGAGTGAGGGGGCTTGCAGTATGTCCTCCTTCAATTGTTCAAAGAGTGTCATGTTTCTTTGTCCATTTAAATATAGAGTTAGGAGTTCCAATTGTTGGAATGGTTCAATTTTTGTCGTAAAATCTTTAATATGTGTCCTAGGATACGGACTTTTGACAATTCGTTTTGTAGTTGGTCTTTTAATGTTTCTTATCTTTTTAGCCATTTTTGGTGATATTTTGATGGATTCTCCGCTTTAATGTAAGGTATCCCAATACATTAAACTCGTGGTAACACAAGTGTGTTTTCTTAGGAGATGCACGAAAATCGTGTTTTCTAAGTTTCTTGAATAGTAATTCTAAATTCTGTAACTGCTGGTGGAAGTCGTAACTCCCGCAAACGACATCATCAGCGAAACTGGTAATCCTATTGGATAAGCCGTCCAAAATCATTCTCGTTACGATACTGAGGCTCTGGTTCGAGGTTTGGTGTCCCATTACGCACCTCAAAAATTCGTACGAATTTCTCTTGTGATTGACCTCGAAAGTCATATTTTCGATTTTGGGATGAAGTAAAATTTGATGATAGCTGACCGATAGGTCCAAGGTTGTTATAAAAGTTTTTTCCCTTGAGAGAGCTTAAAACGTCTTCTGTAGATTGGAAAGGGACTGAACGATACTTGGTGCAGCTGTTACATTTCTACAAGTTGAGGACAATTCGAGATTCTTGTGTATTTGCCTTACGAAGAACCAAAAGTGGAGAACTAAAATTACTATTGTCTGTGGGTCTAATTATCTTCGCATTAAGGAGTTCTTGAATTTGTTTATCTACCTGGTCTCGTATATGGAGTAGGATCGGTGGTGAACAATCATGAAATGCAACTGATTTCGAAATTCTGATCTTCTGCGTGTATCCTCTAAATTATCCAATATCATCAGGAGAATATGTTCCCTATATTTGAACAATAAATCATAAACTGCCTGTTTTTGAGTTTTATTTAAGTTAGGGTTAACGTCAAAGAACTCTTTTAAAAACATTCGTGTATTTTGTATTTTAATCGTTCTTCAACCTCTTCATTTGTTGTAAATTGCTGCGCTTTTTCTAGAAACTTGAGGTTTCTAGAGCGTTAAAAGAAATTCCGTGACCTTCCTCAAGAATAGCCACTGGTGTATTCTCCTTTAGTAATGCTATAGCTATTAGGATTCGAGATTAGAATTGTCATTTTCTAATCTTTTGATAACGTCAATCTTCTGATATAGCGCACGTAATCTATATCTCGCAAGTATTCAGGAAGCAATAACACATACAAAGATTCCGCGTCATCTATTTTTTTCTTTGCTGCAACAGGAATGAATGTATGCGAGCGAGGAGGAAGCGTTATGTTTTTAGTAAGACAGAAACAACATCTGCCACATTTTCTGATTGGATTTCTGAAGCAGGAATATCGTAATTTATATGGTTCAAATCTAGATTCTCTTCCTTATAATCTGTACAATCTTGATTGTCGGCCCCTTGTCAAGAGGCGGCCCTACACTTTGTTTTTTTATACGCCTATAACACGTGGAAGCCCCATGTCCGCGCTTCCGACATAGGAACAGACTAATATCTGGTCCTCCGTAGGTGTGGCCTGTTGATTGTTCTGGGAGGGTCCCTGTTTTTTCTTTTATTATTATTATTATTATTATTATTATTATTATTATTATTATTATATTGGTTGTTTCTCTTCTTAAATCCGTGTCCCCTATTCTTTGGTTGACTTCTATAGCTTGACTATGCTATTATTAATGATAACTCGGCCATTCAATTGACCAAAGTGGATAAGTCAGGTTGAAGAGGATGTTGCTCCTGGTGGGGAACGGTCTTCGCTTCTTGACTAACTTGGAGATGTTCTTGCGGACTAGGTGATAATGGTTGAGAGGATTTTAAAGATAGGCTAAACTGATAGCTGTTAAATTTTGTGGAGGTGCAGGAATATAACTGTGCATTGGATGCATAGCAGGTTGCGTTTGTACAGAAAAAGTATAATGGCAAGATTGTTGAACGGGGTACGTCATTTTTGGTTCATTTGTTAATATATATGAAGGATTCTGCGGATTAGGTATAAGCTTTGGAAGTATAACGTATGTAATGTTTGTGACAATTGTACATGATCTCGTTTTCTTAAGAGATCATTGGCGGCTTTTAAGGTATTCAACTTTGTAAAGCTTCAATCACCTCAAATCTATCTAATGCAATTTTATTGAGAAAATCCCGTTGAAGTCTCAAAGATAGATGGTGAATCTTCTGCTCCTCTGATGCGTCTGGAATTAACTGTCTAATTGCTCAAAGTTTACGCAAGAAGTATGAATCTATGGGTTAGTCTGGTCCCTGCTGAACTTAAAATAATTCCTGCTCTGCTTTATATGATGGAACCTTTGACCTGCTCAATGCAACTAATTTAGCTATAAAATGTTCATAGATTAATGCTCCGAATTGGTTCTGATTCTTAAGTTGCAATACTAGATCTAATGCCGTATCCTGTAAATATATCGGTAAAATTTCCTTTTTCTTCACTGACGACTACGACTGCATAGTTGCCATATGATCAAATAACATGAAAAATCCATCTGGGTCCTTATGCACGTGTCCTCAATATTTCCTAAGATGAGGCATACTAAAAAACATACTAGATGCACCCTCTGTCATATTAAAATTTGTATTATTTTCTCCTGACCTGTATGTCTGTTTACCAGATCTCGTTTCCGGCATAAAATGGCACTCAAAGAAGGTGAAAACGAAAAGGAAAAAGAAGAGAAAATAGAACTTAGAAAAATTTTGATACTGACCGAATTGATTTTGTGCCTGTTAAAAAGTTAATAAAAAAGAGCGTCCCGTACAAAACTTCCGCGCCTATCACCATGCGATGTTTTGTAGGTAGCGTCAAATAATGGACCGAGAATTTAGCCCTTCACCTATTTTATTATAAAATACAAAATAATCTTTGTGCTTTACAAAGTTCATATAACAAAGTCTCTATTATGATCAAGGTTGAAGGATAGATCGTTCGTACGGGAACCCCTTCACTCAAGGCAGCAGCAGACCAGTCTTATGGTGACTCCAGGTTATGGTCCTAGGAAACCTCAGCTCACAGCAGCCTTGCAAGGTTAGGTTGGGTTGAGGAATCCCCTTAGCTTCACAGCAGCTTCCAGGTTATGTTAGGATAGGTATAGCTCCTTAGTCCAAAGCGACCTCCAGAGCCGAGATGGGTTGGCGATCAGTGGTCAACTGATGCCTCCTTCCTCTGTAGTTCGTCTTTTACGGGCCCTCTTCGGGTGGTTCGTTTTCTTTCGGTTTCCTTCGTCTTCCTCCTGTTCGGTGTATCGTCTGCTTGTTTATGAACGTTAGCACGTGTCGTTCATAAACGTGTGATCATGTTGTGATGTGGGGATCCTTACAATATTATTATGATAAAGTTTTGTCTGTATGAGATTTTGCCAAGCGAGATTTTGACCTAGAGTTTTAGACGACAATGCTTCGGAGCAAGATTTTATCCTATATCATTTTAAAGTTTGTTGAACATGCCTAGATCTCAATAAGAGTTCACATTTGCTCCGTCTAACGATATTAGCTTTGTAACCACGTACAAATAAATAAGTTTCATCACTGCAAATCACCTTCACTCATCAACAGTCCATGATTTATATTTTCTTTGACTCTTGCTAAACGTTATTTTTTTTCTTTTTATGACAGGAGTCAAAATTGTTTTTGTTCGTCTTCTCGTATTCTGGTTAGCTTCTAGAAGCCAACGGCATACAGTTGAATTACTAACATTATAACGACTAGCCAATAAATCTCTTTGAAAGTCTTTGCTTGTTTTTCTTACACTAGTTAGATTAATATTACTGTTTCTAATTAGAATTTTGTCGATTTGAGAAGTTGTTTTATTTCTCTCCCCTTTTACCTCTCCTTTTTGAAGACGATCTAGATAGTTTGAATATTGTAAGAATTATCGATACACTTGATTTGCCTACACCAAATTCACACGCGATATCATATCTCTCAATGTCATAGCCGTGTGCTCTTTAAGAACAATTATTTTTGCGCACTTCGTTAGAGTAATATCCATTTTTAAACAGCGGAAAGCAACACGTATCTCACAGAAAGAAAAAGCTCACATCCAATGTTACATATGAAAGCTCATAACGAAACTGAAGTACTATTTCCGGTTAAACAAGTCAAAACACATTCGAGTGTCTGGACAACCATTTTCTTATTGCAAGGTCAAACAGTGACACCCCTGAAGGCAGATAACATCATTTAATCTGGTGCAAACAACAATTTGCAATTACATTAAAATTCTGAGAGGAAAAAAGTTTGACTTAATTAAATTGTACAGTATAGTATGGAAAACCAGAGAGAAGAGAGGTAAGAGATCTATCCGTTATTTACTTCACACCACTTTATATATACATCTTGGTGGTACCAGACCAAATATCCGATTTTTGATATTGGCCTTTTGATGTTGGCAACAAACAAAAGATTTTCATTCTACATATACTACATTCACAGAACTGTCGCAAGGGGAAAACAGAATAGAGCAGCACTTACACTGGATGTATCGTAGTAGCGCATTCCAAGATCTTCCTCGTCCAGCAAAACTTTCTTCCAATCAACTTTGTCATCTTTTACAACGTATTTTTCAACTGGATTCGTGGAGTTACGCCGATGTTTTTGAGTGGGATTGTCTGCTAAATTCAATAACAAACTCAACAAGCTCCATTCAATATCACACTGAAAATAAACATGAAATTAAAAAATAATGTTATTGCACTTCAAAGTGTTGTACCTATTTAAATATTACTAGTAGGAAAAACTACGATCTCTAGATTATGTTCAATAGAGGTGTAAGCAGTCAGACTTGTGTACTAAAAATATGACAGAAAACTCGTTGATGTGAATTGGAATTCACTGGGGTCTTAAATCTTTGTTCCCGGAAATCGCTCCTAAAATTAACTTCACAAAAGTCGAAACGCATATTCTAAAACTGAAAAACTTTATTTTGCCGTATGGTGTAGCCGTTGCAATCACCCTAAAAAGGGATCGATCTCACTTTAATATTGCCCATATATTGCAAAATAATTAGAAATGTTATTTCTCCTGTCTCTAGTATAATTACATTTCTAATTTTAGAATTGATATATATAGTTGGAACAAAGGAATCCAGAATAGAAAATTCATAAGACCCTGCATATCAACACGACGCTCACCTGACCTTCACAGGTTCCTCTTTTCTTCTAATATCTCCTAGCTCTTATTTCTTCACCAAATGAAGAGTTTAACCGATAACGCTTACAGCATACATTTTTAGTATGGATCTGATATTTCCATAAACGGACTACGACTCTGAAAACTTATAACCTGAATTGACAAAAATATGAGTCCTCCCTACCTAATAATCTGTATTTTATCCCCAAGCCCGAATAAGTGGTGTCTACATGACATGGAAAAGAATCTAAAAGATCTGACACCCGTTGAATAGACGTTTCAATAGTTATATTCACTGGCTGGCCATAAATCGGTTGCATTTCAGGGATAGCTTTTAATTCCATTCAGTAATGTGTGTACAATGTCCCATGGAATTTTAATGTAGCGACCATGGGAGCACCCGAAACTCTGTCCAGTATTCCTCGAACCATATAGTGTCATTCATACCTGACGGGAAATGGAATACCCTGTCGGTAGAAACTATCAATACCGAGAAATATAGCAAGCATGTGGGTGTGTAGAAAATTTGCCAGAAGATTCACATGTACATTACATCTGCAAAGGCAGATTGTGATTTCACTAAAGGTTAGTTTGTATCTAACATAACACACGTCAAACTATTACCAAGGCACTACACCATACTGACATGATGGATTCATGGCTTCATATTTGATCGAGAAACCTGAAAACATGTTTCGTCAGACCAGATAGCATGTGCCGTAGTATGATGTTCTATTAGGGCTGTTCCGATAATCGAGTAATCGATAACAATTCGATAAAATTTCAAAACCGTTTCACCGATAAAGAATTTTAATTTTATCGAACTATCGAACTTTCGAGACTCCCGAAATGTTTGAGGCTCTCGAAATGTTCGAGACTCCCGAAATGTTCGAGACTCCCGAAATGTTCGGGACTCTTGTTCCATTAATGTTGCATGATATATATCAGATTTGCAACTGCGGATATGGCTTCTCTATTAAATACAAAATTTAAAATGGCCATGTAAATGAAAACAAGTATTTAATCAAAAAGAAAAAAAAAATACAAACGAAACATGTGAATCCGCATATGAACGTAAATGTGGCTAATTTAAGTATTTACAAATATTTCTCGCTAATTTCTTCAAATGCCACTAATCAAACAAATACCTGTAATCTTCCACTGTATAGTCATACAAAAATCAAATCACCACTTCACAACACTTTAGCACTTGCCGTTTCCAATCATTTTCTAAAAGGTTCATATTTAATTTTGGTTCAATCACTTTTTACGAAGAAATATTTAATTTATATCCGACTAATAGATCCAATATTATATAATTTTGCAAATAATTCCAAACACTGAGCACATAACTTCAATTTAACATAGTCCACATTAACATTGTAAATTTCAAATTTTAGGAAGGTTTTCCATTTAGATCAAGTCGGTTCGTTGTTCCTCCGTCGTATGAAGTTTTCGTTACCTATTACCCCCAGATTTTACATTATAGATGTCAGCACCTATTGGACTACCACTAACACCCACCTGACCACCTGGAGGCCAAGGTCAAGGCTGGATACTATGGAAACAAAAGCTAACTAAACAGTTCTCTTCAACTTTTTTTTTTTTTTTTTTCATGAAATTAAATAAAATCGCGCAACATTCTCAAGTGTTCGAGACACTCGAAATGTAAGAAACATTAGACAACTTCGAGACACTCGAACACTTCGAGACATACACAAGAAAAGTGATTTAAATAAAAAATCAACAAAAACTACATATTATATATATATATAGTGCCTTCCATTTTAACTCAGGCAAAAAAAACGTAAAATTGTACCATCACCATCTCAGATATTGTTGAAACTTTTTTTTTATAGCAACTAGACATGTTTCTAAAACACTCATATTTTTTTGTTTTGTCGAAAAATATTTTCCCGCCAACTTATGGGCCATCAAAGACGCGGAGTACAGTTTATGACTTGTAGAAAACATGAAAAATTGTCAAATTTAGAGCCCCACCATTCAGCTATGGAGACAGGTAGAGTTATATTTTTTGTTGTGGTATGTACATAGGAATATAAATAAACTATATTTTATTATAGTTTGGTTTGCGCATGCGTATCTTTTTGTACGTAAATTAACAAATGAGCGTCAGTTTATCTGAAAAGTCGAAGTTCGCGAACTTTTTCGAGCACTCCCAGTTCGAATTTTAAAATTCCGTTTTCACGGTTGGTAAAACCCAGTTACCCGCTTTCCAAAAAAAAAAAGTATCGCTTCTGTGTACAACCGTTTCGTCGCAAAAAATTCGAGAAATTGTCAAATTTTGAAAAATCGCCATTTTGGGGCGTCATTGTCGCGAAAACACCATATTTTAAAATTCTGAAATTTTGTCAGATGGTTCAACTTTACACGAATAACAAACACACCAAATACTATTCTCGGCCAACGCTTCATGAATTAACTACAACCTTTTGAAGTTAGCGAAGTTCCGTAAACTTTGATGTCACAGTTGGCAACACTCGAGACAATAGAAGTGCAACAATTTGATAATGTTTGTGGTTCACATTCATTAAATAACGAACGAAAGTTTTTTCTTGACTGCTTTTTATTATTTTGATCAAAAAGGCTCTCTGAAATAGTAAAATGAGCCTCCCCCTTCTCCTCAGTTTCCTGTAGAAGGTGGAGTAGAATGTGTACGCCACCTGTCTATTACGTCATCTCCTATCGCACTTTTCCCCCCACACACCACTTTGGATTTGAGGCCGCTGCCTGATACTGACACTTTGTAGATGTAGTATGATTATTCCTTTTATTTCTATCTATTGATGAGGAGGTTAGCCTATTTAATATATAAAGTATATTTGACTTCCAAACAAAATGATCATTTAAATGAAATAGGCAATTAATATAATTCTAACAACTGCTCTACTAACGATCATTATTTGTTTAATTGTTATAGCTATTTCATCTCTTCTCTCTAAGAAAACCATTAATGAGCAAGAAAAAAGCTCCCCTTTTGAATGTGGATTTGATCCTAAATCATCCGCCCGAATTCCCTTCTCCCTACGATTCTTCCTTATTGCAATAATCTTCCTCATTTTTGATATAGAAATTGCCCTTCCCTTACCAATAACAATTACTATTAACAACACTAACACATTATCATGATCCCTCGTTAGATTAACATTCTTAGTAATTCCTCATAGGATTTTACCACGAATGAAACCTAGGATCTTTAACATGAGTTGACTAAATAATAGGGATAATAGTTAAATATAATATTTGGGTTGCATCCAAAAGGCGTTGTTATCAACTTATCTCAAATAGGAAGCAAAAATTGCACTCAGTTTCGACCTGAACTTCTGGTCACTTTACCCCTATTTGCTTAGTTGAAGGCAAAAAGAAGCATTTCACGGTTAATGATATCACTGGGACTTTATTCTCCCCAACTAAGGAGATGTGAATATCCAAGAAGCTGCTAACTTCTATCTTTAGTGGATTAGAACGTTAACATCTCTTAACATCAAATGGCCGTAATGCCCTCAGTATAACATTACATTACCCTTTCGAGGTAAAAAAAAAAAAAAAAAAAAAAAAAAAGAGATTACTCTTCTCAGGGAGTGATATTCAGAGAATATACCTTCTTAGTATCTCCAATGCTATGCTTTCAATAAAAGCTATCTGAATATACAAACAAAGAAACAAAGAAAAATAGTAAAAAATTAAAAAAAAAATTAATAAATACATTTTAAATAAATTGTTTTGTGATAGTTGAATAAACATTGAACCGCCCTTAAAACTGTCATATGTACCTTGGGCCCCAAGATATTCACTTCAACCCTGATCAATATTATTATAATATACCCCTCCTACATGTAATGGTAATTTAATAATATAATGTGTTAAGAGGTAAGGCAAAAATTATATACTTCCTATTATTGTAGAACTAAAATAAAACTTTGCATATACCAAAGATTGGCCAATAGAATAGCTAGCTAACAAAACACCAACTCACAAGCCAACCACATTGACAAGTGAAGTGCGTATTTTTAGGTATAAAGGTAACACAATTAACACTAGGAAAAATTAATCAACTTAATCTTGCACCTCCCAAAATTACTATCACTACCAATCCTAGTATACCCTTACATATAGTTCAGCCTTCATTATCTCTAATAGAATGGCTCATCCAAACCCTCTACCTGTCAAATAAAATCTTAGAAACGCACAGAATAACATACAGTTAAACCTGTAGAAAAAATAAGAAAAAACTACATTAATTAAGGACAAGGAAGAAATCTCCAAAATTAAATCCTTAGAATAAAACCCTGCTAAGAATGGTATTCCACGTAATGCTAAATTAGCCACATTTAAGCAAGATAAAGTAAGAAGCATTTGACCTACAAATGTCCCTATTCTACGAATATCTTGTGTGTCCACTACCCCGTGGATAATCGCTCCCGCACATAAAAAAAAAGTAGTGCCTTAAATAAAGCATGTGCAAGTAAATGGAAAAAAGCTAATACAGGAAACCCTATAAATAAAATCAATATTATAAGACCAAGCTGACTTAAAGTAGACAACGCGATAATCTTCTTTAAATCATATTCATAATTAGCACCAATGCCAGCCATAAATATTGTTAAACCTGACAATAGAAGTAATACATCACCCGCATACACATTTAATAAAACGTCTCTAAAACGAATTAATAAATAAACCCCGGCAGTTACAAGTGTAGAAGAATGAACCAATGCAGATACTGGTGTTGGTGCAGCTATTGCCGCTGGTAATCATGCGGAGAAAGGAATTTGTGTAGTTTTTGTTATTGCTGCTAAAATGACTAAACTAGAAATAATTACTATTTCATTATTATTCAAAACTCTGTGCAAATAAAAAACAATTTCAACTACCATAATTCAATATTCAAACAATGGCTAGTAAATTGCTACATCACCGATCCGATTAGAAAGAGCTGTTAATATACCAGCATTATAAGATCGAACATTCTCATTATAAATAACTAAGCAACATGATACTAATCTTATCCATCCCAGCCAAGGATGATTCTAATTAACTTAGGAGAAATAATTAACAACACTATTGAAAGAACAAATATTAACACTAATATAATAAAGCGATTAAGATATCGTTCAGAACCTATATATTGTTCACTATAATAAATCACTATATTAGAGTACAAATCTTATTTATATTTATTTATATTTATAAGATTTGTGCCTTATGATATTCAATCAAATAAAAGAGTTATAACAATTTTATTTCTATTAAAAGAAATAACTTCTCATTCAATAAATACACTATATCTATTAATTAAAAAATTCAAGCCCATTATGAATAAGAAAATACTTATACTATTCAAAAAAAAATCTAGTCACACAAATTGAAAAAGGTCAAACCACGGCCTGAGGGTGCCAAACCTTCCTTAGTTCCACAAACTAAAATTTTCTCTTAAACTACTCCAGCAATTACAATCATAAAAATCTCGGCCCTGCAAAAAAGATTAATAAATTTAAAGGCAATCAATGTAACATTAACAATAGAAACTCCCGAACACTCTCGCCTCAACAAGAATATAAATTAGAATAAGGTATTCCATGTTGAGTATATGAATATAAATATAATCTATAGGCAGCACTAAATAAAGAAAGTAAGGCAAGACTTAACATACTCAACCATGATCAATATTTTTAATTGACCGAAATCTTAATACTTCCTTCTTTGACCCCTCTGGAGGAGGAGATCCTATTCTATATCAACACCTATTCTGATTCTTTGGGCACCCCGAAGTATATATTTTAATTCTTCCAGGATTTGGTATAATCTTACATATTGTAACTCAAGAAAGTGGCAAGAAGGGAACTTTTGGTGTCTTAGGAATAATTTATGCAATACTAGCAATTGGATTCCTAGGATTTATCGCATGGGCCCATCATATATTCACTGTCGGTATGGACGTTGATACCCGCGCTTACTTTACCGCAGCTACAATAATCATTGCTGTCCCAACAGGAATCAAGGTATTTAGATGAATTGCTACACTTCATGGTGCACAAATAACTTACTCCCCCTCAATTTTATGAACTGTAGGGTTTTTTTTTTTTTTTTTTTTTTTTTTTTTTTTTTTTTTTTTTTTTTTTTTTAACTGTACACATCTCTCTCCGTAATATTCCTTCTGAGATGGAAATTACGATTACGGAACACAAATTTTAAGTTCACTTACTTAAAATAGTCATCGGAAACCAAATTTCACCTTTTTTTTTTCCCACATGGAGCACTCATTTGCTTGCTTGCAGTCTTCTTCGCTAACAGCATGCAACCGTTCAGATGCTCCAATAGGTGTTGGTGCACTCAGAACCATTGGTGACCACTTTGACCTAACCTCACTCAACCTCAGGCTCACAAACTCATTTCGATCTCACGCACACCTCACCAGTCTGACCTCACACTCACTCAACCTCACGTTCACATCACCAGCCTGACCTCACGCGCACAGGGTCGGGGTAGGACTTGCGATATTTCGATGTATCGATCGATAGTTTGAAATGTCGGGATTTTTCGATAGTTTTCAGTATTTGGATAGTTTTCGATGTTTTCTTGTTTTCAATATCAAGGTATACCGATATCACTTTCTCAACATAACGAAAACTATTCATATAACACAGCGCTGTTCAAATGGCGGCCCGCCAAATCGTTTTCTACGGCTCACAAAGCTTTCACGATTCACGAGTTTTATTACTGATAGTATATTCATTTATATTTATTCATTCGTTTAATGTTTCCACTCTCTTTCGAAATAGCGCATCCATTTAGCGCTTCTGTACAACAAAAAGGGCGCGGGCATCCACGGCAACAGCTTTCCCTAAAAACTGTGAGTTTGGTCGGAAAAGAGTGTCAATGTTTGATAGTACTTATCTGTGTGAAAGTGCATTTACCACCATGAAAATTGTGAAGAATCGCCTCAGAAACTGCCTTGGAGATTCTTCTCTTTTACATCTCCTGCGGCTCGCAACAATAGGAATGGATATAGATATCCCAGCCCTCGTAAACGCTGCTAGTCACCCTCATTTGTCACAGATTGAATAGGTAATATTTCAAATACCTTCTTTTTATATTTTTCTTTTGTAGCGTGTAATAATAATAATAATAATAATAATAATAATAATAATAATAATAATAATAATAATAATAATAATTATTATTATTATTATTATTATTATTATTATTATTATTATTATTATTATTATTATTATTATTATTATTATTATTATTATTATTATTATTATTTAGCTGCGGCCCTCCACTTTACTAGGAAAGACAGTTATGGCCCCCAGGCTCATTATAATTGGACACCACTGATATAACACGATGAAAAGACTTTCAATACTTCAACGTTCTCTGTTCCACAGGATAACTACCTAATACAACCAAATATGACAAACACACGTCAATTTATTAGGATGGGATTTACAATATTGTAATATTAGTTCGTACGCCTATACGACTTTTGCTTCACACGCGAACTACTAAATGCAAGTGAATTATTGAATTCCGTCCCCTGGAATCGATAGCTAAAATAATTATTTCGAAAAGTTCGTTAATGAAGATGATTTGCCCATGGGTAGAGGTAGAAATTAGTCAGTTTCGGTTTAACATTGATTACTATAGAGCAAAGACAGTAACATATAGCGAGACATGGTGTCTTCCAGTTGATCCAGCGTCCCAAGAAGACCTTTCATCTGCATCTTTAACAATGTACTAAAATCGGAAATGATATAAATTTACTATAACTTTCAGTCTCAGTATTGACCTACATAAATCAAAAACTATATAAAAAAAGATAGTGAGTTTTTTTTTTTATTTTTTTTTTTTTTTTAAAGGATCGATTTAGTTTTCTAAGAAAAGTTCTCACATTCACTCTTAACCTCCTATTCAAACTGAAAATGGCAAATATCAACCACGTCCGGTTCTAATGTTGATCACTATAAAGTAAAAACTATAATAGAGATAAGCGTTTTTTTAATTAATTAATTAACTAATTAATTAAACATCCCAAGAATACCTTTAGTTACCATACTTATCTTTAGTGATGAGCAAATGCAAGACCTGGACCAAGACCTGGTTTTGGTCTTGCACTGGAATCCTTGGTCTTGCACACCCAGTCTTGGTCTTGGTCTTGATCTTGCTTGCAAGAGTCTTGCAAGTCTTGCTTTTAAGAAATCTTATGCTTTTCATAGGTAAATTTTACTTTGGATATAAGGGATAATAAATTCTACAATGCACCAATAATAACGGAAATACGATGTATGTTTCTAAATGTAATATAATTTACCTTCGCGTAAGTATGATGATAGTGTACAACATAGGCGGTGACCTTTATTTTTTAAAAAATTGGTGTCCACGCTTTACTACTTCTAAGATAAATCACAACGTTTCGTAATCTTCTTATATTTTTTTAACAGATCCAACACTCCACTTGTTCCCAAACTGGGGAGGTTAACCCTGAGATGCATGAAAGGAAATCCAGACGGCACAGATTATTGAAATACCATGAATTGCAAAATTATTTTTACACCCTAAAGGCGTCAGGTTGCTTTTTTCCTTTTCTACCACGATTAGCTAATCTTCAAACTTCTTTGGGTTGAACAGAAAACGAATTAGAAGGTGTTACAAATAGTAGCAGTAGGGGAAAAAAAGAATTTTAGATATTGTTAAGAGCAGGAAGAGAAACTGGTTAAGATGTTGCCTGAGGAGTAACTGTATTATGAGGAACGTGCTAGAAAGTATGGTGGAAGGAATGAGGAGGGAGGGAAAAAAGGAAACTAGTTGAAGGAAGGTATTAAAACTTAAAATTGCTACATCAAGACAAAGAGACTAAGGACTACCATACATCGAAGCTTCTCAGTTGCAGCAAGTGATCTGCCAATAATCGCTGAATAGCTATGATGATAATGATCATGTTATGTTTAGCAATGTTGGCCAAAAGGAGAGAGAGAGAGAAATTAAAATAATAATTATTATAATCAAACCTCGTAAGATTTTAGAATAATTTGAGTGAAAACTGAAAACGACTCAACTGTCTATGTCTTTTGTGTGGACTCAATTTATACAAATACTTTTGACCTATAGTAGAAATACAGAATAACGGTGTCAAAGTCCATGTTATTTGAAATAAAACTTGCGGTCACATGCACTAAGCTTTGTCAATGTCATGTAAATGTTATTTCGAGTTTCATTTTATAAGTACACATTAAATTTTTCCAACGGACGCTTCAGCCTCGGAGCCAAGGCCATACCCATGCTGTCAGCATCTATGGTGTAAGCAATTACCGATGTCTCTAGTTTTGCTACACCGATGCTACATTTCTCTTTAGTTTTGGAAGAAGAACACCACTAAATGCTTTAAAATGAAATGAAATATCTAGTTTAACATCCCACAGTTATGCACCAATGCTAAGACGGTAATGAAGAGAAATGATTGAAATGGTAGAATGAAGAAAGTAGGAGGAAAAGAAAGAAAAAAAAAAACAGAAAATCCACTCATACGGTGTTTGTCCACCAAAAAAGTTCACATTGCGCAAGATGACACCTGTGTGGCTTGAAAACGAGTAATAACTACAGAAAACGCGAACAACCGATTCTGAAAATGACATACTGTAGCTATATGCAGCTATATGCTACAGAGGCAGATCGACTCACACGGATTGCATTAACTACTGGGAACACATTCACTCCAGCGGCATCTTTACCAAAGCCAAGAAATTCAAGTGAAAGATATAGTAATTTTTCCCCTTTCCACATTCTATAAAAATAATTCAAGTACTACCGGTACTTCTGCAAGACTTTTGCGCAAGAACTGCAAGACCAAGACTCTTGCGCTCATCACTACTTATATTTTCACCGAAGTCGGAAACGATAGAAGTACATTACAACTTGCGGATTCAATACATATTGCAAAAAAGGTACGAACTAGCGAGAAGTAGGTTTTGGAATCTGGTTAGGCATCCAAAAATAGTTGTCATCTCTCGTAACCCTTCATTCTAAATGAAATCTTTGAGTTTAACGTCCCACAGTTACGCCGGTTAGGCAAAAGGAGACGGTGATGATGAAATAGTGGGAGGAAACGGGAGAACCCCGAGAAAAGCCACGCATACGATGTTTGTCCACCACAAAGTCCACTTGGCGGAGGCTGGGATCGAACCCGAGTCCCTACGCACCAGAGGTGAACGCTCTACCACTGAGCCACCGCGGCCCCCCAAAAAAAGTCAAAGTTCAATAATAATAATAAATATAATAATAATAATAATAATAATAATAATAATAATAATAATAATAATAAATATAATAATAATAATAAAAGTAAAAATGAAGCTCTCCAAGAAATAATTGATTTTGCACATCTATGGCTTGAATCATTGGTCGAAGTTAAGTGAAATTTTAACCCTATACTTGCAGTAGACATTTGCACATAGGCCGGCCCGTATGATGCGCTTCGCCCTTTCCTAAGTTCTCTTTCGCATGTGACTCTCGCTATCTGCCACCTTACCAATCTCTATCTAGATAAATTTCAACAATCCAAACAGTTATTCTGGTCATGTTAGAGACACTCTCGGTAGTTTCAATACTAAAACTATTACGTACAGTCGAAAATTCGAAACGAATTTCATGTATTATTGAACTAGCTCGTATTGTAAAACTCAAATTAATCATTCTCTGTAAATTTACTTTAAAAAAATGAATTTGTAACAATTCAAATCTTTCTTTACAGGATACAAAGTGAAAATTTGTACAAAAACGAAGATATTTATAAAATATTTTTTTTCTATATGATTATTTTGTATTGTTAAAATTTTATTCATCGACGGGGGAGGGGGGCAGGGGAGCGCCAAACGCTTTTGGACCTAGGGGCGGCAAAACATTAAATCCGGCCCTGGTCGAACACTAAAAATAAATCAATCATCGGTGTTTGTCCGACTAATATTACATAAATGGTATAAGTTATCTCCATTTTGGATAAAATATAGATGAAATATACATAGTTTTAGGAACGCACGTGAGTTAGTTGCATCCTCTTAAATTATTCCGCTCTCTGAACAACGATTAAAAGATTATACGAAAATGAGTTAAGTGGTCGAGGACTGGCACATTTACCCTAGTAATACAAAACATTTATTTATGGCTGTTCTGCGTAGTTATATCTATACAAAAAATACTTGCTAACTGTATGACTTTTATTTCCAAGTAAATCGTCGGTGTCGGTCTATATGAAATTCTATATACTTATCAAGATGTAATAATGTCTCTCAAATACTCGCCCAGAAAATATGTAAATTATATTTTCTATTTGGAGCAGCAGAGGTGCCCACAGGCTGGTTTTAAGGCGTTGGTTGCACCCGTTACTCTTTTTTTTGGGGGGGAGGGGGGAAATATTTTCTTTCAAAATGACAGAATCGCACTTTTAATTATACTATAATTTTTCTTTTAAGAACAGCAACTGTTAAAGTGAATAAATGTATTCTCTGTGGCTTGAAAGGATAAAATTATGACGGAAGGTGGAAGAAAATATTGTATAGTTGATCCTGTTTAGAAAGAATGGACAAGGGCTACTAAGTGATGTAGTCTGCAATGTATTTGACATGAAAACCAATGTAAAAACGCATTGGGGAGGGGGAATCTCGCTAAGAATTTAAGCACTCTGTTTTGTGGGCGAATAGTATATTCGGGGAGAAATTGCGACGAAGTAGTTGGAGAGATGGGCTCCTCTCGGCCGAGGGCGGGGGAAGGATGCAATTCTTATGTGGTTAACTGCTAGCCCAAGATTCAAGATTCTCTTCCCCTCTAGAAAATTCGTAAATAAAACACTAACTTAGCCTACAAAATCCCTATTAAACAATGGCAAGCGAAATCACAAGAGAAAACTATAGTTAAAGGAACGAAGGAAAATATTCAAACCAGTTTTGGCGGTAATGTATCTTTAAATATGTAGGTAAATACAAAACAATTTAATTTAATCGGTTATTTTATGATACTAAATGATGAATATACTTGACCGGATTTCGAGGCTAAAACTCCAGTGTATCTTCCAAGTTGGCCAATAATAATAATAATAATAATAAAAAAGTAGCGGGCCAAGAGCAGGTGTTATCTTCAGATAGAGAAAAAGAAGCTTTTGTGTAGAGAACAAAAAATCTACAGTGTTTTCGAATTATAATATACTTCTTCCTGCTATTGGAAGAACCAGGTGTCTACTTGGAGCCAACCTCACTCAACCTCACGCTCACAAACTCATTTCGACCTCACGCTCACAGCATGAGTCTCACCTAACCTCACTCAATCTCACGCTCACAAACTCATTTCGACCTCACGTTCACTCGACCTCACACTCACCTCACTGGTCTGACTTCACGCTCACATAACCAGTCTGACCTCACGCTCACATCATTCTAACCTCACGCCCACTTCGTGAGGTTGAGATCGAGTGAGCGTGAGCGCCGACCTCATGAGTTTGGAGACCTTTACTCAGAACTCGTAGGACATTGTCGATAGTCACAGAATAGTTATTTTCACTTCTCTTACGCTCTTCTGGAAACCTGTACCCTGCTGAAGGTCCATGTGGAAGCATAAACAGCACTTCAACTTCACGTAATTCATGGTTTATTCATAATATTTCTGCTACCCACCACTGGTTATCATATATGCATGTGACAAAAGTTTCATTTTGCAGACTTCTTAAATCTACTTTTTGAATTGCAAAAGCTCGATTTTAGAGGAAGCATGAAGTTAGTTACATGAGCCGAATCGTATGTTTTGTCGTTGCTTATTACAACAAAACAGTCAGTTGTTTCACAATAATATACCACTGTCGTAAAGATGGAAATTTGGTCGTTTTTCCGGTGATAATTATGAATTTCACTTTGCAGGTTAACAGTCCAGCTTTCAGCAAAGTCCCCATGAAGTAAAGTAGAATTTGTATATGGAAATTTTATACGATGCTTTTCGGTAGCAATTAATTCTCTTTGGATTTTCTTGATATAGTCATGAATTACAATTCTTACAGTTAAACCAGCAACGTACGATGCGAAAGCCGAAAGTGGTACAGTTTTTTTTAACGAAATCATTGTTTTCCCATATGGCATACGCAATACTTTCATTTTCATCAGGATCGATAATTAAAAGACTCCACACTTACTCCTTCTACTCCAGGACGTTCACCAGATTCTTGAAGAAAACAGCTATCATATTACTAAAGAAAATAGGTCACTCATGACAGCTTTAATACTGGCTGGACTTTTGATTTGTTGCAAGGCAGTAGCAGTTATCTTAAATTTGCACAATACACATACACACTTCCCTCGCAGGTTACCTCCGGTGCTTGTGGTCCCTGGTTCGATCCCAGCTCTCGCAGTGTGGACTTTGTGGTGGACAAACACTGTGCTCGTGGGTTTTCCCGGGGTTGTCCCGTTTCCTCCCACTTTCTTCATGCCATCATTTCATTAATTTCTCATCATTACCATCTCCTTTACCCTAACCGGCATAACCGTGGAACGTAAAACTTAAAGATTTCATTTTTCTCCTCGCAGGTTGCAGACTGACCCACTTTGGTCGAATACTATAAAATTTTGAGTGACCTATGCTTATGCTGGGATTGTTCTCTTTAAACAGTCCGTAAATTTCTTTGATAGAACGCGTAAAAAAACATTTCGATTTTTTAACTTTTTGTCTATTTTCGATCACTGTAATGACATCGCACTTATAGGGACTTTGTATGGAGCATTCCAAATCATCACTGAGGTAATAGTTCAGGCTTTTTATAAATCATCAGAATCTGTTTCAAGTAAACTTAAAGTTTGAGTGTTTCGCAATCGTAATTTCCACCTTCGATTACTTCAGTTTAAGAAAATTGAGGAGTGGGGGGAGGCTCATCTTACTATTTCAGAGAGCCTTTTTGATCAAAATAATAAAAAACAGTCAGGAAAGAGCTTTCGGTCGTTATTTAATGAATATGAACCACAAACATCATCAAATCGTTGCACTTTTATTGTTCCAGTGTTGCCAACTGTGACGTCAAAGTTAACGAAGCTTCGCTAACTTCAAAAAGCTGTTGTTAATTCAAGCAGCATTGGTGGAGAATGGTATTTGGTGTGTTTATTATTCATGTAAAGTTAAACCATCTGACAAAATTTCGGAATTTTAATATATGGTGTTTGAGGAAATGGAGCCCAAAAATGACGATTGTTGAAAATTTGACAATCTCTCGATTTTTTTTCGACGAAACGGTTACACACAGAAGCGATATTTTTTTTTTCGGAAAGCGGGTAACTAGGTTCTACCGACCTTGGAAATAGAATTTTAAAATTCGAACCGGAAGTGCTCTAAAAAATTCGCAAACTTCGTCTTTTCGGATAAACTGACGTTCATTTGTTAATTTATGTACAAAAAGATACGCATGCGCAAACCAAACTATAATAAAATATATTTTATTTATATCCCCATATACATACCGCAACAAGAATGATAACTATCTGTCTCCTTAGCTGAATAGTGGAGCTCCGAAGTTGAACATTTTCCATGTCTTTTACAATTCATAAATTGTACTCCGCGTCTTTGATGGCCCATAAGTTGGCGGGAAAATATTTTTCGAAAAAATAAAAAAAATATACGTCTCTTAAAAATATGTCTAGTTGCTATAAAAAAGTATCAACAATATCTGAGATGGTGATGGTACATGTTCTGCCTGAATTGAAACAGAAGGCACCATATTTATATATATATATATATATATATATATATATATATATATATATATATATATATATATATATATATATATACACAGAGAGAGAGAGAGAGAGAGAGAGTTTTAACAGCAACAAGGAATATCATTTTAAATAAATTTTGCACACAAACACATAAGCCACAGCTAGTAAATTACAGGAAACCAAAGCCTAGGAATCCAATCCCTAAAGGCTTGGAATTATTGATGTTATTCATAAAGTTTCTTCACATGAACAGTTTTGAAAAGGTGATGAAGAAGAAGAAAAAAACGGTAAAACCGAAGACGATAGTTTATGGAAAGCTGAGTTTTCTATCAGTATTATTTCTACGGATCATTAAGAAAAAGTAAATACCTTATATTTCAATCTCGTGAGTATTCTCTCGTAAAGAGTCCTTAAAGACTTCTTTGAGGGAGAATATCAAACCGTAAACTAATTCAACCTAGTGGAAGTCATTTGCTTTTGGGTCAATATTGTTCAGAATTATGCAATGTATCAATAATACAAAAAGGTCAAGCAACGCTACAATGGGAAGAAAAATTAAAAAAAAAAAAAAAAAAAAAGCATTTACACTATGCAAAGTAAGAAATGAAAAAATGAAACATTAGTATGAAGCTTAAATTTCGGGCGTAATAGTACCGGTACATGTAAAGTAAATGTTTTAAAATAATATCTACAACACAAATTTCAAAGGAACCTGGTTGAAGAAAATTCAATCTTAATGCTTTCACTCACCTCAGAATGATTGCGGAACACTTCACTTTTCAAATATTTAGTATACAATGCGCTTAAGTGCGAAGCATTATCCAGTTGCCCATGTATTCTAAATTTCGTTATCATTCCATCCATAGCTTTCTGTACAGCATGTCTATTTACAGACAAACACGGACGTAGCCACAAACTATTAACAACACTCTTCTCACATGCTTCAAACTTCTGGTCATTTTCCTTTAAAAGAAAGGAAGAAAAAAATAGACATTTAGATTTCTTTATATTATTTTATAATACCATTCTAGTCATCCTCCTGTTTGTCTATACTACACTACAATAAGAAAATTACAGCGTCAATGGGTAATTGATAATATATTCTCGCAAAATTTTCTTTGTGGCTCACAATCCTAAAGTATGAAATATCCGGGATTGCCATGAAAGGTTTTGAAATAAATTTTACTAAAATGTATGAAACTGACTTGTTTCCCTAATTATTGACGAAACATATTTACTTATCCATAATATGTGTATAATTTGAAAAACCTAAAGACCACTAATCTTTCTACCATATATTAAATAGTCATAAATAATTAAAAGTGACACATTTAATACAGGGAAAAGAATAAACGTATATAATGATAATACCCTATCAAATATACAAAAGTTTAAAAGAACTGAGAACACACACCATAACTGCTAACACCATTCGTTAGAAAAATAGCATATCTGACATATACTAAGCATAGAAAATTTTATAAAGTGAGAAAAAAAGAAAAAATCAGAACACGACATTGATCGGAAATACGTAGTTTTATAAATACATTCTCGAAAACATGAGAACCTTTGAAGCACATAATGTAAATGCTATAAAACTAGCACATGGACATTAATAATAATAATAATCATAAAACTAGTATTAGCTCTATATGAATGACTACGTTTCAGAAACTTTATACACCAGCACAACTAGTCTTATAACGGACGCCGAGGTACCTGGATACAGCTTTAAGTACATATTAGACAATCATACTAAAGTCTATAAACGTTATCTATTAGAAAACGTTCAGTTCCTCTCTCTCTCTCTCTTTTCATTACATACTTTCGCCATTTGGAAAGCAAGAAAAGAAGACAGTGAACAGCAGTGTACAATGAAAGTGAGTGTCCATTCCCATGTGTTTGTGTTTGACAGAAGATTTGTTTTCTACATATCTTAACCTTTTAACCATTTTTACCCTTCCTTCATGTTCCTAAACCTTTTTGAGTCTTTAACAAGCCGAAGATGGAAGAAGCTCCTTCCGAAAGCGAAAGCGCTACCTGTTACATGTAGAAGAATTGCGGTGAGTATTAGCTTTTTCCTTTTCTTATTGACTATCATTTATAGTTTTTTTTTTTTTTTTTTTTTTAATCGGCCTCCACCATCCTTACACCCGTCCAACGCTCTCCTTACTTTTAAATATAAGCTTACTTTAAATATTTCTTATGTGTAAAACTTCCTGTATTTGGAGTACAATAAAACAGTAACAGTGAACAATAATTATACATTAACGACATCTTCAATATCTCAGCATTCTGAATACACTAATAAACATAAATAAACATACACTAATTTCGTCGATCTCTTTGATTACTTACAACTAATAAACCTAACTTACTTAGTTTTCTGTAGCATTTCAATTTTTTATTTAATATGTTCTCTTCTCCCTTTCAAAGCTTGAACACACTTCAGCGCTCCTTAATCTTCTTTATTTCCAATGATAATTGTCATTTCTCATGCTACTTTTTATCGTCATCTTCCCGAATCACTCTTGATTCTCTGAGACGCCCTTCATATCTTGTATTGGTACAGTTAAAAATAAATAAAGAAAAAAAGAAAAGAAATGATTGTTCTAGATTTTAATTTCCTTGACTTTCATGATCAGTGTGAACCTTGTACTGCCGATCTACCAAAACCACATTGCGCCAATTGATGATTATGTTCTGTGTTTAGTGAACTCTTCAGAGTATCGTGCATCGCAAACTACTGTCACCACAATGATCAATGCAACTGTGTACCTGCAGCAATTGAAACGTATATGTAAGCCACGTAAAGGAATTTGATTAGAATGGTACGCAAGCAACCTCACATACAGGTACAATTGTACAACTGTGTTGTGTACAACAAAGGAATATATATATATATATATATATAACTGAATCTTTGTTTGTCCGGTATACAAATCTACAGAGTTGAGTTGGATATTTCAAAGCAAACAGTGTGGATTCTTCACAGTAATTCCATACTTCAAAGTTATTTCATCGAAGAATCATAGTCCGGAAGAGGCCGTAGGCTATATAGGACTTCTTAGTTCGTATCCTGAGGGGAAGGACTGAGCTTTAAAAGGGAAGAAGTAGCTTATAATGTATGTAAAAACAGAGTAGCTCATTAATTCCTTATGTTAGGAAGAAGAAACTCGATATGTAAACTCTTTTCTGAAAAGAAACTGGCACACACACAGACAACTTACAACATGGAAAAAAAAAAAATACTGTGGGTAAGACATTCTAGAATTAGGTGGGAAGAGATGAAATGTAAAAATAATAGAAAACAACCGATACCAGTGTCGAATTCATAGTCTTCGGGGTCACTGAGATAATTAATGACACTGCCAATGCCGTCCAAGCCCAGGTTGAGCCCCTCGGCATGGTGTGAGGTGTAAGAAAGATGAAAAACACAATGTCCAAAATGATCGAGATTAGTCTCGAAACCATAATTGTCGGAGTCCTTAAGCTGATTGTTGACAGTTCCAATGAGATTTAAGTTTAAATTTAGTAAAAAAAAGCGTGTATTTCAGCTGATCCGCAAATTTACATAATTGTGTTTACATATTTTACTCAGTTCCTTATTGTCTGACAGGCATAATGCTGAAAGCTTTGTACATGTCTCTTGGAGCACAATTAATACTTGAAACGCTGAAGGCGCTACTCTTTGTCATTTCTTCTACACATCCTTTATCTTCAAATACTGTGCTTGAACATTACTCTTCCCGTGCAACGTCGGGTATTTCAGCTAGATTATATTTTATATGAAAATAATCGTTTCTATGTTTGTTTATGTTAAGGTTTGTCCGGTATACAAATCTACATTGTTGGCTTGGTCTACTTCAAACTTTTTTTATTAAAGTTTTTTTGCAATTCGTGCTTATTCCATGTTCGCGAATTTCGTGGCTTTAACCCGAAAAAAGAACGTTATTGTGACTTTCCCCCGAAGAGAACTTGTATTGGCCGAGTTCAATCACAGCAACTGAATGACTTTACAAACTCAATCACAGGAGAATGAGATAGTTACATTTTCTAATATATCACATTAAGTTTCCCACAATTTCGTTTAAGTGTATACCTACCGCTGCTCACGCGCCTCCACTTTACAGGCGCACCTAATTGCTACCGCTCGGGACCCCTGCTGCACTCCTGCCCTGAGTCCGTTAAATAGCATTCGTGCTTTTGTCACTTAGCAAAAGTTGGTTTGTGTTTTGAAGTTTTTCGTGTTTTAGACACTGCAGCTTTTATGCTATATGTGTACACGCTATAGTTATACTTATTCCTCCTAAAGTTAATTTGCACCTATTAATGCAACTCCCTGTTAAGAAACACTTTCTAATGCAGTAAGAGTGAATTTCCTGCTAAGTGAATTCATGAATATCATGAATATTCATGTATTTCATGAATATCCTTCTGTGCGGCGAACTTGTACGGGAAAGAAGTATTTCGTAAGCGTTTTGGAATTTTGTGAGGTTTCAGGAATATATAGTTGACGCGAGGCTCTACCAAATTCTCCCTCAAAACGTTTATTTATATAATACTAGTAGGGTTTTGATATAATATTGGTTGAAAATAGGATTCACTGTTTTTGTAATGTCTAGATAGTGCGTAGTTTCCAACATTCAACAGCTGGAAGCTACTCATTTTGCGCAGTGATGTAACATAGATGAACAAATTTGTAGTGGTGAGCACAAAAAGCATGAAAATAAGAAATATATGTGATTAACAGTTAAAAGTGGACGATGGAAATTTATTAGGAGTAATTCTAAACTATGTATATTAAAATAACAACAAAGAAATAAAAAATACAACTTTAAAAACAGGTTCTTGTGGGTTTAATCCAGGACGCCATTTGTGGAAGTTTAGCGAAGAATTGTAATTGATTAATTTTAACTACAGTAGGAAGTCGAAAATCCGAACTAATTCTGACCACAGGTAGTTCGTATTTTCGAAGACTGCCCAAGAAAATGCCATTTAGGCTTTAATATACTGTACGGTATGCTTTTTTATCGATACAGTGGTTATACAGTACATACAGTAATTACCAGGGCCCGGATCTTGTTGACAAGTCAACTTTTTTCTGTTACGCATAGGACAAGGCAAGTTCAAGTAAAAACGTTATCCATTAACTCTAGGTTCTAAAAATATAGTTTGTTAGGGTCAACTTTTGGTCACTTTTTGCCGTTTTGAAATTTCAGGTCATTTTTTTAAATATTTTAAGGTAACTTTTAGGTCACTTATGGTCTTTTTATTCTTTTTCTTCTACATAAGGTAATCTTTAAATGACACGGTTTACCAATGTGGAAAAGACGAAGTTGAATAATCTCTTTTCTTGCTTCCTGACTATTGTGGTGGAAAAACTGCATTCTTAACAAACTAATGAAAACTAAGCTGTAGCTGGTTAACGAAAGGTGAGGGTTGGTAGGTGGCGAAACAGATAGTTTTGGGTTGTGACTACAAAGGATGTGATCACGTGAATAACTAAAAATGGATTAGAAGGCGTACAAGGATTTTAAACATGTTTCTATCTATTATTTTCGGCATTTATTCCGAAGTTGGGCGTCCGCTTTCGCCACGTTTTTTCGCTGTTATCTCCTTTGCACACTTTCTGCAACTTATTATTAGGTTCATTAATCCGTGCTCTTCACAAACTTTTAAAAGATTTTGCTCGTTATCAACGTATTACTTCACAAATGTTAAAACTGTTAGTTCATTGCCCTTGTACATTCGCCATGTTGATAACATAAATGCTCGTTTCTTTCCCACAATGCAACTGTTCGGTTACCTTGCGCCAAATAGTTCCCTCCGCTCGCCGTATAGTCCCATGTTTATAGCCGCTTATATATAACAAATAAACAGATTTTTCGAGACTCTTATATATTATCAAGCACACAAACGAACAAATTATCCATATCTTTCCTGTAAATTTTAAAAATATTGCTGGAAACGGACGCCCAACTTTGGAAATTAACCCTTATTTTCATGTAGTCTACACTTGCGAACTTTTATTGTTTAAGAGTGCTTCTTAGCTTTAACTCGGGAGTGAATTGACACTTTCAATACTTACAATGCCGTACAATGGACTGATCAATAGAAATAAATGATCAATGGACTGAAACTAAGTGAAACAATACTTTTTGAATATGAGTGAGAAATGTTAACTAAAAATCCAATGGATATTAAAAATATCACTGTTTAACGAAATAAACGTTTAAGAAAACTCAACTTTTAAAGTCAATTTTTGTGATTTTTAGGGTCATTTTACAGGAATTTTAGTATCATTTTATAGGTCACTTTTTAAAAAAATTTAGGTCAACAACATCCGGGCTCTGGCAATTACAATACCGCACGTAAGGCTACTTACATTTAATGTTTCTGATGAACCTGCTCGTACCCTAAATTACACTGTTCTTGTAACTCACACTTAATACTTAACTTGTACAGGTCTAAGAGAAAATAAAAATATGTATTACAAACAATTACATATGAATGAGCTTCTGTGAAAACACCGACTTCCCACAAAGAAACTTGAATTAGTGTACTGTCACTAGCTTCTAAGGACCGCGTTCGGATTATCGACGTCCCACTGTATTTATATTAATAACAGTTAAGCACTCATAAAGAGAATCTGCACCCTTCGCATATATATGTATAAAGAAAAAAATTAGTACTAGGAGTAGATTTTGTTAAGGAAAAAGTAAACATGTGTTAAATTTATGTATGAATCCGGATTCTAAAACTGCACCTCCCGTTATTTGAAAGGAAAAGACACACACAAAGTAAAAAACGGCGAACTAGTGTACTTTCGGCGCACCACTAGACGGAATTGTTGAAAAGTTATAAATCTTTCATTGGTTTCCCTTTTATTGTCCCCTAAAAGGTTTCCGCTGGGCGACATGAAAATATTTCACGTGCCATAAATAAAATTCAAGGGGGACACAAGAAGTAATGGTAATAGTTTACAAGACCAACTTCTCATCTCCCGTGCACGTGGATACTTCTTACTGTTGAACTACCTACAGAAATGACTCTATATCATGTACAAGTGGTAATAGAATACACGACAAACCCTGAGCATTAGTGAGGGATGCGTCCGTAGGAAGCAGGCGCGTCAGCAGCAATGGATACCCGCATAAACGATTAAGTTAGGTTAGGTTACTTTCGATTAGATTATGTTAACTTTCTATTGGCCCCTCAATTCCAATACTATCCCCATACTAGTAACGCTCCATTTGTAAATATAAAATACAGATTCTGTACTCTGTGCAGAAATAGTATACCGACGGTAGAAAATAGTATCTAATAAAGTCATCTTCTATATGCGCTCTTCTCTGTCGTAAAGCACTTATAACTTTATACTAGCAACCCTACATTTGTTAATATAAATTACAGCTGTATTACTAGTATTTAATTTTGTCTCAAGTAGAAATTTTTTCCTTATATGCAAGTCTTCTCATGCAAAGAACTGTGTGATAAAGAGTGTCATATTATAAAGTTTTTGCAGCGTCATGATATGTTGAAACGTAAAATCAGCTATGCGAAGTGTGGAAAAGAAGTAAAAATTCAAAACAAACGGAATTCTCCTCGCAGTGGGCCATTTGTACCCGGGAAACCAGTGAAGACATTTTGAAAGTAAGAGATATTACTATTATTTAAGTGTTTTTGAAGGTGAAAATTATTTTATGGATTTTTCCACTATCCTTGTTTATCCGTATGCCCCCCGTCGCTGACGCGCCTGCTTCCTACGGACGCACCCCACTCCGTTCGGGCCCCCTGCTGCACTCCTGCCCTGATTCAGTTAGATAGCATTCGTGCTTTTAGTGGCCACCTAGCACAAGTTGGTCGTGGTTTATGCATTAGCTTCTCATTTAGTGCAAGCTCTGATAGAAGAAATCGGGAAATGCAATAAATGAGTGAAAATTTGGTAGAGCCGTCTGCTCGAGTAATGCCCAACGAACCCCTGCGGGGCTTCTAACCCTTTTTTACCTCTACTCCTATTACTACTTATACTATAGATCCGTGTAGTAAAACTGCACAAGGAGTTTATCATGCTTCTTACCTTATTTAAGCCCGTAACTGCACTAATTAACTCTCGTACCAGAATAATGATTTCTTCCCGTACTCGCACTGCCATTTTTCACAAACGTAAAACATATATTTTTATATGATACCTACTAAATGCTTATGCATTTTTCATACGGTGAATAAACAATATTCTGCGGCTAGGCTCCCGTTATTATACTGAATATTATTTACTGTATTCTCTCTCTCTCTCTCTCAATGTTTTGATGCTCCAGGAACTCGTCCGCTGAGCAATACAGACGGTTAAATGGGTATCTATACTTGTAGAGATGAATGGTCAAGGATCAATTTGGGAACAAAATAAACAAACACAATAGAAACAATCACTTCATGTGGAACACTAATTCTGTCGAAGAAACTATATATTACAAACTGCGATGAATAATATAAGCACTGCACTGTTGATCACTTTGACACCATTACAAGTCGTAGTTGTTCACTATGTAATATTGAAGCAGATGATAAAGAACAAGGTGGTTTTTGTTAGCTAGTAAGAAAGACACTGTTACGGGGCTAGTGAAATAAACAGAATGAATGACTGTGTTGAGTATCGGACGGTAGCCAGGCGTTAGAGAGCACTGAAAGGTCAGGTGGTCAATAGAACCTTCAGTTAGTCCACAATAACACAAGCGTGAGGGGCGCTGCTGCTGTTTATATTGCTGGATGGGAGTCTGAGCAGTATGTAGACGAAGGCGAGAATATAAACAATGATGTTTTCTTGTCCAATTATGAGGGGCCTCCCATTTTCTCGTGGTGGGAGTCGGTTCTAGTTGCCAATAATAAATTCCTGGTCCTGATCGTTGTTGTTGTTGGTAGGTTCGCCATTCGGTTTTCCGTTTCTGGAGCAGCATCTCGGCGAAAGATGATGCTGGGAGCCGGAGATGTATCGGTGTGCCATGTTGTGTTGCATATCTGCTCAGGATATCGCTAACTTCGTTCCCAGGGATGTCGCAGTGTGCGGGCGTATGAATTAACGTAACTACTTGATGATTATTATGTAATATTCGAAGCTGTTGGCGAATATTGATGTATAACCATGTATTGGCAGATGCCCATGGGGTTCTACATATACCTTGTAACGCACTAAGGCTATCACTACAAATTCCCACGTTAGGTAGTTTTCGTTGTAGAGCGGCTTTCAATGCCGTGCGAATTGCCCAGCTTTCTGCTAAATAGATGGATGTATTCGGTGGAAGTCGGTGAGTCTCTGCGTAATTAAGCGCTGGTATATAAATTCCTGCTCCAACGACAGATCCATGTTCGGTATGCTGTTTAGAAGCATCCGTGTAAATTAAAATGGTATTTGAGTGATGAGATTGAATGTGGTGTTCCCAGAGATGGCGCACTATCTGAGGCTGATTGGATCGAAGACGTTTGAAAGAGACCACCGGTTGCTCAAGTGTAGGAGAAAGTAAAAGAGTATTGTATTGTGCAGTATAACATGGTAATTTCGGTCCTCGATGCAATTGATTGAGCCAGTTATGTATACTAACGAATGCTCGATATATCCAAGGTAGCTGTTTATAATATGGAAGTCTGGTATGAAGGTTGCTATTGTATAGGAATTGTAATTTTGGTAATAATAGGGAGGAGGTGCAGCATATGCGTTGCAGGAGGAATTTTTTAGCCATAAAATATGTTTTCACTGGGAAAGGAATTATTCCAGCTTCTTCTAAAAGTGCAGAGGAAGGTGCCGTCTTTGGTTGTCGGAATATAATTCGCTGTGTTGTGGCTTGAAGACGGATGTGATGTTCGCTGATCCGTTTAGGTAATGGAGAAAGTAATATTCCGCCATATTGAAGTTTTGCATCCACACATTGAGTACTGACTTGTTGCAGGGATGATATATCTGTTCCCCAACCCTTGTGGCTGATGCAAGACAGCAACTTAAAATAAGGTTGGGCTTTAAGTGCTATTGTTTTGAGATGATGCTTCCAATTTAGTTTAGAATCGAGATGAAAACCAAGATATTGTAAAGTAGGTGTAACTGGTAAAAGAGTGTTATTTACCGTGAGATGGATGGGAGGTTGAAAACGTTTGCGGGTGAAGAGAGTGCAAGAAGACTTCGCCCAGTTGACTGACATGCCGTTTTCAGAGGTCCAGGAGTGAAGTTCGAGGAGAGCGTCGTGCAAAATGCGTATCCCATCCACTATGTTGGAAGTTTTTACATATAACAACATGTCGTCGCAGTATTGTTGAATACGAACCAGTTTTCTAAGGCGTTGATGGAGAGAGAGTGTGTATATATTAAATAAAGTGGGACAGAGACTAGAGCCTTGAGGAATACCCAATGATGTTAAACGATAAGAAGAATATCTGTTATGATATTTGATGCAGATGCGACGTTGTACCAACCAATTATGAGTATATCGGAGAAAAGGTGTAGGAAGTTGGAGTTGTGCCATGTGAGTGATGAGGCGATCGAGAATGATAGAGTCATATGCATGTTCCAGATCAAGTTTAACGGCAATCAAATACTGTCGATGTTGGAATGTGTTCCAGATATCGAGAAGAAGAGCAGCAACCGAGTCCAAAGATGACATGCCTTTCCGGTAACCAGTTAATGTGGGTGGGAAGACTGAATAATATTCCAAGTGCCAGTTCAATTTAGAGAGGATGATCTTCTCAAAAACTTTCACGACGCATGAAATAAGAGTAATCGGACGATAACTCTGAGCCAACCCGATAGGTTTGTGTGGTTTAAGTATAGGGACTACCGCTAAATCTTTCCATGAAGAAGGAATATGTCCTGTCCTCCATATCTGAGAGTAGATTTGAAGAAGTACAGATCGACCATATGGAGATAGGTCGTACAAGTGTTGGTATCTAATCTGATCTCTCCCAGGAGCAGTGGATCGCCGAGCAGTTAACCCCAGATTCAATTCTTGGATGGTGATATTCTTGTAGATTGGTGAATCACACTCCGGATCAAGAAGAGGTTGTATAGTTCGTCTGTCATTCAGTGGTTCTGGAGGCGTGAGAAGGCGATGAAATTCATCAATCCAAGGCGGTAGACTGTCAGTAAGAACTGCGCGTGGAGGAGATCCTGAAATTTGGTTCCGTATAAACGTCCAAATAGAAGACGAAGTAGCCTGTGGGTGGAGCGTGGCACAAAATTGTTGCCAGTGTTGTTTGCGACATTGCTGGATGTATCGTTTATACATCGCTTGGGATTGGCGATAGAGTACATATGTTTGTTGACTCTTTTCGTTAAAAAATGCCTTTTGCTTCTGTTTACTATCATTTAGGAGTTGTTGGCAACGTCTGTTCCACCAAGGAAAATGGGAACGGGATGCTTGGGTTCGAGTCTGGCCAGGAATTTGAGAAGTAGATGGGGAGGCTTCTGATGCTGCTGCTTCTATAATATGTATGAAAGAAGAGGTGTTGATAGGAGTGACTTGTACTGAAAAATACCGGAAAAGTTCGTCGGTCGCATTCTGGTATGTTGTACGATTGTATGATTGAGGAATGCGAGAAACGGTTGGAGCATATGGCGAAAGGTGAGCCTTGGGCGTTCTCGGAAAAGTAACTCCTTCAAGTGTAGTTATAATAGGAAAATGATCGCTGCCACCTGTATATCCATAGACACTCCAACTATGGTTTGCATACAGAGCAGAACTGAGGATGGTGATGTCAGGCGCACTTGGATAACCATTAAGGTTCGGGAGGCGAGTAGCAGTCCCATCATTTGCAATGAGGTGAGTTGTATGGTCCATAGCAGCGAGAAGGTTCCGAGCAGCTACGTTGGTGTAACGATTGCCCCATTTTACACTTTTACAGTTCGGATCACCCCCAATAACACAGGGACCTTGGATTGAAGTAAATAATTGTTGCCAGTAATGAGTTGTAGGAGGGCTGTCTGGTGGGGCGTAGATGTTAATAAAAGTGAGTCCAGCACACAGCACTCCGAGCACTTGTATTTTGGTTGAGCCGGTTGGTGGAAGTGTTGATATAACACGAGCCGGTAAGGAGGTGTGGATACCCAAGGCGATACCTCCGTAGTGGTCATCCCGAGGACGGTGATAAACTCGGTATCCAGGAATTCTTAAGTTGTCTTCAAGGCGGGTCCAGGTTTCTTGTAACATGATGATAGCCGGAGTAAAAAAGCGGCATAGTTGCGATAAAAACACCTCCTTGCCACGAAATTGTTGGAGATTCCATTGTAGTATTCTTAACTGCTGCAACGGAGTCATTCTTGGATATGTTCCAGAAAGCGAATAATTCGTAGTAGTAGCGCCTGTAAATCTAATGCAGTAAGTGGCTGGGTGTCGGACTGAAGTTTGGGAGTTAACTGATGCAATTCCTGTAATAGTTCTTGTTTCTTGGCATGACTAGTATCACGTTCTGGGTTCCAAACTGGCTTCGAAGAGCCGGTGTACAAGGTATCTCCTCTGAACGTGCGAGTTCGTCTAACCGGAGAGGATCCTGTAGAGTCTAGTAAGGCACGTTCTTCTGTGGAAGAGTAATTGGTTGGGGTTGGAATAAACGATTGTTTCTGTGAAGCCGATTGGATAGAATCATGTCCAGTAGGTCGTCGTCGTTTTGGAGAAAGAACGTGGCGATGTTCAGCGGGGAGTTCTATTTCTTTACGAGGAGGTCGTTGGGGTTTGGGAGAATAGTGGTAAGAAAGGTTGTTAACTTTCGTGGAAGAGGAAGGAATTGGCTGGCGCTCGGGTGTGAGCTGCTGAGGTAATGCAAGGAGTGGGGAGTAGAAATTAGAGGTAGGTACACCCGAGGAAGGGTTAGGAGATGAGCGCTGCAATGGAGGCACTCGTTTTTGCGCTTCGTTATAAGATAATTTTTCCAATACCATGAGTTGATTAATTCGCTCATGTCGTTTCCGGGCCGGGCAGGTACGTTCAGTGGCTGCATGCGGTCCGTGACAATTGATGCAGCAAAGTGGCTTAGTACAATTGTTAGTATCATGTGAATCTCCACATTTAGCGCATATTGTTTGTTTGGAGCGGCACCCAACTTTTCGGTGTCCCAGGCGGAAACATCCCCCCCAGCACTGTTTGACTGAGGGGATATACGTTGCTACTCGGAATTTCGAATAGTAGAGCGAGCATTCCTCTGGCAGATTTTGAGAGGCAAAAGTAAGTACCACTGTGGTGGTGGGGACGAACTCATTATCGTGCCGGCGATGAATGCGGCGGATATGCGTTATTTCAGCCCTACTTTTTATATCTGATTTGAGTTCGGCATCCGTTATGTCAGTGTCCACCCCTGTGATCACTCCAACGGAATGTGTGGCGTAGGTTGGTATGTATGCTTTCCATCCGTTTTCTCGTAGAATCGGGTTAGTAAGAAAGTCATTAGCTTGCTGTCCGGTATAAAAAAGCACTTTAATTAGATTTCGTCCCGTAGGTTGAAAAGATTTTATTCCTGGAACCTTATTATGAAATAGTAGTCTACCAAGACTTGAGGGGTGTTTGCGCCCAATATTTGTATCGGTATTAGAAGAAGGATCAGATGTCACGTGCACTACGAAATCAGGAAAGTGATGGTTTTGGTACAGATTCACCGGTGGTATAGTTTCAACGGTGACTTCTGACGCTATAGGGATTGCAGAATCAGCAAATGTAGTGTCTGTGGGAGGGTCCGTGACCATGGAATGTGCAGGAGGAGGGTCTCCTCCCGATTGTTCAGCCATGATTAACACTTCCCTATATTAGATAATGCGTAATATGAATTATATGAATCACTGTCACAATGAGAACAAATTAAGGAAACACTTCAAGTAATAACACTCAGCACTTCACTCGCGATTATGTAATCACTCGACTACACAGTACCACGCGCGAAACCGAACTCCTAATAAACATCACCTGCAATAGTACCTATTTACTGTATTTTAGTCAGTATTTATATTTTCCACTTCTTCTTCTTCTTCTTCTTCTGCGAATGCTACAAACAAAGACGAAGATCTTCTTCTTCTTTTACTGCGGTTACTACTTGACTTAGCGAGGATCGATCTCCCGTCAATTATAGACGGTGTTTTCAAAAGAAACAGATAAGATGCGAAATAACGTAGATCTTTGTAAATAAAGATAATAGGCAGTAAGAACAGGTAGCGATAAGGTGAAAATTAACGAATCTACATTAAATGGATCAGAACCTTGAAATTTATGAAGAATAGAGAGAAATGGCTGGTGATATTGTTGGTGTAGGGGACAAGAGAAAATGATATGATTGATGGAGACAGTATCGAGATCACAGTTAAAAAGTGGAGTAGTTCGTCTTCGAAGATATAAACCGTCGGGGAGTATACAGAATGTGAAGTCTGTTACGGAGCAGGAAATGAAGGTAGGAGGGAGAGAAAGTTTGATGAATGAACCAAGATGGAGAACGGAGAGAACAACGTTGGTGCCAGTACCACCGTGCCTTTGTACATGAAGTACTATAAGCAGTCCATCGTTGACAATGAAGTGTAGTAAGTCGTGAAGAAAGGTCTATAGGTGAGACTGCAAGATCAATGGGAGTGCCGTGCAGGGCTCCGAAACAAGCTGCGGCATCAGCTAGAACTGGGAAAAACCAATCTGAAAGCATGTGTCTGTATCGGTCGACGTTCACAGTAATGCCATCTCCCTCATAGTCTTCAAAAAAGTACGGGCCAATGACTCCTCCTGGCCAGAACCCACACCACACAGTCGTGCCTTGAGGATGTATCTGTTCTTCCATAGTCACTTGCGGATTTTTTGTACCACAAATTCTGCAATTCTGCTTATTGACGTACCCACCGAGATGGTAGTGTGCCTCAGCTGAAAAAATTATTCTTGTAGTGAAGTTCTCGTTCTCCGCTTGTCGAGCCAATAAACATTGAGCAAAACGATTCTCTTTCCATGATCTGTAGGCCTCAACTCTTGTGTAAGTTGAATCTTGTATGCATGCATTTTCGGAGCTTTCGACAGGATTTCATGCAGTCTCTTGGTAATAAATTCAATTGTTGAGCTCGTCTGCGAACTGCTTTCATCGGGCTTACTGTCACACTGGCACGCACGACAGCAATGTTTTCTTCTGTTCGAACAGAACGTGGTTTTCCAGTTTGCTTAACATTTAACACTGACCCTGTGGTCTCAAACTTCAGAACCAACTTCTGAACTCATGATTCAGTAGGAGCAACATTGCGTCCAAGTGTCACACGCAAATCACGAATGGTTGCCGTGGGACTTTCCTTGTTTCTGTAATAACTTTTAAAAACTTGGACGCGTTGCTTTGTTATCAAATACTTCATGCCAAGATAAACACCAACCAACAATGCTCACCACACAGGCTACTAAACGGAAGGATAGAGGATAATAAACAAGGTAAAACCACGGCTGCCAACCGTCATATGACAAAATGGTGCGAAATTCAAATTCGTCCTTATTCCCCGGGCACCCTATAGTATAGTAGAGTAAACTCTGACGATATAGAAGACGAATTTTATAATTATCCAGAAGGATTTCGAAGTCCAGGGAAGAGATTATGGAGATTGTAGGAGAGATTTAGAATCAGTGCCGATACATATAGAGGGATACTGATACTGAAGAGAATGAGGAAGAGTACAAATAAGGTAAAAGCTTCAGTGAGAAAAGTAGTGACATAATGGGGTGGTTTAAAGCTGAAACATTGCTGAAGAGAGGAATCGTAAATAGCTGATCCCAAATACAAGCCATGGCCAGAACCATCGCGGTACAAGTGCACAGTGTGCTGAGGGAGAGGAGGAGTGGATGAGGAGAAACAATGTTGGTAAGAGAGGGGAACGAAAAGGTAGTCGGGAGGGTACTGGAAAAAATGATAGAAAAAGATTGGCAAAAAACTGGATAGCCATGCAAGTAGCAAGGGAGCATATATGTGCGCTGGATATGTAACAGATGTAGTGCAATTTCTAACTAACTGTTGTATATGAAAGGGAGAGATGCGAGATATGGAGAACGTTTGCGGCTTGTATGAAGGTGTCGGAGCAGAGTGAGTTTAGGGAGGAGAAAGGATCGGGTAAATTGGAATTGTTGAAGACGGAATTGTTGAAGACGGAATTGTTGAAGACAGAATTTGTCTGAGATGTTTCAGCTGAATTGGTAAGGGTGGAACTCGGGTCTCAGAATAAAGCGCAATAGCAGCAGTGGAGGAAGGAAGGCTAAGAGCACGGCAGAGAGTAGTATATTGAAGGTATTGGAATTTTTGAAAGACCCTAGAAGGAGGGGGAGTCCAACGTAAAAAAGAGTCTAAGACGATTCTGAGGTATTCAACAACGGGACGGCGAGAAAGAGTAATACCGGTAAATCTAAGGGAGGGTAGGGTGGGAGTGCTTTTCTGGGTAAAAACGAGAAAGGAACTTTCGTTCCAGTTTACTCTTAAGCCATGTTTGGAACACCAGGAGGAGGATGTGATGAGAGCTGAAATGAGTTAAGGTATAGCAAGTTGATGGGAAGTAGAAGAAATATAGAAGGTTAAATCATCATAATAGGAAAGAACCCGTACTGTGTTACTGGTTTGGCGGAGAATAGGGGCCAGAAAGAGATTGAACAAAAGAGAAGATAATACAGAATCTTGAGGAAGACCTTGGAAAGTGGTGCGACCTTCAGAGAGTTAGGAACCGAGTCGAAGATACAAGGAACGTTGGACCACAAGACTGTAAATAATACAGAGATATTTCGAAGGGATGTCTTGTTGCCAAAGTATATCTATGAGGTCTTAAAGGGGAACAGAGTTATAAGCCTGAGAAAGGTCAATGAATACTTCAAAAACAAACTGGGTATGGGAGAAAGCAAGCCAAATATCGGAGATAAGAACGGACAGACAGTTGGAAACGCTGGAACTAAGTCGACAACCGTATTGTTGTTTGTAAAATAAAAGGTGGTGTTCAGAGAATCATTGGAGGAGTTGTTTCAGGAGATGTTCAAAGATCTTTAAGAGACATGAGTAGAGGGGATAAGATGAGTGAGTTCAGACATGGTGAAAGTAAGATGGATAGGGGTGGATGGTTCTAGAGAATAAAGAGGAGAGAGCCAGAGAAGAGGGAAGAAGCACGTTGATTGGGCTAATTATGAATGGACTTGATGGAGCCAGGGAGAGGAAATAGATTCACCAGAGAGAGGGCGATACGTCTTGTTACCAAGGAACCGGTAAAATTTCCAAATGGAGGATAAAGAGGAACCATAACTTAGGGTTGAACAAAATTGTCGCCAGGCATTACGACGGGTTTGTTGAAGAATATGGGTCGTGGTGGCTTGGGGTTTGTTGATATAACAGGAAATTGGAATAGGAGGGAGTGGCGAGGTATGTTTTAAGGGCTTGACGCCTTCGGAAAATCCATTGTTGACATTCCCAATCCACCATTTAGGATAAGGAGACCGGACAATGGAGGAAAGGATTGAGTGAGAGGCATCAGGGTGGGAGTGTGATACTGCCTGGGAAAGGCAAGAACATAAAGCAGTGTGGAGATGTAAAGGATTGCGAGACGAGGAAGGAGGAGAGAAATGATCAAAGCAGGAAGAATAAAGGGACCAATCGAGGTTAGTAGAATATGGGTGACCTTTAGAGGATAAGAAAGGAAAGGGAGGAGAAGTAGAGTTATGTAAAATGATGGGGAAGTGATCACTGCCGTAGGGGTCGGAAGAAACAGTGCATGTGAGGTGGCTAGAGTAAGCAGGAGAACAAAAGACAAGATCAGGAGCGGTAGGAAATTGGCGGTGACGGGGAAGACGTGTAGGAGTGCCGGTATTGAGAAGATTACAGGGTAAGGAGGGAAGTAGGCGATGTAAAGCAGAGACAGCTGAATTGGAAAAGGGAGCCCCAAGTACGGGTGGGAACAATTTACGTCACCGCCTGCAATCCAGGGAGGGAAAAAGAAATTAAAAAGATAGAGCCAGTGATGATCAGGAAGGTGAACGTGATGTGGAATATAAAGGTTAACCAGGATGAGAGTAGTAATGGCGACACTCTATCTCACTCTTGATAATCCAATTTGGGGTCCCATGGACCATAGTGAATGAATGAGAGATGCTTTGGCCCGGGATTGCGTCACCTGTTGAAATTTTGCTTATGCTTAGTTAGGGACCATGGACGCTGGTGCGAATGAGTCAGAGGTACCTTGGCCCGGCTATGACGTCATTGAATTAGGATTTCTGGGTTAGAAGTCATGATGATTTTTTTAAAATTATTAAAAACATATTCTTGATGATTTATTACGTTATGAATTAGTACAGGTTTATGAATGCTTTTTATTTTTTGTTCCCTTTTATGGCATATATGGAGATTGTATCCTTTTGATGAGATGGACTAACACTGGTGCAAATGAAGTCTTTAGATTTACGTCCCACGATTAAGCCGGTTAGGCTAAAGGAGACGGTGACGATAAAAAATGAATGAATTGGTGGAATGAAAGTGGAGTATTTCGAGCATAATGTTGCCCATCACAAAACTACTTTCGCGGGGTTTGAACCAGGGACTCCATTCATCAGAGGTGAACACCACTACTCTCTCTACTGGTGCGAATGAATTAGAGGTATTTGGTTTGAGCTAATGTGTTTGTTTGACGTTGGGGTGACCCTATTTCACTCTTGATTATACAATTTGGGACCCCACATGGACCATACCGTTAATGTGAATGAGTTAAAGATGCTTTGGTCCGGGATTGCATTACCTATTGAAATTTTGCTTATGTTTACTTAGGCGCCAGGGAATGCATAGGATCATTTAGGGCACATATGCTCATCTTGATCCACGTGACGAGAGGGACCTCTTTCCCTTTGATGAGTATAAAATATTAAAATTTGGAAGTTTTTTTTAACTTATCCTTTTACTTTTGATGAGACATTTTCGTTATATAATAGAGTACAATGGTTTACTTTTAAAATTGGAGTCATCGTTCCCTTTGATGAGTATTGATTTTGGAGCCTTATTACGTATATGATTATATAGAGGCGTATTTAAAATTATTCCCTTAAATTTGATAAGTACTTTGTGATCCATTTTGTTCCGCTTCAGGGTGAACATGAATACCTTACATGTGTTGATTACTATGTTATAGACATTGCAATCGTCCCGAGTTCGATTCTTGGTGTTAGTTTCAGGAAATGTTGAATTTAACGTCCCCGCGAAAACGATGGTGATGAGAAATGATAGCACGAAACAGGGGAAAACATGAATTTACTTGACTGAGGATTCAAGCACAGACCCACACATTAGAGACAAACGCTAAGCGACCGTGCTCCATTGAGAACTTTTAGTTTGTTGATTACTACGTTATAAACATTGCAATCGTCCGAGTTCGATTCTTGGTGCTAGTTTCAGGAAATGTTCAGTTGAACGTCCCCTCGCGGCTAAACGAAACGACGATAATGAGAAATGATGAAATGAGAAAACATCATAAACTAACTTCCTTGCGGATTGAAGCAGAGACCCCACACAGAAATTAGCACTGAGCCACCGTGCCCCATTGAGTTTTTAATTTTATGTGCGAGCAGTTTTGCGTATAAAAAGAAGACGAGCAGATTTAAACAGATTATGTTACATTACACATTTCTGCTCGTTGTTACGCATAGAAGTTTGTTATTGTGAAATTGGAGAATATGCTTTTACGAAGAGTACTACATCAGCATTTTTCTCAGCTGAGGGACTTTTAAAGCTCAACTTTACATTTATATCCAAAACAGTTTCGTAACATATCGATGAGTGTTACATTTTTCAATCAAGTTTATGAAAAATGAACACATTTTAGATGTGTTAATTTGAATGTTGTAAGAAACTAACGAGTCAACGGTATGATGTCATAAATAGAATTGCGATACTAGGTGTCGTAATTATTGATGTGTAAGGAGAAAAACGTGAATAATGTCACAACCAATCAGATTGTTTCTTACATAACGTTTGGGCTCATGATACATGATGAGAACTGTGTTTTCATTGGTTCTCCGTGATGTCATTTATTAATTTCCTTGTTTTTGATTGGTTAATGATGACGTTACTTTATAGTTGAACACGTTTCTGACCTAAATAAAATTCTAAATTTCATTTTCAAGTCCTACTTTCACGAAGATCGTGAATGAACGAAGGTGTACCTTTGTGTCAGCGTAACTTTACTCCGTTCCTTGAATTCTCAATATGAATGGAGTGCTTTTGAAATGTATTGCGCATGAGGATAACATTGCTATCACTGTTTTACTTTTAGCATGAAATATTTGGTTTATAAGAGAGCGAATGGAAGAATTAGTGAGAGTACTCCGAATAAACTCATGCTTACTTGGCCGGGGGTCTAAATAGGGATTCACACATTAGAAGTAAGCACGAGAAATGATATGATTTGTTGATTTTGGTTAAGCGTCCCTTCAGTACTGGGGCTAGGAATACAGCTTAATGTTGAATCTGAGCGCATACTGGGTGTTGAACCCGGTCCAGAGGTGCATAACGCCAACCACTTAGCTATGAGGAATCTCATTTTCTGAAAGTTACCATTAACGTAATTTTAAAATTACAAAATTTTAGTTTTTCATAAAACTACGCACGAATTTGTTCCCCTACAGCGTGCCTTTTAACAGTGAGACATGGACCTTCAGTTTAATGTGGGATCTGATCTCCCGTCGAGAATCGAATTCGAGTCTTCCTTGTTTAATCTCTTAGTTCGAAAAAGCAAGCGCATGAGATTTTGTTTTCGTTTCATGTTCGTCAACGTTTCAAAGTTCAGTGTGACGGGAAAATGATTATTACAATGATTCTCTCAGTACGGAAAAGAATTTCATTCATTCTTTTTATCACTACAGAAACTTAGGTCAGTTACATGTTGATGTTGGTTCCGGGTTTGATTTAAAGTATGATAATATTAATAAAATTTTTAACAGGACAACTATTTGAGATATGATAATTCTTTAGGATTGATCGTGTACTCATTTTGATACCGTTAAACTTGTAAGCGAATTCTGATCTGGGAATTCAATTTTAATTCGTGCTTTTTTTTAATCTTTTCTCGTTTTAGATATTTGTTTTCTTTGCCTATTCCTTTTTGTTTTACCTTACGTTTTCCTATTTGAATATGGCTATTTCTGGTTTTACTGTCTGGCGAGAAATCAATCGACATTATCGGCGTTTTAATCTCGAAGGAGGAATGCTGGACATTCAAATTAATGCTCCGACCAATGACATTAATATTGTTGAGTGGGTTCACACCTCCTTTCAGCATATGTTGGATTACTTATTGGAAAATGTCGACGAATCATCGATGGTTGGATTATCGATTTTATCTCACGATGAAAAGAACAAGCCGTTTTATTTATCTTTTCGCCGTGCAAGTAATCTAACACTGGAGACTTTATAGGCTTCCTTCGATCTCATCATTCAAAGTAACGATAGTTTTATTATGAACGAACCGTTCATTGTACATTTTCATCATGTGGATGTGCCACGTGGATTTGGATTGGTGCGTCGAGGTCTTTTATCAAACGACGAGTTATTAAAGTGCAAGAATGGCATTTTACGTGTAAAAAAATACCGACAAGAAATGTTTAGCTTATGCGATTGTGATTGCTATTGGACTGAAAAAATATAAAGATACAAATAAGAAACTGTACAGACAATATCAGAACCAGAGGAAGTGTGTCGTTCTCCCTGACGTATATGAACTTTTGTTCAGATCCTCAATGAATTTAGAGCATGGGGGATCCGTGGAAGAATTGAGACGCCACTTGACCGATTATAATCTTACCATATACACCAGGTTTTCCGCAGAAGATATTCTGTATGAAGGGCCGGGTAGCGAAGACAAAATTCCAATCAATTTAATGTGCATCAATTCTCATTATGACATCATCACATCATTAACGTCCTTTTTTTCTACCAACTATTACTGTGTAGCTTCCCACAAAAGATATGATCATCTTAATAGACAGAACTGTTCGGCCATGTGTGAGAAATGTTTGCAGAAACCGCCATGCAGTAAGACCAATACGGAGAAGATATGCCTAGAATGCAATCGTGAATTTTATGGTGAAATACGCTATAGAAATCATCTGACTGTACCATATCATAAGGGCCAGCCAATATGCAAGATGGTGAAACAGTGTTCCAAATGTTTACGCATTTATTCGTTTCTCCGTACAGGAGAAAGACATCATTGTTCAGATTATTTTTGTAACGTGTGTCGTAAACACGTTATGTCTACCCACCAATGCTACATGAAGCCTGATACGACTCAATTAAAACCTGGAGTTCTATCAGTGTTACATGCCAAGAAGGCTATGATTGTTTTTTATGATATCGAAGCCACACAGGATACTTTCTTTGATGATGATACGTTCATTCATAAGCCCAATTTACTGGTGGCCCATCAAGTATGTTACAACTGTGTTCAAGATGAATATATACATCTGTGTGAAGTTTGTGGACAGCGGGAACATAATTTTCCAAGATGATCCGATCAATGCCTTTCTTGCGTATCTACGTCAACCAAGACCCAACATCAAACTTATTTTCTCTTTGGCACATAACTCTAAGGGAAATGATGGTCATTTTATTCTTAAATCCTTAGTGGAAGAACATGAATTGAAACCTACTTTGATCTTGAACGGAGCAAAAATTTTAAGTGTGAATCACTTATCGTTTATTGACTCCTTAAATTTCATGCCAATGGCTTTAAGTAAATTATCCAAGGCATTTCATTTACCAGCGACCAAAGGATATTTTCCACACTTTTCTTAATACTGCTGCAAATCAAGTGTATGTGGGACCGGACATCCATTATTATGGTGCAGATGAAATGAAAGTGGATGAACGACAGAAATTCATGACATGGTACAACGAACACCAGAACGATACGTTTATTTTCCAAGAAGAATTGGTGAACTATTGTGTCCAGGACGTCAATGTACTTCGAATGGCTTGTATATCTTTCATGACCACTTTTGAACAAGAAACCCACGTCAATCCATTCCTGGAGGCTATCACTTTGGCGAGTGCGTGCAATTTAGTATTTCGACGAAATTCTTAAAACCCAATACTATTAGCATTCTTCCTGTACGAGGATACCGTCACAGAAACAACCAGTCACGGATTGTTTTGCAGTGGCTTGCCTACATGGAGGAAAAAGAGGGGCATCCAATTCTACATGCAGCAAGAGGAAAAGAAGTTTACGTTGCTGGTTTTCATCTGGACGCTTACTACAAACATCCCGATACTGATAAGGAATACGTGTATGAATTTCAAGGTTGTAGAGTCCATGCCTGTTCTCTCTGTGTCCCTACAGGTCGTGATCGCTACGAGAGAACACAGCGTAAAATGAAATTATTACGATCCATGGGATATAAAGTACATGAAATGTGAGAATGTGAATTTCGTCAAGTGTTAAAATCCAATCCAGCATTGGCCTCTTCTTTAAGCACACATCCTTATACTAATAAGACACCATTAAATCCAAGAGACAGCTTCTATGGTGGCCGTGTTAATGCCATTAAATTTTATCACGTCGCAAATGAAAATGAGGGAGAAGAAATTAAATATTTGGATATTGTTTCCCTGTATCCATATGTGAATAAATGTGGACGGTATCCAATAGGGCACCCACAAATTTACCTACAGGGAGATCAAGAAATGCCCGCCATTCAAGATGTCAACGGATTAGTCAAGTTAAAGATTTTGCCTAGCAGAAATGTGTTCATCCAGTACTTCCATTTCGCTCAAATAAGAAGTTGTTTTTTCCACTTTGTCCTGCCTGTGCCACAGCATTAAATCAAAATTCTGAATGTACACATACCGACACTGAACGAAGTCTAACAGGAACGTGGGTGTCCTATGATATTCAAAAAGCCATTGAACTTGGTATCATTGAAATTTACGAAATTTGGGATTACGACATCACCGTATATGATCCAGAAACCAAGACTGGCGGATTATTCAGCGAATACATTAACACATTTCTGAAATCTAAGCTAGAAGCTTCTGGATGACCTGCCAATTGCGTCACCGAAGAAGAAAAGCAGCAGTATATTCAAGTGGTACAACAACGTGAAGGCATAACTTTGGATGCAGCAAATATAATGACAAATTTAGCACGTCGTAATCTTGCAAAACTCTGTTTGAATGCCTTCTGGGGACTCGCTATAAGAGACAATTTCAGCCAAGCGACCATCATTAACAACCCCAAAGAACTGTATCAGAAATTAACTGCTCCAGATATAAAAGTCAACCAAATTTTACCTGTTAATGATTCGTTGTTATAATTTTATTGGCAGTATGAAGATGATGTTCCAGTACAAAATCACAATGCTAATGTTGTCCTTGGAGCATTTACAACGTGACAAACTCGTCTGGAACTCTACAAATATTTAGAATTGCTGCAAGAAAGAGTACTATATTTCGATACAGATTCCGTGATATTCACGCAGCGACCATCAGAGCCCACAATAGAACCAGAAGTATTTCTTGGTTCAATGTCAAATGAACTGGAATCAATTGAACCAAAAGCATACATTAAAAAATTCGTGTCTGGTGGAACAAAACACTACGCTTTAGAAATCTAGGACCCCGACACGAAATCAACCAGTTATGTATGCAAAATTCTTGGATTCACACACAATTATACAGCAAGTCAAAAGTTAAATTTCAATAGTCTGGAGCAAATGATCGTTAATCAATCCAGTGAAAAAAAATCTCCATTAGCACGCCACACAAAATTTACAGAACCCACGATCATCAGCTTGTCACAAAAGCTGAAGAAAAGAAGTACAGTTTCAACTATAAAAAACGCCGATTAATACCAGACACATACGAAACATTGCCCAAAGCCGAAACAGAATAGCAGCCATATTTTTCCCTAATCCCACCAACAACACCTCCCAAAGACGGGCAAAAAATCAACCCCAATACGAGACATGCTTCAACGATGCACGAGTTCCTTTTGATGACACAGCGGAGACAAACTCAGGTGCATAAGATGACATCACCTTACAGAAACCAGTGGAGAAAAAAAGGAATTCAGGTACGTCACATTTGCTTTTCTTTTTCTCACCTCACTCTCTCTCGATCAGTTAGTTTATGTTCTTGTTAGATGTTACTCATCTGTTTTTCTTCTTTTACAGAAAACAAATAAATATTACCACGTATATTCATATGTTTTATTTTCTCTTTACAGAATTTGTACTCGTCACGGAAACGTCTTTCTTCGAAGAGAAATAAATGCACACAAACATGGAGAAAAAAAGAAATTCTGTATTCTATTTCACATGCTAAAAATAAATGTACAGAAACATGAAAAAAAAGTAATTCTGTGTTTTATTTCACGCGATTTCAATTTCTTTTTCTGAATCAGTTTACCGGTAAATAAAATTTCTCAAAACAATATTTTACGGTAAAAAGAATCAAACTAAATTTTTGTTTAAGAACTTTTTTCGTGTATGAAACAAAATTCTCTTTCAGAAAAGTTTTTGTGAACGAAACAAAATTGTTTTCAGAAAATTTTTTGTGTACGAAACAAAACTGATTTAGATTTTTTTGTGTACAAAACAAAATTGTTTCATAAAATTTTTTGTGTACGAAACAAAACCGTTTCAGAAAAAAAATATGTACAAAACAAAATCTGTTTCCAAAAAATTTTTTGTGTAAGAAACAAAAAATCAGTTTTCGTCACGAAACTGCTCCGACTAAATGAATCGATTCATCCTGATAGTGGTGGCAACACTGGAAAATCACGCAACTATTATTGTGGTATCGCTCAGGCACTGAGTTACAGCAAACACAACTAGATTCGAACCAACAATCCTAAACGTCTGATTCATCTCTAAATACATCCAACTAAACAATAATGTTATGTTTATACGTTTTAATGCCAACGCTTAGCACTGAGTCAGCAAGGTTTCCTTCAAGATCAAAGTCGCACACGAAGTAATAAAGATGACAACACAGACCTTCTATCTGTCTATATGAAACATAAACCTAGTGTAAAAACTGCTCACACCGAAATATGTAATGTAACACAACCTGTCCATGTTCTTTTCATACGGGAAATTACTCGCACCGAAGGGGGCATGGTGGCTCAGTGCTAAATTTCTGATGTGTGAGGTCTCTGCTTCAATCCGCAAGGAAGTTAGTTTATGATGTTTTCTCATTTCATCATTTCTCATTATCGTCGTTTCGCTTAGCTTTCGAGGGGACGTTAAATTCAACATTTCCTGAAACTAACACCAAGAATCGAATTCGGGACGATTGCAATGTCTATAACGTAGTAATCAACACATGTAAGGTATTCATTTTCGCTCTGAAGCGGAACAAAATGGATCACAAACTACTTATCAAATTTAAGGGAATAATTTTAAATACGCCTCCATATAATCATATAACGTAATAAGGCTCCAAAATCAATACTCATCAAAGGGAACGATGATTCCAAATTTTAAAAGTAAACCATTGTACTCTATTATATAACGAAAATGTCTCATCAAAAGTAAAAGGATAAGTTAAAAAAAACTTCCAAATTTTAATATTTTATACTCATCAAAGGGAACGAGGTCCCTCTCGTCACGTGGATCAAGGTGAGCATATGTGTTCTAAATGATCCTATGCATTCCCTGGCCCCTGAGTAAACATAAGCAAAATTTCAATAGGTAATGCAATCCCGGACCAAAGCATCTCTAACTCATTCACATTAATGCTATGGTCCATGTGGGGTCCCAAATTGTATAATCAAGAGTGAAATAGGGTCACCCCAACGTCAATACCAAATACCTCTAATTCATTTGCACCAGTAGAGAGCGCAGTGGCGTTCACCTCTGATGTATGGAGTCCCTGGTTCAAACCCCGCGAAAGTATTTTTGTGATGGGCAACATTATGCTCGAAATACTCCACTTTCATTCCACCAATTCATTCATTTTTATCGTCACCGTCTCCTTTAGCCTAACCGGCATAATCGTGGGACGTAAATCTAAAGATTTCATTTGCACCAGTGTTAGTCCATCTCATCAAAGGGATACAATCTCCAAATATATGCCATAAAAGGGAACGAAAAATAAAAAGCATTCATAAACTTGTACTTATTCATAACGTAATAAATCATCAAGAATATGTTTTTAATAATTTAAAAAAAATCATCATGACCTCTAACCCAAAAATCGTAATTCAATGACATCATAGCCGGGCCAAGGTACCTCTGACTTATTCGCACCAGCGTGCATGTCCCCTAAGTAAGCATAAGCAAAGTTTCAAGAGGTGACGCAATCCCGGGCCAAAGCATCTCTCATTCATTCACTATGGTCGATGGGACCCCAAATTAGATTATCAAGAGTGAGATAGGGTGTCGCCATTACTACTATGAGAAAGTAAACGGTGACCATTTGACATTGAACCTCTGGGTAGTGGATGTAGGATGTAGAACGTAAGGTAAAGTGTTATAAATGCCGAGAGAGAATCCCCCTCGACCGTCTGGGCGAACATCATGAAGCCAATGGTAGGAAGCAGGCCTGTAGCTAGGAGTGGGCGAGGGGGCTGAGCCCCCCTGTGGCTACCTTCAGCTCCCCCTGAAACTTTCACCAGTGTTTTAAATGCTTCTATATAAAGAAACGAGCAATGCATGGAAACATTGTTTTTGTTTTATCGTATTCAGACTTTGGCCACAAACTAAAGTTATGAGAAATACTTTGTTGGAAGCAACATTTCATTTCTTTTGCCAACTACACTCCTTCAGTATTTTTATAAATATAAACCAGAATAAACCAGATGGTTATGTCTTCTTATTCTGTTTCAACCCGATTACAGTTGGTATACAAAGAACGCCGTTGTTAGGCCTGGTGGCTTGTGCCATAAATAAGTCATCTTCGAATTCAAGGAGGAAGGTTAGGGATGGAGAGTTGCTGTTGTAAAATGAGTTGGGGGGAAAAGCCACCAAACAAAAAGAGAATGAGAGGAAATGTTTTGTTTTCTTCCCCATCTTGCCAATTTTTATCGGCGTACAACAGAGGTTTGAAAATATAGATTTTTCATGGCAGTACAGTAAATCTTCTTCTACGATCCACAAGTACTTTCGGATGTAGGGTCAGTATAGTAGGCGGAGTGGCTGTTTTATTGCCCCTTCTACTGCCTCTCTTGGTGTCAGTCGGTAATCATCAGATTTTCTTCGACATCAATAGATAACATTTGTTCATACGCGTAGTTCGTGTGCGTGCCTTAGAGAAGTCAATGTTCCGCAGTGGTGGGTGTTTGTCTGTTTTAACTGATTGCGTACGCATCGTGATGTGTTCTGCGTTCTTTCTGCAAGCACAGTGAGGTTTTTTTTTTTTTTTTACATTAAGATTTCAGCGTAAAAATGGATAAATTTATAATACGTACGAAAGTCACTAGTGACCCCGTTGTTTCCGTTCCATCATCAGGAAATGACAAAAACAAGAATATCAGTACTATACCACAAGATATTTCAAAACCGGGGGAAAATATTAAACAAATAAAACTGGAATCTTATCCTCGGAATAAAGACGGACGATGCTTTCAAACAGAATGGTTTCAGAGATTTGCGTGGTTGGAATATTCGCAATCCCGGGATGCTGCGTTTTGTTACGCATGCAGACAGTTTCAACCTTATGGATGTAAAGAAGTAGCCTTTACATCTAAAGGTTTTAGTAACTGGAAGGCCGCTCTTGAAAAATCAAAAGCAGATTTTAAAAAAAACATGCCGCAACAACCACACATATCGTTGCGATGAATATGTGGGCAGAGAAACAAAAGCGCACAGCTGTAGGGAAACCAGTGTCACTTTTAGTAAATCAAAGTGTACTTGAAAAAAAATCAGTATTATGTAAAGAGCATCGCGGAAATTATTCAGTTCCTAGCTGTGAATGAATTACCAATGAGAGGAACTTATAATGTTGAAGAACACGAGGAACAGAGCCTCTTCCGAAATATGTTTGAATATACACTAATAAAGGACGGGAAACTGGCCGATTGTTTCTAACAAATTTCTCAAAATGCTTCCTATTTATCTCCGGAAATCCAGAATGATATAATTCGTGATGACAGATACTGTTCGAGAAAATATTGTTGATGACACTAACAGTGTAGATGTGCCATGGTTCACTCTATTGGAGGATGGAACACGTGACAAAAACAATCGAGAAAATGTGGCTATCGGTATTCGATATGTGAAGGACGGAAAAGTTCGTGAGTCTATTTTAAGCATAGAAACTCTGCCATCTCTTAGTGCCGATTCCTTTGCCGATCTCACACTTAATGTTCTTCGGGACTATGGTTTAGATTGCACAAGACTATTGAGCCAGTGTTACGATGGGGCTTCTGTGATGAGCGGGAAGAAGGGTGGAGTGCAAGCAATAATACAGCAACGACTAGGACGTGATATTCCTTACATACATTGTTTCAATTAGAGACCTGCACGGGCCGGGCCCAGCCCGAGGCCCGAAGCCCGGCCCGGGGCCGGGCTTGGGCGGGCCGATTCTGCTATTTCTTTGGGCCGGACCGGGCTTGGGCGGGAAAACACTGTTATTTCTTTGGGCCGGGCCGGGCTTGGGCTGGTCGACACTGATTTCTCTTCAGGTCGGGACGGGCGGGGCTGATCAATTGCAATTATTTAATAATTATAGACTTTCGTTAAATGATAATTGGAATAAAGCCAAATGTTGAAGAAGTGTGTCCGTGAAAAATGTTACAAAGAATGCAATAGATATTTACAGTTTGTGTTGCTTAGCGGCTCCACTTTCACTATAGAGGATTGCAGGCATTATGCGGTAAATTAAGCTCTGACCTTGACCTTCACTGAACTCAAAATATAACAAGAAGGGGTGGGAATGTTTTGCCTGTCGCTAAACTATATTGCCATCTTCACTTTATGCTAAAAATCAATTAAGTTAGATTGTTGTTACAGGGAATGGAGTTTCTGTTCTCTCGATGACAGGCAAAGTTCTAGGAGGCAATGGTACAATTTGGGAGGCAATGGTACCATTTGGGAGGCAAGCGTCAGGTTCTGAACCAGAGTTTAGAAAATATTTCTGAGGGTTAGGTCAAATTTAGTACTAAATTTTGAGAGAGATTGGGGCTCGAGCTAATTAAAAAAATTATCGGGTCGGGGTCGGGCCAAAACTTTTAAAATTTATCGGGCCCGGGCCGGGCTTGGGCCAAGAATTTTAAAACCTTATCGGGCCGGGCCGGGGTCGAGCCGAAAATCTCCAAAACTTTGGGCCCGACCTCCAAAATCGGGCTGGGCCGGGTCTAGGTACGTTCGGGCTGGATTGGGCTTGGGCCGAAAAATTCGGCCCGTGCAGGTCTCTAGTTTCAATCACAGATTGCATTTAGTAGTACAGTAGAGCGTCGATTATCCGAACGTCGGTCAACCGAACGACCGCTTAACCGAACTGTGTACTCGCTCGCTTAAAGGATTTTTTAAACGTTAATTTTGTGTACTGTGTGTATTGTTCATGCAAAATGCGTATGTAATATGTACATATTTTTGTTTAATAAACTGTACCACATACTATATATTCCTGCTAAAGTTGCCTTTGTACGTTACTTTGTAATACTTAAAGAGATGCCTGTTTTTATAAATAAATTTACTGTACAGTACTTCTTTTTGGCAAATAAACATGTACAGTTTGATTATCCGAACAAACCAGTTTTCCGAACACCCATGTCCCCCAATTACTTCGGATAATCGACGCTCTACTGTAATTAAATGTGTGAACGATATATCTCTTGTCAAACAACATTTTGATCAGTGTGTCATGCTTTATACTTTCCCTAAAAGAAGTAAAATTGCTACTTTGTATGAAGGTCGGAATCTTGCTCGTCTTTTAGAACACCGTTGGTCAGGACATTTACGGGTAATACAAATAATTCGCGAGAATTATATGGAAATATTGGAGGTGCTAAAGTTGGTTAAGAACGGGAATTTTAATGGGGATGAATTAGTAGAAAGTACTGGACTTATTCTGACTGTTGGGAAATTGCAGTTCCGATTTTGTTTATTATTGATGAAAAAATACTTGAAATTCTTCATCCTGTTGATAAAATTCTCCAGTCGCTTGAAGCAAGTTTGAGTGCCGCATGAAATCTGGTTGATGCTGCTGTGGAAACATTGAACAATATTCGAAATGATGAAACGTTTCGAGATATTGTAGGCAAAGCAAATCGCATGATAGAAGATACCCACATTGAAGAAGCTTGTCAATGCCCTTCAAGGAAAAGAAAAATAAGTACGTCACTACAGGATTTTGTTTTAGCAGAAACAACTGGTGTAGAGAATACAGAAGTTAAGTGTTTGCGACAGGTGTTCTACGAGTCGACTGATTTAGTTCTTATAGAAATTAACAGACGATTCCACAGTAACAATGCTTTGTTGGACGCAGTTACATCAGCAGAAAATCTCGAGATTCCGAAAACAGACTACTTATCTTCATTAGGAATTACCATACCGTCTAAAGAAGAACTTACTGTTGCAAAGGCGTATGTTAGCAAATGTAATTTTTCTGACGCCTTCAGTAAAATCTATAAGGTTAAAATGGCTTATGAAGATACTTATGCTCTACTTGCTTCTATCCGAACATTTGCATGCAGTACCGCGTTATGTGAATCTTCGTTTTCTGTGTTGACCCGCATAAATAGCCCAGAAAGACTTTCCATGAGTCAGAAACGATTGGCCAACCTGGTGTTTCTTGCGTTTGAAAAGAAACGAACTGGAAACATAGACATCATGAAAGTTCAGCACAAGTTCAACGCAATGAAGAATAGGCGATTGCAGCTTTTTAAGTCAAGTAAGTAGATGCATTTTCTTTTCTTTTTTAAGAATCTTTGAGTTTTACGGGCCACGGTTATGCCGAATAGGCTAAAGGGGACGGTGATGATGAGAATAAATGAATGAGCTAGTGCGTCGTTTCCCAACCGGTGTGCCGCGAGTGGGCCGCTGGTGTGCCGCGGGGAAATGAAAACAAAATTATTAATTATATAGGAACCTAATTGCAAGACAGGAAATATGTGCATTTAAATTTCACATTACTGTGAACCTCTAGAATGAAAAAATTCTGTAATTGTAATATATTATTGTACATACATTACTACTACATAGATTGTATTTCGAAAACAGAATTTTATTAATATTTAAAATTGTGACTTATATTAACCATGTTAATAAATTATAAGTTCCATACTGTGTTACTTATCTGTTCATTTTTAATGTTGAAAAAAGTATTAATTATCATTGTTATGACCATTATTGTTTCTTTATTGTTACAGATTATTTCGTAATTTGAAATTTTAAAATCTCATTCTATCCTTTCGACAAAGCAAACACATACAAATTACCGCAATTCTGTTTTAAAAGTACAAGAGATTTGTTTGTTCGTTCGTAATTTAGTTATCTTCCTTGTGAAAAGTTGGATACATTCTTCGAAAAAGAAAGTGTATTTTTTAAAAGACTGAGTTCTATATTTCATTGGAATTGTTTTCCATTTTTTAATTTGAATGAAAAGTAAGTATAATGATTTACGATGGAGGAAAACCAGTGATCGAGCTTTCTTCTTTGTGAAAAGGAGGTCAGTAATGAAAGAAAACAAATACGACAGTATTTTCTATTTACAAATAATAATAATAATAATAATAATAATAATAATAATACCTATGAGTGTGCCGCGAGAATTCAAGTTATGGGGCGTTTACACTTAGTCGATTTGCGTTCGATTCAGTTGAATTGACGTCACTTTCAACTTAATCGACCGTGTAAACAGGACTTCAACTTAATCGCTTGTTGATCGAAAGCGACTAATCGACTAGCAACTGAATTGAAAGACGTTCTATTTTCTGTGGTCGATTCTATTTTCTTCTGCTATAATATCGCAAATTGTACCAATTACTTTTTGCTTGTACATCTTTGAAATTGCCAGTCGATTTCGAATCGACCAGAGGAGAGCGAGTCGACAAGGAGCATTCAATTTCGGTTGAAACAATTGAACACATCCATCGATCTCATTCGGTCTAGTTGCTTCGATTTAGTCGCAAATGCAGCGAGTCGATTTAGCCGTGCGACTAAATCGACCAAGTGTAAACGCCCCATTAGACCCGTAGTGTGTTGCAAGTTGAAAAAGGTTGGGAAACGCTGAGCTAGTGGAATGAAGAAAGTGGAAGGAAACGGGAGAACCCGAGAAAACCACGCACACGGTGTTTGTCCACCGCAAACTTCACTTGGCGTGAGCAGTACCATCATTTCAGGTTTTGCTTGGGAGGACAAGACCTCTTGATATATGTAAAATTTCGCGTTTTTCATTGATTACTACTAGTCCATTGATAAAATCTATATAAATCTCAAACTCAGGGGGAGGGCAATTGCCTCTCCCTGCACTCCCCAAATAACGCCCTTGGGCGTGAGCTGGGATCGAACCAGCGTGAACGCTCTAACACTGTTGTCTCCCTCCCTATTGTTTTATTCACAAGAAAAATAAATTGATGAATCAGCTATACATTCATTATTTGTTATTGGCTTTGATCATTTAACTAAAATTTTAAACTTTTACATACACAGTACAGAATTATAGAGGAGTACAGATTGTCCAAATGGTAACTATGGTATAGCTTATTCATCTATTTTATTTCTGTATTAATTCCTTCATAGGAATGCTTTATATCTTACTTCAAACAATTACATATCATTGTTTATTCAGTTTTCAATGTAATTCAATTTATACAAACTCTTAGAGTTACTTTTTCTCCAAGTTTGTGTTAGAAAAAAAATGCATTTAATATGTAGTGAAAAGATTCTGAAATACGCAGTGTGCAAATTACTAGGGGAATGATGGAGAAATTCCTCAGTGTTAAGCTGGATGTCTCATATAAATTTTGAATTTCCCCATGATAATTTTCAAATGTTCACTTTATTCCCCTTGTAAAAAGTTCTTTAATTCACACATTGGAAATACGGATCTATAAATGTAAAATAGATGGGAATATGGGGATATTTTTTAAATAGCAAGCTGGTGATCTGATATACAGTACATAATGCATTATACAGTATGTTTCACATTACTGACCTTTAATTATTTTCTGTGTAGTTTTCGATTATTTCTACTCTGAATTCTTGTTCGGGAATACAATGATCGTAAGTTAACCTTTAAACGCCAAAGGACGCATCTGCTGCGTTGGACTTTAAAAGTTAATAATTCAGCCCCTAATGAAGCTAGGAAGATAATTTTGGTATCAAAGTCTTCGTGAAAGATGAAGCTTGTCGTCGATATGCATTTTATGCATGTGGGGAGTACCACGACGGAGACGAGGAAGGTAAATTTCGTGTTTTTTTCGTTAATTTTTTGGGGGGCATTCTCCATTGGGGGTACAGTCATAAAAATTGCACGCTAATACCCTGCAAAAGTACTTGTTACTTATATAAGGGAAGTAGGAAAGGGATAAGGTTGGCCAAGTTTTTAAGTATCAATTTTTTTTACGTAAATTACATTTATTTTCTGGACCCATATAAGACGAGATATTTTTTCACTGAATTGGTCTAGAAGCATAACTCTTGTTGCCTCGTTGCAATCTGTGTTCCATAACATATCCAACGGTGTTTCAATCATGATTAGAGGGGTCACCAGGGCCGCCAACGCGAATTTCTGTAACAGCCCTTCGAAAATTATATACAGGGCGCTTTATAGATTTTTTTCTGAATTTTTCTCTCGCTTTGCATTGCAGCAATTGCTACCATTTTTAAAAGTACTATTATAACAAGTGTATTGCATATACATTATCATCGTTTTGTCAGCATTGGGTGTCTGTATGGGTTGCAAGGGCCCCCCAAGTTCTAATTTTTTCGTATTTTAAAAAAGTTTTATGACCTTTCTTCTTCTACGATTAGGGTGGGAATTCCACAAGTGATACCTCGTTGGAATCAGTGTTCCGTAAGCTTTCCAACGAGCCATACATAAGGGGGAATTTGTAATTAGGGGGTTCCCTAGGTCCCCAGCGTGAGAGCCTACGATTTCGTTCAAATTCTTGCCAAGTGTATAAAGGTCAAATAGCAACAATAGATATTAAAACGTGGAGTCAGGTTGGGCCCCCCTTAGAAGTGCTCTCGGCCCCCCTGCTTTCGAGTTCTGGCTACGGGCCTGGTAGGAAGGAATGTCAAAGCGGCGGGAATTTTAAGCCAGTTTTCTTGGAGTAGGAGAAAAGACGGATGGAATAAAGATATGAGGTTATGTAAGGAGTACATTTTACTGCGAGAGCTCCTCATGTCCATTGTAAGAGATTCGAAAAGAGTGAACCAGATGATGTTATAGTGAATGTGATTGTAATAGCTTGAGTACGGTGATCCAAGATTTATTGTCGGGAGGAGAAAATTTATGTTGAGCTTTTTCTAAAATAGAAAGGCTAGAAGAAACAGCGGAGGAAAAAGAAGGTATAGGAACTGCCGCATGTGACGGTTTCTGAAAAGCTGTGATGTGCTGAAAAGGGGAGAAAATGCTAAAGGGGATCGTTCAGTTGGAAGAAATGGGGGCCGGGCAGAAATAGAAGGCGAAGAGTTAGGACTAAGAGAGCGCTTTTTCTAACACCGGAATAAGAGGAAGGAGAGTGAGAAGTAGTAGGCGGAGAGATAGCAGCTGAATATGAAAAGGAAGCAGAGGTAGGGATAGAGGAAGGAGTAAAATTAGAAGTGGCGAGAAGGGACGAAGCAGAATGGAGAGGTGGATTTCCCTTTAAAGAGCGTTGTGCAATTCGTGGTCAAATAGCGTCGTATAGCATAGGTATAGGATAGATGTTCTGTAGCCATCAGGGTACACTGAGAAAAATCCATTATCCGGACAGCGGTATATTGTACAAACACAAGGATTCGTTATGTTTACTAAGGAAATCTGTACGGAGCGTACTTTATCCATATGCTACACAGGTAAGTCCTTTTACCCGCTTAGATATTACATCATGTCGCTGCAGGATGTCTGATATCTAACAATCTTCTGTATTTTACATACGTATACGTATGTTAAATACTTCAGCTATATGTTATATACGTCCATCTGTGTGTGAGGTCCTGACCTCCTATAGACACCTCTTTCTTGCACCATAGATGACGTCATGAAACAACGGTCGTTTGCTTGCGAGTTGGTTTATAAACGAGGTTGTTTACAAACGGAAAAGAAGAGTAGAAGGAAACAAAAGCCTGGGTAAGTGCAATAGTAAACTATCACTTTAGTTAAATATTCCATTAATTATATATTCCTTTAGTATAACTTGCTTTAATATAGTACTAAAAAAGTAATGTGATTTATGACTACAATTCTTACTATTGTAACTCGTTAATGGTTGAGGAGAAAGGAATGGGTTAATCTGAATTTTGAGAAATCTTTGAATATTAATGTTTTGTAACTTTTTACATTTCAATGTACTCAAAATGAATGTTATGTGTTTATTCATTCCTTTTTATATGTGACGGTTTATTACTTGATGGAGATTTACTACAGGACTGCTTAACATAATTGCTAAGAAACCGTTTTCAGCGCGAACATTTTCTTGTGTAGTGAATGAAGATTTAGGATTTAGATTTCTGGGCTTTCGGCATCAATGACCTTGTTAGCCCGTCACATGTGAGTTATGACGTCCCTCGGTGAGCACACTATCCGGGGAAAGGGAAGGAAGCAAACGGCCTGGGACCTATATGTTGGGTACCACCCGGCATTTGCCTGGTGTGAAATGAGGAAAACCCAAGAAAGCCTCATTCAGGATGGACTTAAAAGCTTTTGATACTTTTTCGACCGAGTGCCCCTACCGGAATCGAACCTGGGTCCGCTCGTACCGAAGGCGAGAGCGTTAGCAACTACGCTACGCGGAGCCACTTGTGTCTAGAAAATTATTTTTACTAGGATATTTGCAACAAAATTTATTTCATTTCTTTGTTTATTTTTCTTTTTCTTTTTGTTTTTTAACAATAAAACAAAACATATTTTACAGCCTCACTGAAATTTAAAAACAGCAGTCAGTTCTTTTTGTTTTGTTTTGTTTTGCTTGTTATGTTCTCTAGTTAACTAATATTTGAGTTACTGAGAATTAAAACATTATTATTATTGTTTCATAATTTTGGAACCAAAAATTAGATGTTTTTCTTTTTTTCCTTGTGTTGACGTCATTGTGGCAAGTTGGGGTGTTTGTATCGTACCTTGGCATTAATTTGGTTACTAGCACTTAGTTTCAAGGTCATAAGTTGCAGACCGCTTGAAACAGCTACTACACAGCTTGAAGAGTTAGGAGTGTCAGGCGTTTGACTTGCAGCTTTCGTTACAGCGTCTAAATTGCAGTATTGGATTGCGTCCAGCTTCTATCGCTGGTAAAAAAGTTATATCGCTTTCGTAATATGGTAAGAAATACAATGTAACAGTTAGGTATAGTATATATGACTAGTTTAATCAGTCGGAAATTATTCTGTTTCCTTGTCTTATTCTTTCGAAGTACTGTGACTTCATAGTATTGTTTCACTATTTCTAGAAGGAATTAAGTATTAACGAAGTAAAGCATAAGCAGAGCCCACTTTGATTGACGTTTACTATTTCTCATACTTCATTGAGAATGTTTTGATCCCCAATTGCGCAAACTTCTAGTATATGTATATATATATATATATATATATATATATATATATATATATATATATATATATATATATATATATGTGTGTGTGTGTGTGTGTGTGTGTGTTTGTTTCTTTTGTTGTTGTTGTTGTTGCTTACACTGCTTTAGAGATGAGCTCCTTCATGGCTAAGTAGTTAGCGTACGCGCCTTTGGTGTGGGAGACCCGCGTTCGATTCCCGGCGGAAGTGGTTCGGAGTCCATGTTAATCAGTAAGTCCACGTCTCATACAGCCTCGTTGCAGAAAAGGATATTAAAATCAACTCAGCACTGCTTTACAGATGGAGTTGTTTGATTCAGGGTTCGAATGAAGCTTTTTACGGGAAGCAGGCACGTAGCCGAGGGGTGGGTCCAGACCCCCTCCTTTGGATCCAGAAATGAAAAATATTAAGGAAAGATGAAACAGATGAATCAGCCTCAAAAATATAAAGCTACAAGAAGCGTTTGGTTACTCTTTCTTACGAGGAGCTTTGTGTGGAGGAAACGGGGGGATCACGTTGAAATTGGATATTATTGTAACGGAATATTCCGAATTCCATCTAGCTCCATGTTAACCCTATGCAGCGTCGCAAATCTGTCTTCAACATTGAGAGGGACGCATAAGACAGTTCTCATAATTTTTTTAAAGATGTTCAAAATATTTATGAAGTTGAAAAACAATGCTGCGGAGGATCAGGGGAGCAAAGTTGTCTTCAAAATTGTGAGGCGGGCAGATTGAAGGCTTATTCTGGGGTGGGGACATCATTTCATCTTACTTTCCTTTGTGGCAATCGGACACAAATCATCACATTTCTCCCCCAAAAACGCATTTCAAATCGGATTATTGAGGGGAAAGTCCCCCCCCAGTCCTAAGATTGGAGGGGACATGTCCTCATCCCCCCGGGATTTGCGCCGGTAACCTTATGGACTAAAACGACGATCGATAAACCGGTTCTTTCAGATAGCCTGTCAGTTAGAACTTAAGCAATGCCCAGAATTACCAATAATATGAACCATTTTGATTTTCGCGGCAACACTAATCCATTTTATAGGATGTCTTTACTCCCGAAAAGAGATCTCGTTGCTATCCTTGACGGCATTAAACTAAGATAAGAGAAATAGAAAGAAGACGAGAAGAACCGAGTTCGAATGACCTCGGAAGACTATGTCTTTGTTAATACTTTTTTCTATTCTTTTACGCAAGATTTCTTCATAATTCTTTAATTAAAATACTTACTAACATATCCTCATTTTATTGTCCTAACAAATCAATATGGATATGTTGTCAGTAAAATAGTTTAGATTGATCGATCCCCTGGTGTTGTAACCACAGTATTTCAAGTCACGCACCCCCTTCCATTACGAAATCCTGGCTAAACGAACGAATATATGCTACCAGTAAAATAGTTTAGAATGATCGAACCCAAACGAAGCAGGTAATTAACACTAGTACTAGGTATGTGTAGACTAAATGAGGTGATTTGCTTCGTGACCCTTCGAACAATGTACGAAGCGGATGCAAGCAGTTAGTACATGGAGTTAGCTTACCTAAATTTAGATTTCGCTTTCCGAAATCTTAATGGATGTATTAAGTGATTTCGTTACTTACACTCTCAATCTCTAAATACAAGGATTCAAAACACATTTTCGATTCCAAACTATGACTCTGCTAGACAAAGAAAGCATAGTCCAGTGTATGTTTTACTTCATTTTCATATACGTGCTTGTAGGTTTTCTCGGGGACTTGGTTTCCTCCCACTTTCTCATTCCACCAAATATTCCATAACCATTAACTTGCTTTAATCACCGTCTCCCTTAGCCTAACAGCATAATCGTGGGACATTAAACTCAAAGACTTTATTTTTAATTTCAAGTAATTACTTTTCTCTCTCTTATTTATTTTTAATTTAATTTCTCTTTCAATTTCCCTCTTTTAGGAACATCAACATAATTTGCAATTCTTTCTCATTATAATAACACTATTAAAAGTCCCATATGCAGCTTACCACGTTGTAACCCAGCGGAAACGGATGAACAACGAATATTGTCGAAAATATGTATTGCTTACAGCGGCGTAGCGAGCATTACAAGATTGGGAGGGGGATAAAACTTGAAATTGCCAAGTCTTGGTTTCTTTCTTTAAAAAATGTCAAGTCTTGATAAAAAAAAATGCCAAGTGTTTCGAAAATCTTACAAACCCTGTGGAAAACTATTACAGGAACCTTATTTTCATATTCGTTCCATTCCATGCCCTGTCTGAGACACGAATAACATCAGCCCTTGTTCCGCTCTCGAGTCCAATTTAACATCTAACCTCAGGATCATTATCATCACCCACGATGCACAACTGTTAATTTGATAACTCATGGCTATGTTAGGTAACCTCCGCCAGCTAATCTTCACGAGAACTTTTAAAGTTACAATCAGTTGTAGAAATGCATTTAAAAACGTAGAATAAGGTAGGTTATATTTACTGTTTGTGATGTAGGAGTGCCTAATTTACATATTAAACATTCAATTGAGGGGTTCAGTGGGGACCAGGCTAACCTACATCCAGGTCAAGATTGAGATTTTGACGGAATAGCATACCAATGTCATTAATTGACCTTTGCCTCAACCACTTGTCGGTGTAGCTTGTCCTGAGTTAGGGGCGGATCCAGGGAGGGTCTATCGCCCCCAAGAAGAGGAAACTTTGTGTATTTTAATATAAAATAAAATCCACCCAGAGTTGAATCTCTTAAAAGTAGCGATAGCTTGTAAGTAGTGGCATTACAACCCACCGCCCACCAGTAGTCCATCCTGGATCCACCCCTGTTGTATACTAAGCCAAACTATGAATATCAGACGTATCCTTTGTAACGTGCTGTTTTCATTTGTTTCCTTTTCTTTCAGAAAGTTAAAATTGTCAGTTAGCCTAGTCTCTCGCTAAACTGTCAATTGTGACAAAACACACCAATAATTGTTGATGCCAACTAAAACATACATATCCAAAGCCTACAAAATCACTTTTTTTAATTGCTTGCAATGTTTTTCTTCGTGCCAAGCATCCGAATGTCATCTTGAATTCTGACCTTCTCATTTCACTACAATTCTTTGAAGTGTAAAACTGCACAGCTTTTTTTTTGTTTTGTTTTGTTTTTTCCTCTCTCTCGCTCTCTTCAGTCCTTCAGTCTCCCCCACTTTGATTTCATGATTTCGCACTCTGATGAAAAGTATTAAACACCAAAACGGAAAAGTACTAATATATAACCTCTCTTTTAGTAGCCCCTCCAACCACGCGCCCGGGGCACGTGCCTTGCTTGCTCGCCCATAGCTCTGTGAGCTATATAAGTAACATACAATGCGCGCGCATATGTAAACTTGGTGCCAGCTTTGATTCTCGCTGAGAGAGTATACATATAATGTTGGTTCGAATTCCATCAAACCATAGGCTCATTTTTGTGTAACCTTGGTAGTGAAGAAGACAGTAGACTTCAACAAATATTCCTGTCGGGCCTTGATGGCTCAGTGGTAGAGCGTTCACCTCTGGTGTTTGGGGTCTTTGATTTGATCCCAGCTCGCGCCAAGTAAACTTTGTGGTGGACAAAAACCGTGTGAGTGGGTTTTCTCGGGGTTCTCCCGTTTCCTCCCACTTTCTTCATTCCACCATTTCATTCATTATATCATCATCAGCGTCTCCTTTAGCCTAGCCGGTATACCCGTCGCACGTAAAACTCAGATTTCAACAAAGGGGGGCGCGGTGGCTCAGTGGGAGCGTTCACCTCCGGTGCTTGGGGTCCCTGGTTCGATCCCAGCTCGCGCCGTGTGGACTTTGTGGTGGACAAACACCGTGCTCGTGGGTTTTCTCGGGGTTCTCCCGTTTCCTCCCACTTTCTTCATTCCACCATTTCACTCATTTCTCATTATCACCGTCTCCTTTAGCCTAACCGGCATAACCGTGGGACGTTAAACTCAACGATTTCATTTCATTTCAGATTTCAACAAATATTCCCTTTTCAGCAAGACATTAGGTTAAATTGGAAACAACGATCTAGATCACATACTTCCAACTTCATTATTGATACAACTATTATATACAGGATGCATCAGAAGTCCCTTGTCATCCTTTCTGAAAACTACAGGGATGTAGTTTCATTGAATGCGAGATAAGAGATACACATTAGGCCCAGAGGGATACTTTCGGATTACATCACGCGGACGGTCGCCATCTTAGATTCGAAATTGTAATACGGATGATAAGTGGGTAGTGTGATATATGGCCATGCACTAAAATGTTCTGAGGATGTCAAATGTGCAATCAGATATCATTTAACTTATTCTGGTGAAATGTTATTGGCAGTGAACCAAGTGAGACTATATGTAGTGGTATGTCATACCCTTCTGTTTTTTTTTTCAGTGATAGAGACATACCGTTTCTGTTTTTTTAGTGATCAAGATATACCTTCAGGGAAGAATACATGCTAAATACCTTTAATAAATCCATTTTTATATATTGACAAAGATTTTATTTCTCATGTAGAAGTAACTTCTAAGTTGACAATACTGACCTTTTTTTAACTTTTTCTACCTTTTGTTTGTAAAATGAGGTGTTTTCAAAGAAGTTCATTAGTTTATATTTTGATGTGCCATATTGAATTGTTTCTTTCGTATGTTGGTATGTGTCGTCTTGTCTGAAGTCTTATAAGCGTCGTGGTTTGAGCGTGGGCGGATTTAGGGGATTGCAGTGGGGGCGAATCTTACGGGAGTTTGAAATACCCCTCATTCGAGTGTGTGGTCCAGGAGTTTTCCCGCTGGAAATTGTTAATATTAAAAGTCGGTTTTTGAGCACTGTCGTGTATAATTCTCTGATACAAGGTAAGGGGCTATTTTTATTTATTTATTTTTTTTTAGAAAGTTGTTCACGATGGATGGATCAGTCTCTCCATTTTTTCTCCGTAACTAAAGAGGCTTTCCAGTGGTTTTCAGACATTATGTAAATAGAAATGCAATCTTGTAGGCTTCACACTTCACTGCATTTGAACATTTAGATAGCCGATATGTCGAGTCAAAATCGTAATAAAACGCACCGCCTCTGATTGTTCCCACTTCGAACACATTTCCCTGTTATAGTCAGGGGTAAAAGCGAGGGGGAACGCGAGGGACACAGTTCCTCACCTCGAAAAACATGTACAGCGTCTCCCAGACCCTAAAATGGTACAATGGGCAAAGATAGGCAGGAGGAACGGCGTGGAGTGATGCCGCTACCTACCGTCTCCTCACCTTTTCAGGTCCACTTTTACCCCTGGTTATAGTATATGTTCCACATGTTCCTACTGAGCAATAAACATTTGCAGAAGCTTCTTCCAATTAATGTGGACACAAAGTAGGATATAGGGTCAAATTCGTGCACAGACGATGGCGATACTTTGTTCTAGATGATAAAAATTATGAATATTTACTGCACAAACCATAGGCTTAACATGTCCACAAAGCTAGAAATTGAACAGCGTTAGGTCCGGTGATCGGGCAGCCATTCAACTGCCTCTCGTCCATTTTGACCTCTCGTCGATCCTCTCGTCGATCAACCCATGTTTTAGGGAATTGTTCAAGTAGTGACGCACCACGAATCCATAATGAAGAAAGCGCCATGGTGTTGAAAAAACTGCGAGAATGTACCATCCTCGGGCATCGCAGCTCGCAATATCTATCCCTGTACGAGCGTGAGGTATTATTCCGCAGTTAATTTTATGGAATGAAAAAGTGACTGATTAGACGTATTCCTCATTTATCTGCCAACACCATAATTAATTTTCTTTGCGCTGGTCATGTTGGAGGGGTCTTGCACGCGGGGTTGTCAGGTGACCAATTGTGCATGTTCTGCCTATTAACCTTCCTATTTACGTAGAGGTCAGCTTCATGTGAAAAGAGTATTTGCATAAAAATGGTAGAGTTTAACCATAATTACTCGATAACTCGGTCACAAAACTGCACTTGGCGACCAAGATCGTTCTCGTGGAGATGTTGCTTCATTTGCACCTTGTACGGATGCACTTATACACGCGCAGACCCTATGACTCAACCCACATTGCATTAATAAATGACGTGTGCTCCTTTGGGGCCACATCGAGAAGGAAGTCAGCACTGCCGTAGGCGTTGCTTCATCTGTAGCTGTCTACGATCGTCCGCTACGACGTATGTCCACGAATGTGCCCGTCTCCTCAAATTTAGTTAATTACTGTGACACTGCAACATGTAACACAGTCACATTGTGGATGATTCTGTTTGCAATCGGTAACCACTGCACAGGCACTCCTCCCGCCCCACAGTTTGAATATTTCGATACATTCCTCATGTTCTAACGGTATGGTTCTACATCTAGAAGAAAGAGGTAAATACAACGTTCAATTGACAATAACTTTTCACCAAATTAAGCTCCATGGAATCTGATTGCATATTTGACATACTGAGAAAATTCTAGCCCGTGGCCATATATATGTATCACATTACCCACCAATTTATAACAAACAAATTTAATCCAAAATGGCGGCCATCTGTGTGAGTATTCCCAAACGGCCTGATGTATCATCCATTTTACATTCAATTAAACTACACCCGTGTAGAATTTAGAAAGGAACTTCGTATGATGTATACAGGGTGTTTCGAAAGTCCCCTGACACAGAGTAACTCTGTTATCAGAGTTACAACAAAATGTAAGAGGAAAAACCATTTCTAAATATGTTGTTTTCAATCTAAAGTGAACACTTTTTAAATCGGAGGAGCCGTTTGGGCTGTACTCTTTATGCGCCCAATGTGGAATGAAAATGCAATGTTACCATTTACCTGGACCCACAACATATGTAAATGAAGTTACTGTTTGAAATGGGCCATCGACATGTTAACGTAAAAGACAGTAACTTCATTCACTTATGTTGTGGGTCCAGGTAAATGGCAACGTTGCATTTTCATTTAACATTGGACGCATAAAGAGTGTACAGCCAAACGACTCATCCGATTTCGAAAATTCCTTCAACTTACATTGGAAACATCATATTTGGAGACGGTTTCCCAATTACATTTTGTTGTAACTCTGATAATAACCGAGTTACTTTATGTCAGGGGACTTTTGAGACACCCTATATATGTTATGGAATATATGTTTGATGTCCCTATAACTGTAGTATAATTTTGTTTAAATTTACAAGTTATTACAAGTAGATTCTGACTTACATGCGTAAGAGTTTGTATGTAACTAACTAATGAATTGTATTTCATGAAATTTACATTGAAATATTTAACACAAAATCTTTTATATTCATGCTTAGTGACTTGGCTTTGGACTGCAACTGATTATTGTACCCCATTATTGCTTGAGAAGAAAACCGATGTCCGAATCTTCATTTGGAGAAACCAAAGTTCTATTGGAATGCTGAGGATTGCAATTATTAATTTCTAGACTTCAAGGTGCGTAAATTATATCTAGGTATATTCTGTGTTTATTGTTATAATTACTATTACTATTATTGGGTTTAGAATCAATCAAGTACTTCATGATATTTTAGAGGGATCAAGATGGCTGCCAGATAGATAAATATTTGAGCGTCAGGCCCTTATTTCTTTCAATTTTATATTTAATCAATGTCTATTTTCCCCCCTCATTATTCCACCAAATCGTATTCCAAGATCATCAATTTTCAATACTCATTTGTGACTGTCAGCATACACAGCATAACCGTAGGACGTAAAACAAAGATTTATTTTTATTTTTCATGTCTTTTCTTCATAGCTGTGAAAAATAATGCCTTCAACATCATAAATTTGTATGCTACTTGCCTGCATTCGAGCACAGTAATAAACTATTTGGACATTACGAAGCAAAGCAGGTCTACGTTGCAGTTAGCATAGTTTTGAAAGGACGTGACATAATGATATTGGTGTTGCGATGTTCAGCACCGTAGATAATTAAACAGTGCTAGTAAATAAATCTGTAACAATTGTATTGGTGTTTAGCTTACATGACCTTCAGACGGGCCATTTTTTTACAACATATTGTTACTTGTACTCAATATGAGGGGCCGCGGTGGCTCAGTGGTAGAGCGTTCACCTCTGGTGCTTGGGGTCCCGGGTTCGATCCCAGTCCCCGCCAAGTGAACTTTGTGGTGGACAAACACCGTGTGTTCTCGGGGTTGTCCCGTTTCCTCCCACTTACTTCATTCCACCATTTCATTCATTACTCATCATCACCGTCTCCTTTAGCATACCCGGCAAAATCGTGGAACGTAAAACTCAAAGATTTCATTTCATATAAACTTTGGTGCAAAGTAACCCCATAGATGAAGATATTTTGCACCACATACAAAAAAGTATGTTCAACATACTAACATAATGTTTGTCTGCAATGTTTTCTCTCCTGTATTTATACATTTCTCTTTTTACACAAAACTGCATGCAGTCTACAAATATTGATGTTGGAATTATGGTACCGGTATCAGTACTTAGTACGAATTATCGATATTTGTAAAGAAAATTGTGTATTTTCTGGTACCGAAATAGGAGCCACATTCTGATAGTTTAGCATGACCCACAAAAATGGCAACTGAAAAACAGAAAAAATCTCCGTGAACAGATTTGCCTTGGTTGCACTTTATATCCAAGAATATCATCTCAACCGTAATCAGTGGAAGATTTACGGGATTTGGGGCTTTCAGGCTGAAGCCCACCCAAATTGCAGGATTTCTTTTTTAAAAAATCTAATTTAGTCATTCCTATGCGTATGCCCGTCAAGCCCTTCAAAAAGTCTAGTGATTTCTAAATAAACGAAGTATTTCTGTGTGAAGTCCCTCTCAAACTATTCTTCTGAATCCGCCGCTGTTCGTAATTTATTTTCCAACAAGAAATCCATTTCGACATCTACCTAAAGAGGAAATTTTCCTAAAGTTAGACGGGAGGAGGTGCCAGTAGTAAGAATTTCCCATTTAAGGGGTTACGTTGACCCGGTACAAAGTAACCACGATTTGAGGCTCAAAACAGCCTTCTCCCAGTTTTATTTTTTCTATGACTTTACAATGTTTCACCCTTCAGTTTCAACTATTGCTTGGAAGTCCCATCATACACAGTAGAATTCTACGAAACCGACTTAACTTTGGCGAAAATTCTTGTAGGTGATATCTTCCAAATTTTGTCTGCATTTACAGTGAGTGCTTTCCATACCTCTACAACAACAAACCCTTTAGGTGATTAGAACTGATGTTAACCGCCAACATTATAGCCAAAATCCAGTTAGATGTTCTATCTTACGGTGGCAATTGAAACTTTCTCTTTACAGTTCATGGGTTTACCGACGAAAGACTGTGTAACTTTTTTCGTATTTTGTGCGAAGTTAACCCTGAAGTGCAAAGTAACCTTAAGGTACTCAAGTATACCTAGGTAGTTAGCAATTTTCACATTATTTTTTAAGGTGGTAACAGTTGGAGCCAAGGGATGTGCGATATTTTGATCGAACGATTAATATTTTCAAATATCAAACTATCGATATCGAAATTTTTGACCGATATATCGATGTTTTTGATCTTTATCAATTTCTATATTTTCGATTTTTGATAGTGCTTATATTTTGATATTGCTGTATTTTTTGATATTTCGAACAAGTTTCAATAGTATTTCAATATCGATTATCTATTTCAAAATTTGGATATCACAAAGCCCTATCGAAACCCCTCCGAAATGAAGTTTTTGTCTATGGCCTGATTAGGGTTGCGCACGGCACGAGACTAGACAGAATTTTTGTTACGAAATTCGAGACGAGACATAGTTCTTCCAATAGAAACAGATACAGATTTCGAGAGGAGACAACTTTCGCGACATCTTTGCGAGAGGTGACAGTCTCAAATCATTTCTCGTGCGCACCCCTAGCCCATATCGTGCGTTATCAAAAAGCATGTTAATGAGAAATAACATGTAAATACAATATAGTTAGTTAAAAACATTTTTGTTTTCATTCTTCAGTAATGCATTATTATTAACCTCAGTATTTTATAGTCCCGTCTTAATCTTAAGGTGATGTATAATTAAGTTTTGAATTCGGTTAACTGATTTTGTTTCTCAAATTGTTTTAAAAATGTATGTACAAACATGTTTATTTTCATTCTTGAGTGCTTAAAGTCACTATAGTTATTAAACATAGTATTTAATATTGTACTCTTAACGTTAAAATAATATACAGTTAACTTTTGAATTCAGTTAACATTTTTCTTACTGAAATTGCTTTAAAAAGTATGTAAAAACGTTTTTATTTTCTTTCTTGAGTGCCAAAAGTGATGCACAGTTATTAACATTAGTACTTTATACTCTATTCTTAATTTTAAACTGATAAACAGTGCGTTTCTGAATAAATTATGTCAAGTTATTTGAGTGACGAACACTGGTAGAAAATTCTGACTACTACTGGAACATTTTGATTTTAAGCTGACGACTACTGGTGCAAGGATTTTAAAATATTGTTTTTCCATCAACGGCTACTCCTTTTTGAATTCTGACTACATGGTCATTATAGGAAGGATCAGTGAGTCTTTCCAACTATGGTACATCTCCGACAGATTCACGATGCTCAGAGAAGAGACAAAATAGTATGTTTTCAACCTTAAAGTGAGAACCACTGGCGTTTTTACCCTGCTATGCAAAAGTAAGTGGGTACTCCAATGGGGTTCCAATGCTGTACCTAATTTCTGCATTTTAGATATATGGAAATGCATGTGTCTAAAATGTAAAGAACTGATATTTGTTTACTGAAAACTGCAACTCGGTAAGCCTTACGGATACCGAGATATGGGAAAATAAAGAGCGACACGATATGTATGTGGGTCTTGGGGCTTGCATACTTGAAGGTGCAATTCGGAAAATGGATTAAAATATGACTAAGGCTTTCAAGATATTGTCAAATAAAGGGAGGACCAATACAAGTATGGGATTTTCGTGTTAGATGATAAAATTTCCGAAACCGGTCATGGAAAGTTAATAAGCACCAGTAGCAATTCCATCTTCAAGTAATTAGATATTTCCATGGGGTGTTAGAACATCTTACAGTCTACTAAGATTAAATTTTAAAAGCTTTTGAAAATATAACTTGACATTTGTAAAGAGTATTAGAAATATGTAAGTATAAATATGTTTACCTAAAACTTCCAACCAGTACATCTAACATATAGAGAAACACCGTAAAATAAAAGAGTATGAGATGTTGAAACTTCGGAAAAATTATTGGTCCCAACAAAATTAAATAAGATGGTACTTCTATGGGTTAAGTGAGTACCTCATTACAATTTCGATGGAAAGATTAGTTCTAGGTTTTCTTCAGGCAGTTCCAAAGGTTCATCGAGCTGTGTAAGAGAGTGAAAATTCCCTGTGAATATCTAATATAGTAACCAAAATATAACGAGTCATATGTTTTATGACGTAAAAATAGAGATCTTTTAGGATTTGTACTTCTGGGTCTTTGCTATAAGAAAGAAATTCAAAAACCTACTGTATATACCTTAATAGACAATTAAATCAGTGAGGACACAGTAACTTCGTGGTGGGGTGTTTACCTAGTATGTTTTGCAGAAACTACACTGGAGTATTCTCTTAATCCACAGAGATACGATCACACTTAACTGCCCATTTAATTTTAAAATGAAATTAAGGCAAATGAATGTTGATAATAGAATTGATGGAGTGCAAAGGTGGGAGGAAACGGGAGTACCCCGAGAATACCCACGAATACGATGTCGACTACAAACTGACTTGGCCGCTGATCGAACCAGGGACCCAATACACCAAAGGTACGCACTCTACTACTAAGCCACCGTGCCTGCACCCATTTAATTGTCTATTAAGGTATATACGGTAATTTTCTGAAATTTCTTCTTACAGCAAAGACTCAACAGTACAAATCCATGTGGGTCTCCATTTTTACGACGTCATAAAATACATAATTACTTATATCTCGGTTGCTATATTAGATATTGACAAAGAATTTTCATTCTTTTTGTACGCTAGGAATTATCGCGCTTGGATTTACCCGAAGAAAACTTCGAGCTGAATTAATCTTTCGATCGGAATTGCCCTGACGAGTGTGAGGTACTCACTTCACCCATATAAGTACCATCTTATTTAACTTTTATTAAGATCAAAAGTTGTTTTATGAAATTTCAAGATCTAATACTCTTTTATTTCACGGTGTCTCTCTAGCTGTAAGATGTACTGGCTGGAAGTTTTGGGTAATTCTATTCTCTTTTCTAATACTCTTTACAAATGTCAAATTATATTTTCCAAAGCTTTTCAAACTTAATCTTTTTTGACCCATGATGTTCTAAAACCCCATGGAAATACCCAGTTACTTTAGGATGAAATTGCTACTGGTGCTTATTCAGATTTCATGACCGGTTTCGGAAATTTTACCACCTAACACCAAAACCCCATAACTGTGTGGGTCCTCCCTTTATTTGACAATATCTTGATAGCCATTAGTCATATTTCATTAATTTTCTAAACTGTACTGTCAAGAATGGAAGCCCCACATACCTATGGTGTTCCTATTTATTTCACCATATTTCGGTAACTGTTAAACGTACGGACTTGCGGTTTCGGTAAACACACACCTGTAACGTTCTTTATAAGTTTATTAAGATATATTTTAAAATGTTTAGAAATGGGAGGTCTGTGAATGCCATAGTACCCGAAAACCCCCATAAGGACGTGTGTGTAGTGTATTGAATTGAAACTACTTTTGAGGTTGTTGTTATCTCTCAGTAATTACGTTTTCGAAACTGCACAATCTGGTACGCAAACCTCACACTTCTATGGTGTTGTTCTTTATTTTCCCATACCTCGGTATCCATAAGGCTTACCGAGTTGCGGTTTTCTGTACTAAACAGATATCAGTTCTTTACATTTTAGAGACATATATTTCCACATATCTAAAAATGCAGACATTAGGTACCCCATAGTACCTCGAACGCCATTGGGTACCCACTTACTGTTGCATAGTAATACATTTCGAGTTGTTCAGCATCAATAAACACTTTTTTTTAATTAATCGTTTTTCTACCAGAAACCCAAAAGTCCATACCTGACTGAACAGATTTTGTCCATTTAATTTAAAAAATGTTAAATATTTTAAAATGTAACATTTTAAATATTTTTTGGATTTTTGTTTCAGGTATTTCATGCATCAAAACAAAACCAGGATTCTGCATGAAAGACAGCGAAAAGAAGCAGTGTAATTTGTGGCTAAAAGCACGTCCTTTCTGAAGACAGACCCGATTATATTTACATTCTTTTGTACGAATATGTAACCTTAATAAATACACTGCTCCACAAATTATTTCTTTCTTCCATAAATTAGAATAAATGTATGTCTGTTTAAAGAAAATGTTTGTTAGTGTTAAGTCCTTTCAACTCTTTTTCTCTGTAAATAAGAACATTATACCTTGCAACATTTTTTTTATCATTGTGCAATTCCGATTGGATAAAGTATCTGCACGAAGCACTATTATTTCAGACATACATTAATAACTAATGTATTGTTCTGTGAATAAGGCAATGGTATAGTGAACATGTTTTAACATAAAATCTGTAACTCAGCTTTTCAGTAGTCAACTTTATTGAGAATCCGAAGAAAGAAAGAAAAAATGTTGGACTTAACAACGAATTTCAAAATTATTTTTGTTCGAATTTTGGACTAATCCAAATTATCCAGAGAAATCATTTATGTTGCTCTCTACAGATGTATCCTTTATCCAAATCGTATGAAAAGGAGACTTCATACATCGCTATATTTTGTATGAACTGTTTCGTATTTATTTAATCACTTTGTACCTTTCTCTAGTGTTGACAAGGCCGCAAGTGTAAATCGAATAATTTAGTGTTTCACTCATGTAACCTTGTGACTAACGTACGTCCTGTCGGTATATATATGTTACTGGGTTCGATTAGCGACAAACAATTTTTAGCGTTAAACAAATACAAAAATCTACACGCAATGAGATACGATGATCTTTGCCTCATAGACAATACCAAGCAACTAACGGTACTGAGTGTGGTTGAGTTTACTAGTGGTATTATCTGGCTATAATCAGTGTTCCGAGAGCTATACTTCTTTTTGTACTCTGAATTGCAAACTTTGATATAACCGTTTTAAATTATTGTATATCTATCTATATCTATCTATCTATCTATCTATCTATATATATATATATATATATATATATATATATATATATATATATATATATATATATATATAGATAGATAGATAGATAGATAGATAGATATAGATATATATAGATATATATATATAATATAAAATTGTAAACTAGAAACTTCCGAGTAGTTCTCAGAATCATCGCTCTTTCTTTAAATAATGTATGAGACTATTACACTGCTCGTTACTTAAAATGTTGAACTAAGAAGGATACATCCAGGAAAGTCCAAATTTGCAGAATGTATAGAGCAGGGAAGGATAAATATGTTTGGTCGATGGCTGCACAGCTTCTCATACCTGTGAACTCCGCCAGCTACAGTTGATGAGCTGTGGCATTGGATCGTAAGACGCATGGCTTACCATACCAGAAGAGAACATCCTCTCGATGTCTCGCTGTGTTACAGTCGTTCTGGTTGTCAATGTTGGGTCAGTTCTGCTCCTTTGTCACCACGTTGTCACACAGCGAAAACAGCGGTAAGTTTAACCCTTAACGTACCAAGCCTAAGTCGTCAAAGTTGTTTACCAAGCTGGAGTCTTCTGGAGACCCCAAGTATTATTTTAATTTCTCAACATAGTATTGCAGAGGGTTACTCCAACTATTATTTTTTGGATGTCTAGAAGCATACTTAAGTTAAATGAACATTGTTGACATCAAATATTATGTATATTTGAGCACTATTCAGTTCTTCATACAATTTTATATTTTTGTGTTCGTAAATCTGAAACACAGGTTTAACAATGGAGTTTTTACATTTTCAAGTGTTTTTTTTATTTTTTTGTATTTTTTAAAGAAACGAGTCGTTGATCTAATCATGTAATTAATATCTCAAAGGGTTGCAGGATACATATAAAAAATGAGAATAAATTGATTCTTATGATTGCGGCAGTATCACTAAATATCACTCTCTGGGGTCCCTAGAGTACCCCGCTTGGTATGTTAAGGGTTAAGCATATTCGACACTTACTATTAGATATCGGCTTGGGAACTTTGACGTAGCTACCCTGTCTCCCTGAAGTTGCATTTTTAATGGCAAGTACTGTATAGGAATCATCTTGTGAGGGAACACGTTTTCAGCTGACACCATGTTTTTAATTATAGCGTCATTTAAAAAATAACTTATCTGTTAATTAAAGTGTGCAGAGAAGTTATTTCTGGAAAATCCTATTCACGCCTCTTGTGGTAACAACTTCTGCATTTTGGAAGAGGATATTATTAAGGAAAAGAATGAGGTAAGGTCGTCTTTATATAGTACACACGGAAAAGAAAGTATTTGACAGTTGACAAATTTTCTTTTGCCAATAGCTCGGGAACAAATGAATTTATTTGGATCTTTTTGTTGTTATTCTTCGAATAGTTATAACTTGACAACCTGCCAAAGTCGGTACTCTAATAGGTTAATTTATTGTTGAGTTTTTAGGAAAACAAATTTTGTCAACTGAAGAATATTTAATTTCGTGACTGCACAAGCAATGGATGATAACGGCTTAATAAATGACTGTACGTAAGTTTGTTTGAGTTTGAACATAGGATTGTACATGGCTGTGCATTTTGCATTATTATTGAAGTGCTGCAACTAAGTTATTGCAAAAGGTATGATAAATTCTTACAGTAATATTGTCACATATTGATTTACTCTGTATGAAAACTAAAATAGTTTAACATATGGTTAACCTCCTTTGTGCCAATAATTTTAAAATTAACGCTTGTGCCACTTTTCACCCTTGGCTTTGCAGTAGCTTTCCAAAGAATTAGCAGGAAGTCCAAACTTACACCCTGCAGGTAAATACATTTCTCTGGACATTTCACGGCTCCAAACTAAGATTGAAAAGTGTAGTATTTTTAATTTTATTATTATTGGCACAAAGGAGATCAACCATATTTTAAGCTATTTTTGTTTCCATACAGAGAAAAACAATATGTGACAACATTACAGTAAGAATGTATCATGCATTTCTCAGTATGTTGCAGCACTTCAATAACGGTGCACTATACGTACAATCTAGATCCTGAATATGTCCAATCCATATATTACAACAAGGCAATACGTATGCGATACAGGTAAAATCCGTATATTTCATACGGACAATCTATAAGCTACATACATCCAGTCCATACATTACATATGGCCAGCCTGTACGCGACATACGTATAATCTATATGCTGCATGCACACAGTCTGTAAGCTGCATATGTGCACTCTGTATGGTGCATACGGATATTCTGTATGCTCTATCGGGACAAGCTGTGTGCGACATAAGGAAAATCTGTATAATACATACGTACATGACGCATACTGTATCTAGTCGTACGTACGGGGCACAAGTACAATATAGATGCTGCCTCGGGGTTGAACGCAAGAAACACACGTACAGAACGTATATTGCATACTTCTTGAAATTATGCTCCGTCCTGATAGTCAGTGAGTGTTGTCATTATTAACCCACATGCTACATACGATCGTGACGTCACAAAGCTAGATATTACCTCCGTATATACTTGTTACTGCAGATGACGTCACAGGAATGACGTCATTGCACTTATGCAGACAGTATGTATAATACATACTTTTTCAGCTATACGTTTCCTGCAGGATGTTATATACGGTTGTACGTTAAGTCCGGAAACTACAGGAATTACGAATGTAACCTACGTTTTTAAGTATGCCACCTACATTTTTTTCTCAGTGTATTAATTTGAATTTGTATGAGGCGTTCAGGACACTAAGGGAAGGTAGCCACGTGGTCACCAGCACAGTGCTTGCACTTGGGAGGTGCAGAACAGGAGGAAGAAGGGTGGCCGGGTAGGCCGCACGTGACACAAGATTGTTTACCACGGCAGGCCTGCTTAAAATGGCCGTAAAATAGTCAGTTAGTACATTGCTTTAGTCGGGGAAAATATGTTTCAACGAGAAGGTGAAAATAGAAAAGGGTGCAATGGGAGGGGAGAATATTGGCATCGAAAGTAACTACGATTGTTCCGGTGGGGATGGAAGAGGATGTAGAATCCGTAACAGAAGGGTAAGAGTGGGAGGTTGGAAGTAAAGAAGAATGAGATGTGGGGGAACAGAAGAATCATCACAGGAAGAACGTTTACGAAACATGTGGTGAACATGTAAAATTGGAGCGCTACATCGCAATGCAGTGATGAATTTATTGTTCGTTAAGAACGGATCGACTCCCCGTAAAATGCCCTGACAAGAAACGGCATAGTTCAGAATGTAAGCACTCCAATTATGTGCCATCAATAAAGGATGTTGAAGGAAATCGTTGGCGGCTTTGCCTGTACGAAAAAAGGATTTTAAGCCCTGACGGCCAAGAGTACGAATATCAGTTACATCTGTTAGCTACCTAGTTTCATAGGATGCTGTTTGTTCAAAGCAGAAGTGGAGTAAACGTGCACGACATAGGGTCCAAGACGGTGATCTTTATTAGTATTTTTTGTTAGTATGCGCATAGGGCACATTTCATACATGGAAATTTGAAGAATTAGTAGGCGGAGAAGTATCCATATTAGTGGATCGAAGTCCGTCTGATGAGGCTGCCATATTAGGCAGTGACGAAAGAGAAAAGAAGAAATGAACCTTGCACTAATGCACAACACACGGAGATAATAAAAGGTGAAGAACACTACACAAGTCAAGTACACTATAAATCCACACAAGTAACACTTTGAATCATTCGGAATCTGCGTAGTCCTGTCACAGGTGTACATCCATTCGAAGCGAAATCAAAAGTTCTAGCGAAGATCGCTCTCCCGGAAATTATAGACGGTGTTTTCAAAAGAAACAGATTATGAAATGAGATGAATCTTTAGAGATGCTTATAAGATGCCAAATAACGCAGATCTTTGTAAATCCAGATCTTTCTTAATGCCAAATAGGCATTAAGAACAGGTGGGGATGTGAAAATTAACGAATCTACATTAAATGGACCAGAACCGTGAAATTTATAAAGAATAGAGAGAAATGGTTGTCGATGTTGTTGGTAGAGAGGACAAGAGAAAATGAGATGATTGATGGAGCCAGTATCGAGGCTACAGTTATAAAATGGAGTAGTGCGTTTTCGGAGAAGATATAAATCGTCGGAGAGTATACAGAATGTGAAATCTGTTACGGAGCAGAAAATGAAGGGAGGAGGGAGAGAAAGTTTGATGAATGAACCAAGCTGGAGAACGGAAAGAACAACGTTGGTGCCAGTACCAACGTCCCTTTGTACATGAGGCATTATAAGCAGTCCAGCATTGATAATGAAGTGTAGTAAGTCGTGGAGAAAGGTCAATAGGCTAGAATGCAAGATCAACGGGAGTGCCGTGGAGGGCTCCGAAACGGATTCCGGCATCAGCTAGAGAATTTCCGATGATGATTTCATGACCTTTGGACCAAATTAAGCTAGAAGTATAGTTGAGGGAAATGCGACGGTATAGAAGACGAATTTCATAAAGAATCTAGGAGGATTTCGAAGTCCAAGGGGAAGATTGTGTAGATTGTAGGAGAGATTTAGAATCAGTGCCCATACATATAGAGGGATACTGATACTGAAGAGAATGAGGAAGAGTCACAAATGAGGCAAAAGCTTCAGTCAGAAAAGTAGTGACATAATGGGGCAGTTTAAAGCTGAAACATTGCTGAAGAGAGGAATCGTAAATAGCTGATCCCAAATGCAAGCCATGGCCAGAACCATCGCAGTACAAGTGCACAGTGTGCTGAGGGAGAGGAGGAATGGATGAGGAGAAACAATGTTGGTAAGAGACGTGAGTGGAAAAGTGGTCGGGAGATTTTGGGTAAAAATGATAGAAAACGATTGAAAAAAACTGGATAGTCATGCAAGTAGCAAGGGAGAACACACGTGCGCTGGATATGTAACAGATGTGGTGCATGGTCTAGCTAACTGTTGTATATGAAAGGGAGAGATGCGAGATATGGAGAACGTTTGCGGCTTGTATAAAGGTGTCGGAGCAGAGTGAGTTTAGGGAGGAGAGAAGATTGGGTAAATTGAAAACGTTGAAGACAAAATTTGTCTGAGAGGTGTCTCAACTGAATTGCTAAGGGTGGAACTCGGGTCTGAGAATAAAGCGCAATAGCAGCAGTGGTGGAAGGAAGGCTAAGAGTACGGCAGAGAGCAGTATATTGAAGGTATTGGAATTTTCGAAAGACCCTAGAAGGAGAAGGAGATAGAGAAAATCACCATACGTTAACATAGGTAAGTAAACCTGTTTATATAACAGGAAAAGGACACGGAAATCTGTAGACCAAGTAGAAGTGGAAATATAGCGAATTAAAAGCAGAAGGATGATGTTTTCTGATGTAGAAGTTGATAATGAGGGACGGCGAGGAAGGGTAATATCGGTAAATGTAAGGGACCGTAGGACGGGAGTGCGTTTGCGGGTAAAAACGAGAAAGGAACTTTCGTTCCAGTTTATTCTTAAGCCATGTTTGGAACACCAGGAGGAGGATGTGGTGAGAGCTGAAATGAGTTAGGGTATAGCGAGTTGAAGGGAGGTAGAAGTAATATAGAAGGCTAAATCATCATAATAGGAAAGAACCCGTACAGTGTTACTGGTTTGGCGGAGAATAGGGGCCAGAAAGAGATTGAACAAAAGAGGAGATAATACAGAATCTTGAGGAAGACCTTGGGAAGTGGTGCGACCTTCAGAGAGTTAGGAACCGAGTCGAAGATACAAGGAACGTTGGACCACAAGGCTGTAAATAATACAGAGATATTTCGAAGGAATGCCTTGTTGCCAAAGTATATCTATGAGGTCATAAAGGGGAACAGAGTTATAAGCCATAACAGAGTCATAACGGCAAAATCGAACTGGGTACGGGTAAAAGCTAGCCAATTATCGGAGATAAGAACGGACAGACAGTTGGAAACGCCGGAACTAAGTCGACAACCGTATTGTTGTTTGTAAAATAAAAGCTGGTGTTCAGAGAACCATTGGAGGCGTTGTTTCAGGAGATGTTCAAAGACCTTTAAAAGACATGAGGAGAGGGCAATGGAGCGGTAATGTTCAGCGATAGCAGGTTGTTTTGTGGGTTTGAGGATGGGAATAATAATGTAGTCTTTCCACGCTGCGGAATTCGTTCAGAATACCATACAGTGTTATATAGGCTAAGGTGAGTACGAATTGCTGGTACAGCGGAGGAAGATGTTGTAAGTGTCGATAATGTCTGCCCTCTTTGCCAGATGAAGAGTTGGGTAGACGGGATAAGATGAGAGTGAGTTATGACATGGTGTAAGGAAGATGGATAGGGGTGGATGGTTCTAGAGAATAAAGAGGAGAGAGCGAGAGAGGAGGGAAGAGACACGTGGGTTGGGCTAATTGGGAATGGAATTTATGGAGCCAGGGAGAGGAAATAGATTCACCAGAGGGAAGACGACACGTCTTGTTACCAAGGGACCGATAAAATTTCCAAATGGATGATAAAGAGGAACCATAGCATAGGTTTGAACAAAATTGTCGCCAGGCATTACGACGGGTTTGTTGAAGAATACGGGTCGTGGTGGTTTGGGTTTGTTGAAATACCAGGAAATTGGAATAGGGGCGAGTGGCGAGGTATGTTTTAAGGGTTTGACGCCTTCGGAAAATCCATTACTGACATTCCCTAGTCCTCCATTTAGGATAAGGAGAATGGGCAATGGAGGAACGAATTGACTGAAGGGATCAGAGTGGGAGTGTGATACTGCCTGGGAAAGGCAAGAACATAAAGCAGTGTGAAGATGTAAAAGATCGATATTTTCCACTTCTGGTGGAAGAGAAGCTCCCCCTCCCAGTGTGACTACCCAGCAAAAATATTTCGTACTAATCTACGCAGAAAAATGTACTAGATGTGGGAGAAAGTACTCAAATTTTTATCTTCTCCCGTTTCACCCTATTTATGGCATTTTATGATATGAATATCTTATTAGAAGGTATCCGGCAGCTTCATCTCCCCAATGGGTGTGAAGGTGACCTCCCAATTCTTAAGAACACCATCTTAAAAATTTTTACAGTCAGAATTCGATACAAACCGTGCAAATCACTTATACACTCCCAATTTTGATTTTATACACCCAAAACTAAAAATCCTGGCGTAATCCCTGCTTAATTGTCGTATTAGAGCTCATTGTAAAATCATTAAAGTAACACAAGTATGAAAAATATAGTGGATTTTGGGAGAACACAAGAAATATCATAAAATGAGCTTATTGAGAAAATCGAGATAAAATTCCTTAATATCCTACTATTTACACGAATCAGCAAATATGCAAATATTGTTTATTGTGATCAGTGGCGTATTTAGGGGGCTTCCCCCTCGAAATCTTACTTACCATAGTAAAGTATATGAAATATCTTGCTGAATTTTTACATTTTCGGGCAAAGCCCCTCCCGAAACAAAATCGTAAATACGCCACTGATTGTGATCATTTATTAGTTTTGACCCTTCGTTCTTTGACACTTTTGTACTTCCTATTTTCCCCAATAGAATGAACTACAAGTTGCTAGAATTCCTTTTTGTTGGAGGAGGCGACCAGACGTTACCTATGTCCCACTTCCACTTTTGTAAATATCACTGTTGAAAAAAACTAGAAAAAGTCACCAGGAACAGTGAAATTTTCGTACATTGCCAAATTTTTGATGAGAGTCCATTTTGTCTCCCAAATGTATTTATGAGAAAAGAAGAGGAGAAGAAAATACTAGATTTGTTGGTGAACGTATGTTCAGAACTGAGCGTTCTTCTCAATAAAAACTAACGCCAGTAAGTAAATGAAGAGGCAGCAGCATAAAAACTAATACTTTTTCTCCCCAGCAGGGGTGAGTGTGTGTGTAAAAACGTGACACCAAGAAAGCAACGGTAGCTACGTGTGTTGTGTTAATATCGCATTAATCCAAACATAATAATGTTCATATAGCAAGTTTATTTGTATTATTTGAATTCATATAATCTTGTGTGTTATAAAATGCAAATATATTGAAGTCTCAAGGCAACGTCGAAAAATTATTAAGAAACCAGCGCCTACACAAGGATTAGAACGACCAAATGGTCCTCCGGGCCGGATCAGGATTCTACAGTGCAGTTAACAAGGTAGGTAGTGAGTGCATATTTCAATATAATATTATCCTTGTATCACTTATACAAAATAAGCCTGTAAAAGCAAAGCCTCATTTAGAACGTAAGTGTTAAAAGTGTATTTAATTTGAGTGAAGCATGACGGACAGAATGAAAGAATTAGTTTTCAAGAGAGGCCAAATTAAGGCCAAACTCACTCGTTTTAAACCTTTTGTAGATAGTTTTACAGAAGATCAGAATATTACGCAGTTAGTGTTACGTTACGAGAAAACAAAACAGTGCTATGATGAATTTGATGCAATACAATCCGAAATAGAAATGTTACAGGGTTCATCAGAAATTGATCAGGAAACGCAAGAAAGAGAGCAATTCGAGAGTACTTATTTTGATTTAGCAGCTAAGGCGGAAGTGTTCATAAATCAACACAGCTCCAGTGCAAAGAAAAATGAAAACAATGAAGCAAGCAATTCTAATCCATCAGTCAGGTTGCCGGTGATAAACCTTCCGACCTTTTCTGGAAGCTACGATGAGTGGTTGTCGTTCTATGACACGTTTCAGGTATTAATACATAACAATAGCACATTGCAGCCAGTGCAAAGGTTTCATTATTTACGTTCTTCTCTACGTGGGGAGGCGCTTGAAGTAATACAAGCCTTGGAAATTTCTTCTGAAAACTATGACGTAGCATGGACTTTACTCAAAGAACGTTTTGAAAACAAAAAGTATATTGTTAACAAACACGTCAAAGCTTTATTTGAAATGCCAATGGTGGAACGTGAGTCGGCTGTTTCGCTTAAATCTCTTTTAGACAGCACAGTAAAACATTTGAGGGCTTTAAAATCATTAGGTCAACCGACAGAAAGCTGGGATGCATTACTTATTTATTTGATTGCGACCAAACTAGATAATACAACACATAAGGAGTGGGAGAAAACACAATCAACGAATGAATTACCGAGCATGTCACAGCTGACACAATTTTTACAGCAGCGTTGCCAAGTTTTAGACGCAGTTGATAATAAGCTTAGACCTAAAGAGACACCCTCAGTTCCAAATAACAAATATCAACAAACAAATAAGGCAGGCAAAAAGAGTTCTTACTCAACGACAGCACACGTAACGTATTCCGACAACAATGCATGTCCCAGCTGTAAAGGCTCACACAAATTATTTCAATGCCAATCATTGTTGAGAAAATCTATAGGAGATAGAATTAGAGAAGTTAAACGTCTTTCTTTGTGTATAAATTGTCTCAAACGAGCGCATAAGGCAAATGAGTGCTTATCAGGTAATTGTAAAATATGCAATAAAAAGCATAACACATTACTGCACTACTCGCGTTGTCCATCGCCCACTAGAGCGAATGAACCACAAGATGAAAGGGAAATAGGTCAAGGTCAAAACACGCTCGCTGCGACCACATCACTCGGGCAGGAATGTGAAGATAAGAATATTCGTTCTACAAACAGTGGACCGCAGAATCTTAGGAGACCACCAAGCATTATGCTATCCACAGCTGTAGTATATGTTAAAGATAAACAGGGTAATTTTCAAATGTGTCGAACACTTCTCGATTGTGCTTCTCAGTCCAATTTCCTAACAAACAGAATGGTTCAATTATTGGGACTTACAAAGAGTAATAGCTTTGTACACATAAATGGTATAGGTAATGCTAATACAAGGTCATGCCATAGCGTTCAGGCTACAATTAAGTCAAGACATAACAATTATTCAGCCACATTAGACTTCATCATATTGCCGCAAATATCACAAGACTTGCCTATGGTTCATGTAGACACGTCATTGTGGGAAATACCTTCCAACATTGAATTAGCAGATCCTAACTTCAACATACCACAGCGTATTGACATGTTGTTGGGGGCGGAAGTATTCTTTGATCTACTTTGTGAAGGACAAATAAAGCTCAAGGCAGGGTATCCAACCTTGCACAAAACATTGTTTGGCTGGATTGTAGCTGGAAAAATAGACAATCAACCACACATTTCGACAAATGTGTGTCACCTCTCCACAACAGAAAAATACACGAGCAATTACAAAAATTCTGGACGATAGAAGAATGTTCAATGGAACATCCATTAAGTCGGAAAGACACTTTAAAGAAACACACCGGAGAGACGAGACTGGGAGATTCGTCGTCAGACTTCCCTTTAAAGAAAATGTGGGGAATCTTGGTAAATCCAAGGAGATTGCAACGAGAAGACTTTATTCAATGGAAAAAAGGCTTATGAAGGATCCTGAGAAAAAAAGGGCATATATAGCGTTCATGAAAGAGTACGAAGATTTGGGCCATATGGAAGAAATAACTAGAGCAGAGAGCGATACAATGATGCCAGACTACTATCTTCCCATCATTGCGTAATGAAGGAGACCAGTACTACTACCAAACTCAGGGTTGTATTTGATGCATCGTGCAAAACAACTTCTGGACTTTCATTAAATGAGACGATGAGAGTCGGGCCTACAATCCAAGAAGAATTATTTTCCATAACAGCAAGATTCAGGCAACATCAATACGTCATGACAGCTGATATAGAGAAGATGTATCGCAACATTAGGGTACATGATTCAGATGCAAACTACCAGAAAATACTGTGGAGAGAAAACCCTCAAGAAGCAATAAAAATATATCGACTCAAAACTGTAACATATGGTACTGCAGCAGCTCCTTTCCTAGCCACTAGATGTCTTCAGCAACTAGCCATAGAAGAGAAAAAGAATTTTCCTAAGGCAGCAGAAGTTGTAATGAGAGATTTCTATATTGATGATCTTCAAACAGGGACAAACACGAAGAAGGAACTACATGAATTACAAGGTCAACTCACAACTCTTCTGCAAAGAGGTGGTTTTTGTTTGAGAAAATGGTGTAGCAACGACACTTCACTGCTTTCAAAAATACCCAGTGAACTTCAAGAATCAAATTTCACCATTCAACCAAATGATGATTGCATCACAAGAAGTTTAGGATTGTTGTGGAATCCCATTAAAGACACATTTTCTTTCTCTGTCAAACCAAGAAACAACCCTCAACAAATCACGAAGAGGACTATTCTTGCTACAGTAGCGAGCATATTTGATCCCTTAGGATTAATAGGACCAGTTATTCTTAAGGCAAAAATATTTCTGCAACGTTTGTGGGAATTAAAATTGAATTGGGATGAAGAAGTTCCAGCCCCATTGCATTCAGAGTGGGAAACTTTTGAGCAGCAACTTCAAGAGTTGGAATCACTACATGTTCAGCGGAAGGTTATTCAAGAAACACAATCGCAGGTAGAAATTCACGGATTTTGCGACGGATCTCAGAGTGGATATGGAGCTTGTATATATGTAACATCCAGCACAAAAAATGGAAAATTCACAGCAAACTTACTATGTTCAAAATCTCGAGTAACACCTTTGAAGAAGACAACTATTCCTCGCCTAGAACTTTGTGCAGCTTTGTTACTTGCACAGCTAACTCAGAAAGTAATACAAGCATTACATTGCAACATCCATAAGGTTGTTTTATGGTCAGATTCCACCATTGTATTAGCATGGATAAGTGGACCTTGTTCTCAATGGAAGACGTATGTTGCAAATCGTGTGGCGGAAATTCAGCAATTGACTTGTAACTATGAATGGAGACACATCAGAACAGAGGAGAATCCAGCAGATCATATATCGAGAGGATTAACACCGTCAGAGATTCTTGATAATGAATTATGGTGGCATGGGCCTTCCTGGTTATCTGAGAAATTAGACTTACAGACGAGGGAAGATGTTTGTGACCTAAGCGATGTTCCCGAGCGACAAAAGAATTCAGCAGTAATGTTTTCTACAACACCGTGTCAACTCTTAGACAGATATTCATCATTAAGAAGATTGCAACGTGTAACTGCTTATTGCTTACGATTTGCGCACAACATGAGAAGATCTAATTGTGACAGACAGCATGGACATCTTACAGTAAGTGAATTACATGAAGCACTCGAATGTCTTATTAAACTATCACAGCAACAAGCATTTCACAAGGAATTAAATGCGTTGAGATCAGGAAAGGAAGTCGACAACCAAAGTCAACTGAGAAATTTGAATCCATACTTGGATGAGAGGCAAATCATCAGAGTCGGAGGAAGATTAAATGCAGCAGATCTTACTGAAGGACAGAAACATCCTATTGTACTTCCAGCTAACTGCAACTTGACAAAGTTAATCGCTCAAGAAGAACATAAGAAGCTATTGCATGCCGGCCCTCAATTATTGTTATCATCCTTGCGACAATCGTATTGGGCAATACGTGGACGGAATTTGGTTCGTCAAGTTGTGCATCAGTGTGTCACATGTTTCAGAAACAATCCTAAAGATGGTAAACAGATGATGGGAGATCTAGCAGCTGACAGAGTTCAACCAACAAGACCATTTCTTCACAGCGGCGTTGACTACTGTGGGCCCATTTACCTTAAATCGAGTAACCGAAGGGGAGCCAAACTCCATAAGGCATATATAGCACTTTTCGTGTGTTTTGCGACTAAGGCGGTTCACATTGAACTTGTTAGTGATCTAACTACAGAGGCGTTTATTGGAGCATTAAAGCGATTCATGGCTCGTCGAGGAAAATGTGCTAAATTGTATTCTGACAATGCAAGTAACTTTGTTGGTGCAAAAAGGGAACTACAAGAATTGAAGACTTTATTTGAATCAGAACACCATAAAGAAAAATTACATAATTTTCTAGCAGCTGATAACATCACGTGGGTTTTTATTCCAGCAAGATCACCAAACTTTGGAGGCTTATGGGAATCATCAATTAAATCTCTCAAATACCATTTAAAGAGAGTTGTGGGAAATGCTTCACTCACCTACGAAGAGATGAACACTATTTTGACACTGATTGAGGCTTGCTTAAACTCTAGACCCCTAACACCATTATCAAATGATCCAAACGACCTACATCCTTTAACACCAGGTCATTTCCTAATAGGCGACGCACTCACTACCATGTCAGAACCTAACTTGAAAAATATTCCTGTCAACAGACTTTCGAGATGGCAATACATACAACAACTTCATCAGCAATTCTGGTCCAGATGGTCAAAGGAGTATCTATCAAGTCTTATAGAACGATCCAAGTGGAGAAGAAAATTTCCCAATCTTCTGGAAGGTGATAACATTCCACCTCTAAAATGGAAAACTGGACGTATTGTGCAATTGTTTCCTGGGAAGGACGGAATAGTACGAGTGGCAACAGTGAAAACTACCAGAAGTACAACAAGAAGATCCATTCGTCAATTGTGCCCGCTTCCTAAGCAGAGTTAATGTGTTGGTGTTATTCATAGTGTGTACATTGTGCGATTCATAGTGTGTTGTGTTGTGTGTGCATTATTCTGTTTATGTTTATATCATTCATTCATAACTTGTGTTATCTATTGTTGTGTATATTAAGTTCATGAACCAAATTAATCATTCATAGATTTGTTGAAGGAATTCCTTCAAGGCGGGCGGTATGTTCAGAACTGAGCGTTCTTCTCAATAAAAACTAACGCCAGTAAGTAAATGAAGAGGCAGCAGCATAAAAACTAATACTTTTTCTCCCCAGCAGGGGTGAGTGTGTGTGTAAAAACGTGACACCAAGAAAGCAACGGTAGCTACGTGTGTTGTGTTAATATCGCATTAATCCAAACATAATAATGTTCATATAGCAAGTTTATTTGTATTATTTGAATTCATATAATCTTGTGTGTTATAAAATGCAAATATATTGAACAGTCTCAAGGCAACGTCGAAAAATTATTAAGAAACCAGCGCCTACACAAGGATTACAACGACCACGTACTAGAACACTAAAATATTACAAAAGGTACTAGATCTAGTACGAAAGTACTAGCGGTGGTCACACTGGCTACAGGTCACTCACATAAGCTCTTGATAAACAAAGAAGCACATACACATGAAATTTGATACACAGGACATGTGTTAAAAGAGGAAATAAATTTCGACGCCTAATACTGCCGAATCGGAAAACAAAATTGTCTTTCTATAATTACGGAACTAGAAACAAATCTTCCTCCTAATTGCAGAATCTTTTTTTTTTAATGTTTTTGCTTTTACAGAAAGTCAACTTTATTTCCCGACTTTGCAAAGTCTTACGTATCAAGACTTATTTCCTAGTTTAAAGAAATGTCTGTGTGCGAGAAATTCATGTGTATGATTATGCTTTTCTTTTTGTTTGTTTGTTTATCAACAGTTATACAAGTGACCTGCAGCACTAGTGAATGATCACAATTTGTTTATAAATTTAAAGCGAGAACTTTAGTGGCGTTTTAGATGTTACTATCATGTTTTTCTGATGCAGAAGTCAGAGCAAACCGCAATACAAATAAATGTTCTATGCTATAATGTCTCATACAATACTGTTTTGTAATCTATTAAGATTAGTATGGTTGGATTTGAATGTATCGGGATGGAAGAACAATACAAGTCCAAAATCGCACTTCAATATTTCTATAAGGAAATTATATTTTGGTGTACTTCAAATGAATTTCATTTTTTAATTACCTACTAAGCTGAAAATTTTTATGCGAATTTCAATGTTTTTTGTGATGGCTTATATTGGACTCGCACTGTTCTTTCACTATCCAAATAAAATGGTGCATTGATTTAATGATTTTTATTCTCATGATATTTATTCCAATTACGTACATTAAAAAAATTCATTTACATAAGCACATTAATCGCACATCAAATCAACAAGTTCCCTCATGTTTTATTCAACGGATCTGTGGCTAGAGTGACATCTCTTTCACCAGCAATTGTTAACTTCTTTTTATACAATTCTGGAAGAAGAGAGCATTGAAAATTTAATAATTAAGCCAAAAACAAATTGTTTTAAGTACATTGATGGTACGTTTGTAATTTGAGTACAAGCAAACCATACGTTTCATCAAGTTTTAAAGTAGCCGAATATCATTCACTTTACTTTTAAAATAACAAAGAAAGTAAATAGTTATTAAATGTTTCCATTTTAGTTGTAATCAGAAAATGTTATGGTCATCTTGATTATACAAAATCAGCCCTATGTTTAAAAGCAGATTCATATAATCTTATACAGAAAAATGCTATTCTATATACACACACAGATACACACACAAATATATATATATATATATATATATATATATATATATATATATATATATATATATATATATATATATAGATATAGATATAGATATAGATATAGATATAGATATAGATATATATATATGTGTGTGTGTGTGTGTGTCACAAATATTGAAATAATGCTGGCATACGTTATCTATGAGGACAAATATTTATTTTTTAATTTATTATTATTATAGATTAAGGAAGTTATACATGAACAAGTATTGCTTATATTCCGTATACTAAGAATAAATCCTATAAAATAAATCGTTCAATATAAAAGAATACATATACCACCCACGAGAATGAGACGAAAAATTGCATTCCGTATAGTATATTAAAATTAATACGAGAGGAACGTATTCAATTTGTTGTAAATGTGAACAAAGGTATCCAGGGAGAAATGGTCAAATGAAAAGAAACATCGAAGATAAGAAGTCTGTCCATAAAGAAGCCAAACTTTCGAGATATAATGGTACCCAACGTTTGTGGAAGCTTTTTTCAGATTTATTTCCTTCAAAACAGTTCCTTCCACTCTTAAGCCATCGTTCCAATAAGTCTTCCACTGATAGAACACATCCTGTAATGCACTTTCCGAAATGGTCTGGAAGTTTCGTAGCTATTTTTTCACCATTTCTATGAGTTCAAAACTACGATCTTTTAAGGTAAATTTCATCTTGAAAAATAAAAAGAAGTGTGTATATGCCAAATCGGGCAGGTAGAGTGATTTTCGTACAATATTGTTCTTCGCTAAAATTTCCTAATGAGAAGCGTCGAAAACCTAGGAGCATTGTCATGGTGCAGCATCCATATTCCATTTTTCCAAGCTTCCAGTTTCTTCTTCGTCACAGCCTCCCTCAGAGGCCTCATCACTTCTAAATAATACCCTTTGTCGATGATTTGAGCACGTGGTACCTATTCATAGTTAACAAAAATACAAAAATCAAAGAAAATAATAATCATTTCAATTTTTTAGTGGCTTTGATGTGCTTTGTGTGTCACGGCGAAGATTTTCCAAACCATTGGAATGAGTATGCCTTTCCAGGAGCAATGTTTTCCTAGGAGCAATGTTTTCCAGTAAATGTTAATTCTAATTTGGAGAATTTTATAGTTTCACAATATTTCTCACTAGATACTCTTCTATCTACGTGTTTGGATATTTTGATAACAGATGTCCCTATTAAATGTTTAATTTTCCCTAGATGTTTAATTACGGAAAAGTTTTACAATGTATTTGTATTGAATTGAAATTGTTTTGAATTTACTACATAAGGTAAGTAGGCCGAAGGAGGAGAACTCAAGTAATTGATATTCTACGTAAAAGCAACCTATTGTAGAATGATGATGCTTCTTACCTTCAGCACATAATCTTTACGTTAGAGAGTCAGACAGAGAAAAATCCTGGTTTTTCCTCCTCTATGACCACCCATCTTAAACCTCTACATATCATTGTTCGTCTCACAAAATTTCGGTGCTCCAAAAACATTCAAATAATAATAATAATAATAATAATAATAATAATAATAATAATAATAATAATAATAATCCTGAATATGCCATCCTTACATAATGTAAGGATATCTTAGTTTCCTAGTTTAAATCTTAAATATCTTAGTTTAAAATGCTTTCTTTAGTACTTATTTGAGCAACCATGTAGGAGGGGGTACGACTTTTTATTTTGCCCCTCTCATTTCAGTACCCTTCCAACAGAAAGTAATTTTTGATAAGCAGGACAGACAAAATGAATAAGAAATATATTTACAGCATTCTCTCCCCTTTCATGATTGGAATATCACGTAATATTTTTTATTCTACGAAAGATGGCCCTGTGCGGTTAGGGGTAGGTAACTAAAAAAATACCTAATATATAGCGCCCCTTGATTGTAATATTACCGCTTCTTTATTTGTACGACGGAGCCCCTACACAATCAAGGGTGACAAAAAGAATAGGAAGAGTGTCTATTGATTCCAGTGGTGGATCCAGCACGAACTCCTGGGGGAGGGGAGTTGAAGTGAAACATTCTTTTGATGATGTGAAGCTGTCACAAATTACCACTTAACTAAACTAAACAATACTGGAAGGAACCGGAACCCAGTCAGTTTAAATTGGGGTAAAAGTTTAATTTTTGGGTTCATATTAAAAGTTGTGGTTTCAAATGAGAATTTCAGTCCAAGTGGTCAATCATCAAATCTCGTGGGGCTCTTCAGTGTAGGCTAATACGGCCCCCTTATGAGAAAAGGCAAAATTATTAACATGTTTATAACTTTCGAATTTTTCGTCTATTTTAAAGAAATATTTTGCTTCGTATTAAAGTGTTGGTTCCAAATGACAAATTCAGTCCGAGTGGACAATGATCAAATCTCCGGGGGGGGGGCTCTTCAGTATAGGGGGCTACGGCTCCCTTATAAGAAAAGGCAAAAATATGAAAATGCTTATATCTTCCGAATTTTCCGTCTATTTTAAAGAAATTATTGGCTTCATATTAAAGTCTTGGCTTCAAATGACAATTTCAGTCCGTGTGGACAATGATCAAATCTCGGAGGGCTCTTCGGTGTAGGGGTTTCGGCTTCTTTATGGGACAAGATTCACGTAGTTGATATTGCAAAATTGTTTTGTATATATAAGTGGAAACTTGCACCATTTGGTTAATTTTACCTCGTATGTTTTGCAGATTCATATTTTAAGCAAAAGTTACTTCGCAGAGCTAAAAGAAGGCACTTACTAGTTTCATTAAAATGAAATGTCTTTTATGAGAAGTTCTCATGGAGCCGACGAACGAATAGGCACCCAAACGTTGGTTAAGTCGAACGGTTGAAACCCGTTGAGCTCGCTACAATTATTATTATTATTATTATTATTATTATTATTATTATTATTATTATTATTATTATTATTATTATTATTATTATTATTATTATTAATAATAATAATAATAATAACAATAATAATTATAGAGCATTCACCTTTGGTGCATGGGGTCCATGGCTCGATTCCACTTCGCGCCAAGTGAAATTTGAGGTGGACAATTACCGTGTGCATGGGTATGTATTTTCTTGAGATTTTCCATTTTCCTCCCACTTTCTTCATTTCACCATTTCATTCATCATCATTCTCCCTTAGCGTAGGTGCATAATCGACCAACGTTAAACTAGATATTGCAATTTCAATAATAATAATAATAATAATTAATTCAACTGAAAGGACTGTAATTTATGTGGACAGCAATTATCATAAATATGCAACCATTATAAAAACAATGCTTTGAGTAGAAAGATAATCTTTTCCAAGTGTTAACGAATGCGCACGAGATAAGACATGTCTCGAGAAAGAGACAAGACGCGCTTTGTGACATCCAAGATAATACGAGGCAAATGTTTTGGACACGAGATAGCTTGTAAAATGTCTCGTCTTATCTGGAATGTCTCGAAAACAAAAGTCTAAGTTTTAATATTATCTTTCAAGATCTATTCTCTCAGAAGTAGTTCTCTGCCTTAAAATTAATAACGACATTTGTGATTTAAGAAAAGATAAACAATGCCTAAAGTTAATAGTTAACTTTTCGAAAAGAAGCTTCATTAAGGGTGAACCTGAAAGATGTCCACAAACTTCGGCAGGTGATTCGTGACATCAAAAGGAGACAAATGGTCCTCTTGCAGTTTTCGAATTCAGCTTCGTTGTCGAGATACAGGGTTGCCAACTGGTCGTGTTTGAGAAACTCACTGAGAATAAATTCAAGTCCAAGAATAAACTACTACTCATATATTTTTCAGGTCAATTGACTTATACCATGTTGTAAGGTCAAATATTTATTTATGAAGTGTGTACAAAATTCGCCAGGGTCTTTTCTGAGAAAATCGTCGAGAAAAAGTCACCTCCAAGAATAAACTACCACTTGTAAATTTTTCTAAGAGAAATATCTGATACTGCAATATAGGGTTGTTAATTAAATATTGATTAATGAAAAATAAACAAAATTGTTAAAACCATTTTTGAGAAAATAGCGTTTTTCGATTTTCGGCTGTTTGTAAACCACACTTATTTTAGGTGGTAGGAAAAAATGGAAAAGCTCCTGTAAGAATACTAAGTAAACCCTAAGTTTAAAATTTGGTGTAGATAAGTTGAACGGTATGGCCTCTAGGCGAGTGCATATAAAAGTGTGCCGAACGGACGGACCGGAAGGACGGGTGTCGAAAAGTCACATTTTCGGTATGTAGACGCCATGAAACGTAAATCCGTTGAAATCTGAATTTGATATTATTTTCACAATCACTATATTTTCTTCTCTCTTTTGTCGCTCGAAAAAGAAAAGCCTAAGTTTACCACAAAAAGCTAGGGAGTTTCTCAAAAAATATTCAATTACAGGGCCACCGCACTAAACTTTTTCAATTCAATTTCTTAACTGTGTTAGGCCGCAGTTGTTACTGAAGTGTGTATTTGGATAATACGAATAAAATTATCGTATTATTCAAATTCATCGAATGTCAGATTATCGAATAAAAAACTTCGATTGAAGAAAATCCACACTACAAAACTAACTCACACTTTGAGCACATTTTCATTAGACATATAATAGACCAATTAATGCAATCATTGTTTATGAAATATGAAAAAAATCAAATGAGTCACTTTGGGAAAGTCGTTCAAAAAGAACACGTCAAGAGTAACCTACCTCTTGTGAATTGTTTCGAACAATGAGTTAAGATATACTTTTGGTTATTAATGAAATATTTATTTGCGAAATTTGAACAAAATCGCCTGTCATTCGAGAAAATTGTCGGGGAAATAACCTTGACCCCAAAAATAAACTATCCGTTGTAATTGTTTTTCATAGAAATGACTTATACTAAAATATAGGGTTGTTAATGAAATACTTATTTATGAATCATCAATAAAATTGTCCGAGTAATTTTTGAGAAAATCGTGAGGGAAAAATAACTCCCCGAATAAACTATCTCTTGAGGATTCTTTCAGGGTAAGCGAGTTATTCCATATTACTAGGTTTTTAATGAAATATTTATTTCTGAGTACGAACAAAATTGCTTGACTCATTTTTGAGAAAACCGTGGAGGAAAAACACCCCCAAGAGTAAACTACCCCTCGCATATTTTTTCAGGACAAACGAGTTTTGCCATATTGTTCGGTTATTAACGAAATATTTATTTTTGAAATATGAATAAACTCTTTTGAGTCGTTTTTGAGAAAATCGCCCAGACAACACTCCACCAAGAATAAACTACCCATCGCATTTTTTTAGGACAAACGAGTTATGCTATATTGATAAGTTATTAATGAAATCTTTATTTATGAAATATGAACGAAAACATTTGAGTCCATTTTGAGAAAATGACTGAGAAAAAACTCACCTCCTTAGTATAAACTACCCCTTGTAGATTTTTCTCAGATAAATGCCTTATACCACAAAATAGGGTTGCTAATTAAATATTGATTTATAAAAAAAGAAAGAAAACAAGATCGTTGGAGCCAGTTATGAGAAAATATATTTTTTCTATTTTCATCGTACAGGAAACTACCCTTGTTTTGGGGGTAGGAGGGAAATAAAAAAACTATAGGAAATACTATGAAAATCTTAAACTAAAATTTGGTGCAGATAAGTTGAACGGTATGGCCTCTAGGAGAGTGCACAGAAAAGTGTAGCGAACGGACGGACGAACAGATAGACATGTATCGAAAAATAACTTTTTCGGTGTTAGGGGCTATAATACGTATAAATTCGTTGAAATCTCAAATTTGATTTTTTTTTCGAACACCATACTTTCTTCTCTCATTTGTCACTTCAAAGTAAAAGGAACTCAGAACTACAGATAAAAGACACCTACTTTTACACATAGACATTATTTATTGATTTAAAACTGTTTTAGTTTGTGTCATTTCACTTCCAATTGAAAGGTTTTACAATGATTAACGGCATACCAATGACGAGACGGAAGTTTTCAGGAAGTAAATGCATTCAGAAGTCTAGATTGCATTACAGCTACCAGCCTGTTTTTATTTCTGCAATTGTTAACAGCTGTAATTTCGTCCAAACGCTACATGAAATAATTTTTGGTTGACGTCATTGTGTTACTATTTTAGTATTGTTCTTTTCAGACTTGGTTGAAGTTTTGTCTTAACGGTTATACATTTTTTTCTTATTTCATCGTTACACATAAGAATAAAATGTTGTGGTGACTGGATAGATTCGAACCTACGAACATTGAGTTTTTATTCTTCAAACAATTTACCAAGCTTTGTCCTCACGTTAACGTACGGTTACAGGGTTTATTACGATTTAAATAAAATGGCTGGCTGTTAGAGTTTCCTGCCCAAATATTTCGATAAAAAAATTTTCATTGCTTTCTTACATTGTTTAGATACACATTTTAGGAGAGTGAATTTTGGTGTATATAATAATTTCATGCCAGATAAAAGCTGGATAAGTTTTAATAACATGTTTCATATGTAGTTCTCAATAATAGACTTGTTGTTCGGGATGACGTTCCAAGGTTTAGCATTGACTAGCAGTTTTTGCTATTAATATCCCTTCTAGCAATATTGGCAGTAGACAAAAGTTAGCCCGTGTTAAAGCTTTTTGCTCCTAATTTAGTTATTTTACTTTATTATTTAACGAATATATTTAAAATTGTCAGAGACACGTATGCAGTAATTTATTTCGGGAGGGGTCCGACTTCAATATTAGGATAAATTATAATAAAATTTTAAAAGATAATCCCCAAAATTAGGCTAAATTTACAGAAAAGTTGGGGTTTCAGAGGGGGTCCGGACCCCCTAGACCCACCCATAAATGCGTTCTTGTTTGTCAGTAACATTTCCTCATTTTGAAACCCTCAAAACCTTCGGATAGACTATATAAAGGAAAACGAGTTATTTTCGATGAAATATCACTTCAAGAAGACGCGTCAGTTTTATTGCACAGTGTGGTATCCCACTTTCACAATGGCAAGAGTTTCTTTCCTCTGATTCTCTGTCATTGTGCTCTATCGAAAGGTTAGGTTTGTAACATATTACTCCTACGAACAAGCATGACTGGCAGATAGGAATACTGAACACAACTCCAGAGAAATGCATGCTGGAACTTACGTTTATAGCTACGCTTTGGTGATTTGCCCTCAAGGTCAATCGAGTGGTAATTCAGTTCCGTCTCTGTTCTTAAGCCATGTTCGTATTACTTCGAACAGTTTTGATAATGAAAAGCATGCCTCTTAATATAACAGACTTCTTTCGCGTAAGAAATCGAAACTCAGTTGGTCAGAGCAACTAGTCTGTAAGAATTAGGTTGTTAGTTAGTTAGGAGCCCAGTACGAGTAAGGGTGTTTATTACTATTGTTTTTATCTTTTTTATGTGAGGAAAAATCAAATTGTGACATCGCGATATCAAATGTATTTGATTAGGTAGCTTTGTCTTACCTAAACTTTAAACATCAGTAACCGTCGAAATTATTTCACTAACCGATCACTTAATGAACATTTCAAACACGTGAAACCAGTGGCATAACATGAAGGTTAACCTCTCCTCCGCAGTCCTTAGTTATGCGTCCGTACTTTCAAGGGCGGACTAAGGGCCGGGAGACTGCCCGGGGTGCCAGAGAAAGAGGGGCACCAAAACGAGCCTCAAAAAGTAAATTTTACAATGTGCTTTCTACTGACGTTTTTGGTTTATATTCTTGTAAAGTAGTGGCAATTATATGATCTTTTTACATTTCACTATGGAAGAAGAGAGTTTCATAGTACTAAGGGGGCTGTATCGAAAAATTGAAAAAAAATGAAATCTTTGAGTTTTACGTCCCACGGTTATGCCGGGTAGGCTAAAGGAGACGGTGATGATGAGTAATGAATGAAATGGTGGAATGAAGAAAGTGGGAGGAAACGGGAGAACCCCGAGAAAACCCACGCACACGGTGTCGAAAAATTGAGAGATGGCATGTAGAATAAAAAGTGCCGGGAATTAAGTATTGTTTGTTTGTTTGCTTGAGTTTAGCGTTCCACGGTTATGCCTTAATGGGCAAGGGAGATGTGGATACTAATTATAGTGGAATCCGAACCACTTTTATCGTTCAACAGTAATCCACCGGGAATTGGACCCGGTACCACAGAGGGCAGGCGTGCTAGCCACTAGACCAGAGGGGGTGGAGTTGGTATTGTTTATAGCGAGCCATATTCTTTGTGAAGTTTTCCTAGGTAATGGATTTCTTTTTGAAAATGGGTTTAAAACAGGGGCGTCATTTAGGGAGGGCAGGGAGGGGCATTTGCCCCCCTGAGTTTGAGATGTATATAGATTTTATCATTAGAATAGTAGTAAATCAGTGAAAAACGCGAAATTTTACTTATATCAAGAGGTCTTGTCCCCCCCCCCCAAAGCAAAATCTGAAATGACGCTCCTGGTTTAAACTATTAAAAACACTATGATAAAATGTAAAATATAGGCTACTACTAGGGGAAGGGCGCCAAAAAGTCACTTTGCCCGTGTGAAAATTTGGCCTGCTCCGCCCCGGCGTACTTACTGTATATTTTTTGGCCTTGCAGCTTGTGCGGTCCCCACGCCTCATTGTTGCGGGGGCGCTATTTACGCCTACCTTTCGAACGTAATTCAATAACTGTTTAAGAAATTCTACCATCAGCGTGGAAACGGGAATATATTTTTCTAATAGTCCCATAGAACTTTCACTCAGAACGCCAGATGCAATTTTTCAGAGTGGGCTCTGGCTCATATTCAGGAATAATAATAATAATAATAATAATAATAATAATAATAATAATAATAATAATAATAATAATAATAATAATAATAATAATAATAATAATAATAATAATAAATATGAATGTCTTTGGAGAGCCGAAATTATGTGACACGAATCATTATAGATAGAGCTTTAAGATGAGTGGTCATAGGGGAGGAAAAACAGGATTTTTCTCTCTGACTCTCTAACGTTAAGATTATGTGCTGAAGGTAAGAAGCATCATCATTCTACAATAGGTTGCTTTTACGTAGAATATCTATTACTTGAGCTCTCCTCCTTCAGGCAACTTTGCTTATGTAGTAAATTCAAAACAATTTCAATTTAAGACAAATATTTATAGAGAAAATTAAACATTTAATAGGGAAATCTGTTATCAAAATATCCAAACTTTTTTTTTTTTTTTTTTTTGGTATCGTCATGAGTTTTACACATATGTTACATTTTGATTCTTTCCCAAATAAAAAATAAATAAAATAACCTTAGTGATAAAAATGAGAACAGTACTTCCACGGGATTCGAACCGTCTACCTTCGGTATACAAACTCGTTGCTTTATCTAACTGAGCTATTTGCTTTCTTACGTAAGCTGAACCTGTTCTACAGTAAAGACGATTTTTCATTACGATTGCGCTAACAATTCGTCTTTTTCCATAGGTAATTTCCACTATTTGCACTATCTATACGTTAATACTTAGCATAGATTCATATATTTAGAGTTCGCTGATAATGCATATAATAAGACATACTAGAAATATTTCGTTAAAATTTTCGTTTGTAGATATAATCCACGCTTCTCTCAATGACATAGATGTCGCTGCTTCGTGTTGAACTGCAGAATTCCCTCGCGTTCTTGAAAATTTCCCACTTTAGCAGAGTTGGTAATTCTCGAGATTTCTGTCGATTTAATGTTTTTTGCTTCTAATTTCTTTATTTTAAGCTAATATCTAACACAAATATTAAAAACGGGTTTGTTATTAACCTGTCCTGCTGGGGAAACCTTCCGAAATTTCGAACATATAAAGAAAACGGTGATATTTTCAAAAAACTTCAAAATAAAGAGACGCGTCATTTATTTTGCTCATAGTAGTACAATGAACAGAAAAGAAAGGTGGAAATTAAGCAGGATTTGGAATTATGGTTGTGTTAGGCCCGTTACACAGTCACGCGGAGCTCCGCGCGCGGAGTCCCGCGTGGCAAGATTGTTCTATTGATTCTTATGGGTGCATACATAGTCACGCGGAGGCCTCCACGCGCGGAGCAGCTTCCGCGTGGCCCTATCCGCGCTCCGCGCTCCGCGAGGCAGATAAGGCCATTGAGCAAATGGGTGCTTACATAGTCAAGCGGAACTCCGCGCGCGGAGCAGCCATTTCTTTTTAAAATTTAAAAAGAAACGTGCATGGTAGCAAAAGCAAAATGCAAATTGATCCAGATTTCTTTTCTTATTTTTGATAGTGAGTTGCTAAATAATATTTTATACTGTTCTATAATACTATTTTCATATTGTTTAGTGTTATTTTTAATTTAGCTACATTGTCTTCGTTTAATTGGAACTTTCAATTAATGTCTTTGCTTAATTGGAACTGTACATGTGGTGCCTCTAATATACCACTGTTAACAGTACGTGACTATTGTAATTTTTGGACTTTCAACAAATTTCAGTTTCAGTTTCAATTATCACGGAGGTTAAATTAACACCATATTAATGGGATTTCTCTTGTGAGGAATACAAAAAGCGTGACATTCGTGAACAGGCATGGAACGAGATATGTAAAAGATTTTTTTTTCTTTGTAAAAATGAAGGTATGGGCAATGAAAAAAGATAAATTGAGGCAAATAATTTATCTCTACTATTAAATAGTTGATTGGATGTGAAGTTCTAACCAAATGTACAAACATAGGTTATTTTCATTTGTTAAAAAACAGTATCTGTTAAGTGCTGTATTTTAAGAGCGTGCATATGAATTTTATATAAATTGCATTTTTATAATTTCGATGGATTTTTTTTCAATTAGGTCATCGAACGACTGAATTGACGTACGGAAATTATTGAAGTACTTCTCGTCTTCTCGCAAATCTATATACACAGGCGTAAAGCTCCCTTCAAACTTCTTTGAGAAACTAAGGGGTGAATCTTGAGACATTTATTTTTCTGTGTTCTTCGTTTTCTCTTCTTACAGAAATATTAAGATGCCACTATTGTCGTTTCGAACTTTTTATGTTGACTCGCAACACTGACTGAGAAGAATCCTGTATATAATCACGTGACGCGTAGCGCGTAGCTACGGATGACTGTGTAAGTACATACGCGTAGTGCGGAGGGCGGAAGACGGGACGCGGAGCGCGGAGCTCCGCTTGACTGTGTAACGGGCCTTACAGTTAGCAATTACAACGTACCCTTCGAATTTTAACAAATTCTGAGAACATAATTGTTGGTGAACATAATTTACTTTAATCACTTGTAGCAGGTAACATCAGAGAATGAAAATATCCACACTTTTTCGAAACGTTAGCATATAAATTAAAACCTCAATATGTATGAAACAAACTCAAAAACTTAAATACTACATTCACCGCCGTTTATTGATAGATTAAATCATACTTACGATATTGGGCTTTTCAGTTCCAACGTAGTGTTTGAGCTCATTTGTGCATTTGAGCCATTTCTGCATGGTGCATTTGCATAGCTTGATGTTGATAAGACATTGCTCCGTAATGATGGTGGTGGTGGTGATCATGGTTATGGAGTGGTGGATGATGGTGATGGTTGTGGTGCGGTGGATGATGATGATTGTGAGTTGGTGGTGCAAAATTCATTTGATACGATGGTTGAAGATAATGTGGAGGGGGATGGTGGCGATCATGATCGCGATGATGGCTGTTTGTTGATCCCATTTCTTCACTCAGTCTTTAATAAGTTGTATAGATATCTGCTGCGATTACTGTTTAGATAGGTATGTTTTTAAATATTCAGCAAAAATCTGTAAAGTAAACATAAAACAAAATACAATTGCATTAAATTGATATTGAAATTAATGAATAGGTCCTTACATTTTTATTCGTGTAACATTTACTTTGTCTATTTTTACTAGCAAATTTCAAACAAATTAACTAAAACAGTGAATAGAAGTTTGGTTTGACTTTACTCACTTTATTACTCTTGAATGCTTCTTCCACACGATATTCCAGTATCACTTAGAAAATCCTATCATCGAATATTTGAAAACAGGAAAGCACCAAAACAGAAAATTGAGATATTGTAATCCATACTTTTTTCAATATTCATAGATTATTTCGCACCCCTTTTCGCTTTTTACATCTTATTTATTTACTTAACTCTAATTCTCAAAAGAGAAAAGTCACTGCACTTAAAGAGTGTTTACTTTGAATTCCACATATCATCAATATATTTTATATGCACAAATATAGTAATATACACACCAATATAATTGAAGATAGAAAGCTTAAAAACAGAAAATTTTAGAAAGTTCTTAAATACACAAAACCCGAAAGTAAAATAAAAGAAAAGAAAAAGCATGAATATTGAAATCTAATTATAACAATACATACACAATATACAATAAGTAGCTCTGAGTATTACAAAGCGTATGTACAACCTTTACATGCTCACTTAAGTAATTGTAGATATTTGTTAGACGAAAAGTCTTAGTATTGAATAAGTGAAACACATTCTTGTCAGAAGCGAATTCTTGAAATGCTCGTTTTTAGATTTAGGATAAACTAAAAGCAGTGTTTCTTCCAGACATGTTTTGGGAGGCACTGCCCCTCGAGGGTACCAAAATAATACTTCTATATTATAATAATAAATAAAATAGTACCAGGAGTGTCCCCCGGAATACCAAGTCTGCACCCCGCCCGGAACATTTCTTCAGAAAGAACGACTGACTAAAAGTGGTCTTGACCTTAAGTTAACTCTTTTAGTACTGTATGCAATTTCCGCAAGTAAGTCAGTATTACAGTATTAAAGGAATTAACAACCAAATATTTGGTCAGTCCATTGCCCCCTTTCAAATACACTGTTACATTCAAATTCAATCAGCGATATTCTATAAGCAATTCTGTTCAGAAACGCAGAGACACGATGTTTTTATAATTTAGAAAACGAAGGAACATTTTCTGAACTTGTTCAATTCTCTTAATATGCGATTTATTAGTAGATAACCAAGCAACCGAAACATGTTCAAATCGAGATCTAATAATACCATTAAAAAGTAATTTAAGGACAAATGCATTGTTAAACTTCATTGACTTCAATATTATGAATCCTAACTTTTTATGGGAATTGATAACAGCATAACATGTATGGTTATTGAATCTCAACTCCTAAGTATAACTGTAAACAGCTTCTAAATCTTTGATAGATTACATGCAAGTCCATTAAATTTTCATTTATAGAATATGTTGGAGTAATATAAATTTTGCTTTTACTTAGGACCATATAACATCACTTCTTCAAATTAAATAGAAGTAAATTCTTTGAGTTCAACTCAAACAATGCACTGATATATTTTTGTAAGAATTAACTATGTTCTAGGTTCGTTCCGAATTTCTTTATGTATTTTTATGTCCTCACTACGTATTAGAATTAACTGGGTCAAGCGAATTCAGCTATATTAGATTGTAGGTGTGCAGAAGAATGGAGAAAATTAGCTGGATCTAGCGAATATCGAATGAGAGGGTGTTCAAAATAGTGAGGGAGAAAATAACAATTTTAGATATTATTAAGAAGAGGAAGAGAAACTGATTGGGACATTGGCTAGGAAGGAACTGTATCATGAGATATGTGCTAGATTGCATGGAGGCAGGAAAGAGATGAAGGAGCGGAGACTGTAACTAATGGACGATATCAAAACAGAAAAATCGTACGTTAAGACGAAGAGGTTAGTGAACCACCGTGGAGCATAAAAGCTTCTCAGTTACGGCAAGTGACCTCTCAATAATGGCAGAATACATATTATGATGATAGTGATGATGACCATATATTAAACAATTAGCATGGTGTAATTTTAAAGATAAGACATTAGTATATATTATGAAAAATAATGGACCCTAATTTGAACTTCGAGCTACACCTGATTTAGCAATGTACTCAGATGATTTACATTGTTTATACATTACATAAAGTATCTTCTTAAATATGATTTAATAGTTGCAAAAATTGGATGTAAAATACATAATAATCTGGCATAGACAGCAAACTTTTATGAATGACAGTGTCCAAAGCTTTAGAGAAATCAAAATAGACGGAATGAACACATGAACGAGCATACAATGTGGAATAGAAAATCATTGTCAAAAATTTAAGCACACTACTGATTTTTCAGAATGTTCAATGAAAAATCAACACAAAATCCAATTTGTTAGACTTGCTCTGTAAAATAAACATAATTCCTCATAGAGATTAAAATGTGGTCCTGTTTTCAATTAAACAAATTTATTGAGTATGTTTGCGTTGCCGACCCTTAGACTAGAAAATAGTTTTACAGACTCCAGTAATTTTTTTTATTACTTTATCTACCTTTTGCAAAAGTGTGCGACTCCAGGAGCTCTAAAGTAATTTCATTTCACTTTTGACCCAGAAGTATCGTTTCGTAATGTTTTCTGCTAGAATAAATGGTTTCTTTATTGCTATCCTATCCCAAGACCGTAGATTTGAAGGTTATGGGGCACTGTCCTATTTTATACCTATTAGAAATGGCTTTTCCATAGCTCTATTTTTTTTTCGCAGCGGTTAACGTCTATTCAGTTTGCTTATTTTCTAGTGAAATCGTCCTTCAGAGAAGTGTGACTATCTTTCAAGAATTCGACGCACTGCTTCACTCGATCACTGAAACGTTTTGGATAAAATAACACTCTTCTTTCAAAATATTCACCTGAACACGTTTTTCGATTTTTAGTTAACAGTTGCTCTTCTACATTTTATAGTATTTGCGTGTTCCTCAGACTATTCAACTGGTTTAGGCGAATGAAAACAGTAAAATCGCATGTAACAGATTTACATCCAGTTTTGCTCATATTACCTACCGAATGAATGGCATATACACAACCGTTGAAGCAATGAAAAACTACTGGCAAGGCTTCATACACACACCATTACAGTAGTTGTGGTTGAAATGAAGCATTATCAAACAAAACGTGACGTTAGTAGTCTAGTCTGTTCATGTTATGTTTATTACGAAGCAACTTTCCTCAATAAATTTGCCTCGATGTCAACAAAAACATGAATTTTCATATCCTTATATAAGAAACATTGTTTAGTTTGAAAACTGAATACAAATAAATATGATTTTGTATCGACATAGTCTTGGATACAAAATCGACATATTTGGACAATTCTGAAAAATCAATACTGTGCTCAGAATTTTGACAATGAATGTACATCATGTGCATTATTTACAAGATTTGTCATTGTAGAACTGTAAGAAAAAATATCATGCTAGTATTCATATATAAGTTATTTATTTAACATGATCAAAGATACGTTTATATCAAATCTGTTTAAATATTCTTGCAAATGGTCAAAGTACTGGTATTGATCTGAGTCAATTCAAATGAAATCGACCAATTTCCAGGTCAAAGGTTGCTGACAAAATTTATTTATTTCTTCTTCTTCTTTTTTTTTACCTAAGATTGTACCATATTCAGGGAGTTGAAAACGGGTATTCATTTATTTTTAACCGCTCAGGTTTGTTTGGGGCGGCCATTTTTATAGGCGCCTGAGCGTATTTTGTACTTTTCAGAGGATTCCGTTAAACGCTGTAACTTTATAGGTTTTAAAGATAATGAGTTCAAACCAAAACAATGTGAAAGATAATAGAATGGACAATATTCTGTGTTCTGTACACATTGAGACGTACTTTAGAACGTAGAGAAAAGAAGCTCTGAATATTCAGGTGGGAAACCTAGAAATGGCCATTTTGGAATGTACATTTTGAAACGAAATAAATAAGATTCGCCTTCGCCTTCAATTCTTTGTCTACATAGAGACTATATAATAGAAAACGTTATAAACAAATTTCAGATCTCAGAACCGTATACTTGATTTTATGGAAATCTTTAAACTTTGCGAATTTTCGAAAATCGTGTATTTTCATCATCAAATATCTCAGGGAGGTAGAAGTGAAAAATCCCAAATTTTTTCACAACATAGACGATAGTTGTGCAATTACAAGTGAGTAAAATTTCATTACTGAGACTTGAGTAGTTTCTGAGTAATGTTGTTGCAGTGAAGTGAAATTCACGATTGTAAAAACTGAACAGAGTTGCATCTTTTGTGTTGATATAGTATCTCAGGCTTATAATTTATCTATATTTCATCAGAAGTGCAGTCAAACAGCAAGAAATTCGAGATTTGCTACTTGTAAAAGAATTATTAATACCAGGTCATATCACAGTTTTGTACCCACATGCGCAAAAAAAAAAAAAAAAAAAAAATCGCGTATACTGTAACTCACGATTTTTCGCATTTATTCCATTTTCCTTACGTTAATGAGTAAAATTCAGTTATTAGTATGTGGAGCTAATAGAAAGCTATTCATCTAAAGAGATATTTCCAAAAAATATAATAAAATAATAAAAATATAAACAAAAAACAAAATTACGCTCGGTTTTGTGTATACTGGCAATCATGCTTTCGAGGAAATTTTCAGAGGCAGAGCACGATTGCGAAGGGAAATTGACAATATGCTGTGAACGAGCTGACGGAAGGAACTGGAGAGTAAAGTAAAATATTGAATTTGTTGGTTTAAACCTAGTGTCTAGATAGTTTGCCAAATATAAATTAGCTTCTGTAACTATACGAAAATATAGAATTATATAGATGTCATACGAAAATATAGAATTAAACAGAAAAACTCATCTTAAGGTTCGAAGCGATACCCACCATGGTAATGAGCATTATTTGTTAAGAAAAAGAGAGCAAGCAGAACGTAGTCTCCGTGGTTAGGTGGATAGAGTGGCGGACTAGTAGTTATTTTATTATTTTGACACGAGATCGAATCCGATTCTATCCCTTATTATTTCTTTTTTTTTTTACAAAACATAGGAAGTGTATAATTTTGATTTTAATAAGAACCGAAACAATATAATAATGAAATAACTTAATGATAATATCCTTCCATCGACGTATTTATTCAGTATTAGAATACGTGTACTATTGGAAACAGCTATTGATTTCAGTTTATGGTCTTGTATGTTACACCTCCGCTGCCCGTTCTTGAACAGCAGACAGCTCACTTCGGATTTGTGTGTCAAGAACAGTAAAAAGAACATACGCGACCTTGACAGTCTTTCCAATCTTACCCCTTGTTACATCGACATGACCTTACATCGAATAAAGCTTCTTGTCATGAAAAAAGGAAGAAAGGAAAAAGCTGATGTCAATAGCTGATGTCAAAGGAAAAAGCTGATAAAATTAAACAATTGTTTTGTAAATTACAATCTCACATTGAATATTTATCAGTAATTAATTTCAATATTAAGTAAGATGTGCATGTGAATGGAATTGTTAAAAATGCTGCTTTCTTGCAAAAATACAGAAAAGCAACCCTCCCTCCCAAGAAGTTCGCATTCCCCCCCCCCCGGGTGAAAATGTCTGAATTCAACACTGATTCTAAGTGTTATAATTTGAATGATGTACTATTCCTTTAGATTGCTAAACTGTTGTACTTGATTATTGTTCATTTTCCTCATTCAACATTTGATAAAATACTCGAAGTTTCTTTGGAAGTCACCGTTGCACCGCCACTGCACTACATCCGATTGTATACTAATGGAATTTGGGACTAAAAATAATGGACATTTCCTTTTGCCCGATTTCGATCCGACATTTTGTTCTTAAGCATGGCTGTTTTTGCATTTTTTCGAAAATTTTCAGGTGCTCACAGCTCCGAGGCATTTCTACACCGAAGTTTGTCTATACTTTTTGTTTTACCTCGGGGACAGGAATCACCTCTACGTTATAAAAAAGTCTTAGTAAACATGTGCTCGCAAACGCTTCGTAACGGAGATAGGGGCTCTCCAAAGTGTGGGAAAATGAAGTTTAGAGACGAATATCTCAAACAGTGTGAATCGGACAGAGGGTGGTCCAATGAATGACTATCGAAGTCAGGTCTGCGCTATGCAGAAATGCATGGTTGATAACTATGCAATATGCGCGCAAGGGATTCCCCAAAGAAACGGAGGGATTCCCGAAAAATTGCCCAAGGAAAGGGGGCTCAAGATGAACATCGAGGGCGAGTCTATCCACCAGTAATTCATAAGTCGTGGTACCAGGTCGAAAGCTCGAAAAGATACAAAATGGCGGACAATGTTTACGTGCTGTGTGTGGTTGCATAACCAGCAGGAAATGAAAGAGGCAATCGAAGTTTGGTGATGCACGTTGTAAATGGCTCCAGGAAGAATTCCGACAACTAATGCATATGTACAAGTGTGGCAGCACTTAAGTAAATCAAACGGTATGCAAGGCACTGATGAAGCGTTACGTGCTAAGCAGTTAACGTAACGAATATCCGCAAACTGGATTGCAATGAGAAAAGCATGACAACATTCGAGTATGTGGGAAGCGAATCTGAAACATTCCGCATGTTGAACGCGTAAGTGTATTACAACAAGCAAAAAATTATGGACATGTCGTGTTTGTCCATATCAACAAACAGAAATCGTCATGTTCGTAATGTGTACAGTATTAATCATAAGGTAAACAGTAAATACCCAGATGTGTAACTACAGAAGAGATTCATGAGAAATTAACTTACCTCTATCATTAAAGTAAATATTGGAAGTGTCATCCACTCATGCGAATGCATGCTCGTACCCGTCTTCGCAAAGATCCACGTACTGGTGATAACATGTCAGCATCCTGTTGAATATGTCCTCAACATTGTTCCATCCTTTCTCGAAGCTCTTCTAATGTTGCAGCAGGAGTAGAATGCACGTGCGATTTCACATGGCTCCAGAGAAAGGATTTAAGTCCGGGGATCGCGGTGGCCAAGTAATAGGACCCCCACGTCCTATCCACATTCTTCCGAATCGGGCATGTAAATGTTCTCTGACACGGTTAAAGAAATGTGCTGGCGCTCCATCATGCATAAACCACAGTCGCTGACGCCTATCGAGAGGTATATCTTTGAGTAGAAGCCGCAAATCGTGTTGGAGAAATCGCAAATATGAGATCCTAGTTACTGTATTAGGAAGAAAGAATGGTTCTACAAGCTGATCACCTAAAAGTCCTACCCATACACTTATGGAAAACCTACACTGATGTCCTACCTCCACTATTGCATGTGAATTCGCAGGGGATCATACATGAGAATTGTTAAAATTTACAATGCCATCCCGGGTGAATTGTGCTTCATCAGTAAATAGGACAATTCTCATGTTCATCAGTAAATAGGGCAATCAGTGAAATGAGGATTGCCAGTAATTTCTCTGCGAAGCCACTGACAAAACTGCATTCTCGCCGGAAAGTCTGTGGGGGTCAGAGGTTGGACATGTTCCACATGGTATGGGTACAACTGCTGTTCATGGAGAATGTGCCATACGAGAGCATTGGATACGCGTTTGGCAAGCCCCACACGTCTTGTGCTCGTTAATGGGTTTTCGTCCACTGCCTGTAGCACTCATTCTTCTAATTCACGGGTACGTACTGTCCTTGGCCTTCCCGGCTTGGAACAATGTGTAAAGCTCCCATGTTCTCGTAGCCGCTGATGTATTCTGATGAATGTTCTTCGGTCTGGTTGCTGTCTTGTAGATATCTCGCGATATAACCTAGCGGCCTCTACCGCATTCCCGTACATAAATTGCATGCCAGCATACTCAATATTACTGTACATTGTATCAATGGCAAGGTAAACAACAATTTAGCAACACACTAATAGTACTAATTACCACTGCACAATAGTATCCCCGTGGCTTTGCAACACTACTGCAACTATTGCACTGTTCCCCGCAATACGGTGAAGTAAGTACATCCACGACACTGTAAAGGCAGGCGCATTTGACACCTCTTCAACACACAGAACTACTACATTCACTGTAGGCGAGAAAGACAAGTGAAGACAACGAACCTTTACACTTTGAATCATTCTCCCAAGCGACTACTCCGGTACGACGAAAGCATGTAGACCTGCAGCAGAACCCTTCAGGCAACAAAATAAACAAACGTGGAAAGGCAAGCGTGTTTCCAATTCACGTCTGTAATCGAAACAATATAGTGTTCTTCCATTCCATATTTCCTGGCTTACCAGCTGATTGACAACAACTGCGTGCACAGTTTTTTTCTTTACGTATACGTACAGGTGATAAACCAAATAATGAGCAACATACAGGGGCTCGATTGATTAAGTTATGTTGCTTTAAACGAGATTAGGAGCTTCGAAGGACGGGACTTATGATTTGGAAAATCTGGGATCAGAACCACTGCATTCAGTGGGCACTTCCGCGGATTTGACCCCGCAACATCATGCACCCAAGCAGAGCTCAACGTTTGTTGCAACCCCGATTCAGTAATTCCAGCTGGCTTAGATGTTCTACCAGTGTTCCTTTCGGCCATTCCATTCATTTTCGCGTATCGTTTGTTTTACCTTGGTATTGGTACAGTAAAGGACTACTATGTACATGTGCATTTGTCTTAGGAATGTGCTCTGAAGTAGTTCACAACATGCATCACCACCTTTCTTCGATTACCTCTCTCATTTCCTGCTGGTTATGCAACCACGCACGGCACGTAAACATTGTCAGCCATTTTGTATCCTTTCGACAGTTGTGTAATTAGAAAGCGCTAATGGGGAAGTGATGCAACGTTTACGATAGAGGAACCGAAACCTGTTCCGGTGATAGTACTCGTAGAAGATAAGCTTCAGCTGATTACTACAATTGCAATACAAACAGCAAGAATGAAAATCTGAGTAGTTAAGGCTGAATTCTACCACTGCGTTAGAATGTTAAAAACGTTTGAGGATATTTATGACAAAACTATGGATCACACAAAGTTGTGAATTCGGATAATTGTAGATTACCTATGCATTGAACTATGCATTGAAAAAAGTAAAATATTCCTAATCATTGCCATTGTTGTACAAAAAGAGCATTTGAATGAGAAGTTAGGGTTTTCGATAATGAACTGAGCTTGAATAGTGGTTCTACTTGTCTCTTATAATTAAAGCAAGTTTTATTTAGTGACTAAGCTTTTCAAATTGTAGTTAGAAGTATAAAAGATATTGTGAGACTGCACAATTTTAAACTACTTCTTGTTTCGACGAAATTATCCACACAAATGAAGTGTTCTTCAGGTGAATTCACCCGCAAAGAGATTCACACAGTACGGCAAGATGCCGAGGCACAGCAGCAGTGGGAACTGGCATCCGGGATTGAACATGTGGGTGAAAGGGCTATTCGATGAGCATTTAAGTAATAATAATAATAATAATAATAATAATAATAATAATAATAATAATAATAATAATAATAATAATAATAATAATAATAATAATAGGTCTAATAAATGATCAGCTCGCGTACTTGACGTGTCTGGCAACCAACAGCGCCCACTTTTTTATGAAGCAGTAAAATACCTCTAAAGCGAAAAGTTACCAGGTGATTTAGGAATAGCTTTCTGAGGAGTGTTGGAAATCTGGCAACCTTGCCTGTCATTACGAAAGGAAGAAGCAAAATTCTTTATAACCGACGACAGACTATGACTTAAGTGTGGTCACGTTTCTTAAGCGTCACGTCTAGCCAGATGTTTACTATTTATTAACATAATTTGATACACTGCAAATCAATTATTCCGAGTTTTATCCACGACGTGACAAGTTTACTGTGGAATTTAAGGACTTCCCATTGCTGAGTAAGGCTCCTCTAAACGCTCCCCACAACGTTTCTCGGTTTTTAAAAATTGTGGGAAAACGAAAGAAAGTAGTCGAATTTTGAAAATTCGGCCACACAGTGATCATGGAACTCTATGATGTGATCTTAAATAATTGATTTCCAGAAAAGATATTCGATACCTTTGAGGGCAGCGAAATGATTGTCATAGGCTGTCCTATCAAATGTCTCAAATGTTATTTGAATCGTTTCTTAGTTTATGAGTACCATAACTACTATGTGGCCCACTTTCCAAAACCTGAATATTTTATTCAGTTTTCACACGAATTTCATAAATCAGGGGAAAAGTTGTGGGGAGCGTTTAGAAGGGCCTTAAGTAAATAGCATAACTCTTGCTTAAGTATCGAGCCTTTTAAGGTAAAACACTGTAAGGAAAATAGTTCAACACGAAGACATTAGCGCTGATTTTGCATTCATCTATTTTACCCACACTTTGAGAAATCATCCAGATTTACTACACACCAAAGCTGTTCAACGTTCATGCTACACGTAGTCGCAAAGGTGAGTTTAGGAGCTCAGTTTCGTTTGCGAAGCTCAGAAAAAAAGAAAAACAAACTATCTTCACATGTAACCAGTAATACATTTGTAGATTCATATGTAATTGCAGTACTTCTGAAAAAATCTTATCACTCGTTAATTTGCCCTACACAAACACCGCTATGAATGACAGGATCCGTATGTGTGTAAGTTTCTTCATGATTCAATACGAAATTGCGTCCCCGGACTGCAAGTGACGTAGTTTCTTCGTTCACTATGCAACATGAATGGTTCTGTCTCTGGTTTGACACTAGTGGCGTATCTAATGCACAGGACTCGTAACTGAATTCCACAACTAATTGGAGCTGCATTGATAGTTGATGTCGTCGAGTAAACGCTATTTTGGTGTTTCTGTGTGAGTGTTTGTGTGCGTGTGTGAGTGTTCGCGTAAAGTGTATAAGGGCCTCAGTGTATAGAATTGGGCAAATGATAACTCGCACGTGAATGATAGTAAAAACAATAGAAACAATAATCATTTAATTAGTGTTACCGTTTATCATTGTGGTACTCCCAGAACCGTGAACGACAGTCCAACTGATAGAATGGCGGACTACTCTTTTACTTAGCTTGCTGATATGCATTTCATATATGGCGAGGCGAGAAGTAACAGCCGGGAGGCAAGGCGTCTGTATGAAGAACGGTTCCTGAGTAGGAGATTACTGTCGCACGTCTTCTGTCAAACCATCGATCGCCGATTTCGGGACACAGGATCACTACAAAAACCCCGACAAGAAGTAGGACGAAATCAAAGTTTGTGAACTGTTGCATTTGAGGAAAACGAGCTGGAAGCATTTGGGTCTCATCCTGAAACCAGCACGCGCTCCGTAGGTCAGGCGCTAAACACAAGTCATACGACTGTGTGGCAGGTTGTGCACGAGGAACGAATGAACCCTTTTAAGTTTCAAAAGGTTCATGATTTATCCCATGTAGACTTTCAACCACATGTGGACTTCTGTCAGTGGTTTCTGCAGCGCACTATTGCTGAGCCAGACTTCCCAACAGTTATTTTATGGACGAACGAGTGTATATTCACCAGAGCAGGCGTACTAAACGGCCACAACAGTCATGTATGGGCTGAGGATAATCCTCACGCAACCCTTGTGCAGGCATCAGCACAGGTTTGCTGTGAATGTCTGGTGTGGCATCATATATGACTACCTGATTGGACCGTACATCTTACCTAATCGTCTGACTGGTGGCACTTATCTTACCTTTTCGCGTAAGGTCTTACCTCTACTTATCGAGGATGTACCCTTGGCATTGAGACAGTAGCTCTGGTTCCAACATGACGGCGCGCCTGCTCATTTTGACCAACGTGTACGGATATTCCTGCATGAAACTTTCGGTAATCGATTGCTTAGTAGGGGTGGTCCAGTATTATTGCCACCTCGCTCGCCAGATCTCACACCCATGGACTTCTTTCTCTGGGGGTAAAGGAAAGGGATTGTCTATGAAACACCTGTGCAAACAGCCGAATAACTCGTGGCTCGTATTTTGATTGCTGCGGCGCGAATTTACGATACACCGGAAGTATTTGGCCGTACCAGTGCCAACACACACATTCAGTGTCTCGATGAATCTTTCTACGCATACGTACAGAACATTGACAGGCACATGACATATTCTACATATGCATCTCATCTGTAATAATTAGGGAGGTCATTGTAGTTTGATGTAGGTCCACTTGAGACAACAGGTAGCTAGTACAATGCTGGTACTGACGGTGCTAATACTAACACTAATACTAAATACTAATACAATAATACATTAGTTTTATTCGTATTCCTCACCATCTCCTCCTCCTCCTCATCCTCCTCCTCCTCCTCCTCCTTCTTCTTCTTCTTCTTCTTATTATTATTATTATTATTATTATTATTATTATTATTAAATTCTTATTGAATTGCCCTTTCACTCTCTATGCGCAGAATCACACGTTGAATCTTGGATGCCAGTTCAAACTTTTGCTCTGCCTCGGCATCTTGCCGTACTGTGTGAATCTCTTTACTCAGTTTTTCATTATTTTTGTTTGTATTGCAATTGTAGTAATCAGCTGCAGCTTGTCTTCTACGAGTACTATCACCGGAACCGGTTTCGGTTCCTCTATCGTGAACGTTGCATCACCTCCCTACTAGCGCTTTTGAATTACACAACTGTCGACCCTATGTAGAGCGCTGTATGTCCCTACCCCACTGTCGGACTGCCCTTTCTGCTTTCTCGAACACATGCTTCGAATAAACCTGTCGAGATTGTGCTTTTTTCCAGTACGGTTATACAAATGCGCACTTCTTCCGCCATCTTGCATACGTATACGCACTTCTGCTATTCGTTTCTGTATGCATGAACACTTCACACACACCCTCTCACCTCGCTTTGCCCTCATAACGTCCACGGCATGCTTCCCATCCTTTGGAGAATTCCTTGCACTCGCCTTGTACACATCTAATCTTAGTATCTTTGGATAGTCTATGTTGAGAGTCTGTGTGGGCCGCCTAACACCGCCCTTCTATCTCTTGTCGTTTTACCACAATTAGACTTCAAAGCTCATTTTCCCACCCTTTTGGACGTCCGTAACTCGGTTAGGAGGCCGAGATGGTCATTGGGTGGTCCTTTATATATATATATAAGGGTGGTCCTTATTTATATGGGAAAAAATAAATTTAGGAATTTCCTCGGACGAACCCCCCAAAATGGTTCCATATGGGACCAAATTAAGCCAGGAGAAAAATAGATCCATTGACTAATTTTAAATTGTGCCTCAAGCGACCTAAAGTTTTGAATCCGATTACAATACTTAGTATATGGGGAAAATCTGGAATAAACACTTGTAATTTAGAAACGACTTAAGGCTAGTGCTCTCAACGGGTCGGGTCGGGTCGGGTTGAAGACTGACCCGACCCGACCCGTGACCCGAATTGACTGACCCGACCCGATGACCCGGTCCGACCCGATTGACCCGAACCGTGATCCGATCTGATTGACCTGACCCGATAACCCGACCCGAGCTGACCCGGTTGACCCGACCCGACAACCCGACCCGAATAACCCGACCCGACAACCCGACCCGAGCTGACCCGATTGACCCGACCCGACAACCCGACCCGAATAACCCGACCCGACAACCCGACCCGAGCTGACCCGACTGACCCGACCCGACATCCCGACCCGAGTAGCCTGACCCGACAACCCGACCCGAACTGACCCGACTGACCCGACCCGACAACCCGACCCGAGTTGACCCGACCCGACCCGTTTGAGAGCACTATGGTCACGACACTGGGTGAACGCCAAAATGCACTCACATTGGGAAACTAGTTTTAAAAGCATAATTTTAGAAAATAAAGCATAAAGCATAATTTAAAATATATAGCACAATTCTTGGAAAATTCTCTTTAACTGAAAGTTTAACATACTGTGTTAATATTTTTTAAAGCCAATATTTACAATGCAAAATCATTGAGAACATAACAATGCAACAATGAAAAGCTTATTTTCATTTCTGTAAACTTTTCGGTGTAATCCTTTGATGTGGAGAAAAGAAAGTAAAAGAAGAAATTTTTCCGCCAACAATGAATAGTATGCAAGAACTCCATACTATATTGTTACAGTGACAACGCCAGCTTTAAGTTGTTAGGGGGACAAAGGGGGGGCAGATACATTTTCGGGGGCTGCTATTTGCCATACCAAAAATAACATATTTATTACGTTTGACTTATTTTACATTACATTGTGTATTTCGTTGCTGTTTTTATGTTAGATCTATATGATTATAAATTAAACTTATTTCAAATAAAATTTGTAACTAACAAATAAGTAACGTCTGCACATGAAATCTTTTTCAATGAAACTTTTGAAGCCTAAACATAAATTGAATTACTTTCGCGTATGCTACAAGTAACACATTCGTCTATATGCTACGTATCACTCGCTCTCTCTCTCTCTCTCTCTCTCTCTCTATATATATATATATATATATATATATGTAGAGAGAGAGACAGAGAGAGACAGAGAGAAAATTTACGAGGAGCTGCTGAAAATGTCGTAGTCCAATCCAGAAGGAGTGTAGGTACTAGGTAGAAAAATGAAATCGTAGTTTAGAAAAACATATCTCTGTATGTACAAATATAAATTTTCATATTAATAATGAAATTCTTATTGTTTCTCAGGCCTCTGAAGTGATTATGTGTGCCCAAACAGATAATTTCACGAACATCCAGATCCTTACTGTTATAACATTTTTGTTCCACCAAGGAAAGTCACCGAAGTAAATTAATTAGGAAATCAGTGAAACACCACGGGACTCTCCTCCATTATATATAGTGGTGAAGAAGTAAGTGGCTTAGTATAAACGTAGCAATTTCTCAACAAATTATGCTTTACATCCAGGATGATTAAAAGCAATGACTCTTCCTGGAATCATGGATGCAATTTGTGACATTATTCTTGAAAATTGCAGCATTTCAGCCAGTGGTGGATATAGCCCGGGGCCGGAGGGCCTAGGCCACCCCAGTTTTTGTGTGACAAAAATAATTTAAGCTATTTATATTTATTATAGTCTGAGGTCTGCACCCCGCTTTCTCAGTTTTTATCTTCTCAGCAAAACTTGTGTCAGGGATTCTGGGCATTTCTTTGGAACTCGTCGGTAGCATAATTCAGAATGGCTTGGGTATGCGCAAGTTCTCGGCATAATGGGTTCCCAAAATATATGTCAGGAGAATAAAAGGGTAACGGCATTAAGAGAAGTATTCTTCCAATTTGACCGTAATGCTGATCAATTTCGCTGACGAATAGTAACCATAGATGAAATATGGTTGTACCACTATGATCCTGAATCGGAACAACAGTCAATGGAGTAGTAGCACTCATTTCTCCATCGCCCCAAGAAGTTCAAGACACAGAAGTAGGTTGAGAAACTGTTTGGAACATTCTTCTGGTATAAGTATGGAGTGGTAGACTACCTCCTCAATGGTCAGATATTTAATCCAGAATCTCTACATTACTTACAAAACTGAAAGAAAAATTCAAAGTTCAACGCTGCGGAAAATGAAAAGAAATGAATTATGTTCCTTCAGGAGAATACACCTGTCCATCAAGCTCCTGCGAACATAACTGACATTGCATAATTTAGGATTTCAATGTCTAGATCATCATTCTTATTCCGCAGATTTAGCTCCGTCTAACTATTACGTGTACTTATTTCCCAAACTTAAATAACACTTGAAAGACGCCATTTTAGATCAGATAGGGGTAGTGCTATGAACAGTGGTGCGAGGAAATCTAGATTTTTTTTTAAACTTTTCTGCAAAAGCTGGAGCACTGTACAAGGTAGTATATTGACTCTCGGGAGAAGAGAAGAAGAAGTAAAACTTCACCAATCCACGTGCACTCCTTCTGGGTTGGGCTACGAATTTTTCAGCAGTTCCTAGTCAATATGGTAGACGTCACGTCAGTACTTTGAAACAAAATAAGTAAAGGAGCACTAGTATAAACCAATTACTAACTAAAGATCAGCACTCTGACAATACATTTTATTGGGAATCAATTTCATTCCATAATTTTATTATTATCATTTGCAGGAAGGGAAAACACAACTCTTTTTATCTCCTTCAAAAAATTAAGCCCTGGTAGTTGCAAACTAAGCTATTATAAGCACATCCTCTGAATATTGGAAGCCGAGAATAATGTTTCAGAAAAAAGAAGTTTTAAATAAAACAAAATATGAAACTGAAAACTTCAAACCTGGACAAATACAAACAAGTTACGTAACTGGTTTTACCTTTCTTTTGTTTCCAATCGAAGTTGATCCAATGAGAAGAAAACAAGTCGACCAAATCTACTATTGTTCGCTAGGCACAATTATTAAAAATCATAAGAAAGAAGTATAACTAAAATTTACCTCAAAAGGGGCTAAATTAGAAAACAGAAATATGCGTGCATACCCAGACGCTCAAAGAAGAAAGCTTGAGGATTAATCTGCCACATAGTAAATTCATGGAAAGTAGACTACAATTTGTCAATGAGATTGGTTATGATACTGATATATAATACTACATAAAGAATGTTTAAAGATTGTACGAGTCTGGGGGGGCAGTCTAGGTGGCAGTCAGGGGGGCAGAAGTAGCTACTAGGAGGGGCGCTCGCCCCCCTTGCCCCCCTCTGGCGTCATCACTGTATTGTTATGTTTTCTTTTTGAACTTAAGCACTTTCTGTACTTTTTGGTGGCATCTTTTACTTTCCCTTTCTGTATATATGTACCTGTAAGGCGCACACAAATGATAGAAAAAATTTATTCGAGCAAAGCACATCTCTTTACAATGAATTAAGTAGAAAGTTCATTAAATATGAGAGAAACTAGTTGCAAAAAAATATCAATAAATAGATCAAGATATTTAGAATATTTGATGTATGATAAATATACATTATACACGATTTATGTAAAATAATCATTGAAATTAATAATAAAGCATAATTTTAAAAAAAGCATAATTAAACAAGAAATAAAGCATAATGTGGGTTGCTCTAACAATTAAGTTGTATGAAGACGAGAAGAAAACGAAAGCTGATTCCTTAACGAATTTCGTTGATCTTCTTTGTGTCTACAAAAACGCATTCCTAGAAACCTACAAGCTAGGTATCATCTCTGTGATTATATCAGTTTCTACTGCTACATGTGAAAGGTCATTCTCTTCTTTGAAAAGATTAAAGACTTGTATACGCAAGTCAATGACTCATGATAGGTTGAAAAACTTAGTGTTACTTTATATTGAGAAGAAAATTGCTAAATCGTTAGATCTTTAACAAGTTGTGGATATGTTTGCTGCTGCCCACACGAATAGAAAGATCCTCTTCAAATAGAGGCATGAACCTATAAGTTATTTTCTTTACCTGTAAAAGTGTATTTGCTTCCACTTAAGTCAACCAGCTACACATATTTTAAACGCCATGATTAAATAACTATTTACTTATATTAGAAATCAATTGCATTAATGAATCCTAGTTGTTTGTGGTACTAAATTCTTATATTTTCACTGTTTTCCAAAGAGTAAAATCATGAACAATAAAGATGGAAACATTCACCTTGAATACACACACACACATATATATATATATATATATATATATATATATATTGGAGATGTCCCCCTCAAAATCCTCTTGGGCCCTTCATTGCCCCCCCCTGAAAAAACTCTAGCTACGCTACTGGACACCATGCACCAGAGATGAATTCTCTACCACTGAGCCACCGCGGCCCTGCTTGGGCTTGGTTGTCCATATCCAATCTCTCTTTTGGCGTTGCTTAAATAACTTCTAGTTTTGTTCTAAATCCAGACTCCATATTGGCGTAGATATTAATATTACAGTCGATTGGTAAAATCAATCTTCCACATTTAAAAATTAAAGTACACACAAGTAGAAAAATAAGCATTTATCATAAAAACACTAGCTGCAAGTGTTCAAAATAGATTTATGGTTTCTATAAAATCAATTGAAAATTGCTATTTTTAATTAGGCAGCTAGTGAAAAACAGCAGCTTTCGACTCCAGCCGAGTTTAAGCTCAACCTAAACTCAGTTGACCAAAGTGAACTGACCCAACTGACCCGACCCGACAACCCGACCCGATAACCCGACTGACCCGACCCGACAACCCGACCCGATAACCCGACCCGATAACCCGACCCGAGCTGACCCGATTGACCCGACCCGACAACCCGACCCGAATAACCCGACCCGACAACCCGACCCGAGTTGACCCGATTGACCCGACCCGACAACCCGACCCGAATGACCCGACCCGACAACCCGACCCGAGCTGACCCGACTGACCCGACCCGACAACCCGACCCGATTAGCCTGACCCGACAACCCGACCCGAGCTGACCCGACTGACCCGACCCGATAACCCGACCCGAATGACCCGACCCGACAACCCGACCCGAGCTGACCCGACTGACCCGACCCGACAACCCGACCCGATTAGCCTGACCCGACAACCCGACCCGAGCTGACCCGACTGACCCGACCCGAGTTGACCTGACCCGACCCGACCCGTAACCCGACCCGAACTGACCCGACCCGACTCGGGTCGGGTCGGGTCAACCCGACCCGTTTGAGAGCACTACTTAAGGCAATGGGAAGATATCTTGGATAATGGAACTAGAGGAAGAGACCAACCTAGTTTTGTATAGAATTATCATGGCGGCCATCTTGAATTCAAGTCAAAACTTTCAAATAAGAAGAGGGTCATGTGACATATCATTTTGAGATAGCGTTTTCTCAGAAGTACAAATCTGGTATCATTTTTAAGCTACCAATAATCATGTAAGAGTTATTACGTGTGAAAAACGAAATGCTTCGATGTAATGTTATTTTATTATATGTACGTAATTATGAACCACAGATTTGTAAGAAATTTGGAAGTATTTTACATAAACTGGAAACAAACTGCTAGAGAAAGTTAAATCTTTGTTTCCTTATGAACTACAAATAAGTTTTTCCATCGAGATGATTCATAGACCATTATGAGGAAAAAGAAAAATTATAACTTGGAAGAAATTGAAATATCCTTCATTTATGTAGTAGCTTTGTGGTAAGTTTTCAATATTATTTGCTACACAGTTCACTTTTGTCACATTTAGGAAAAGATTGGCTGTGAGCCTTCACTATCTGCGAAAGAAACTGTTTCTGATCCTCATTTTTCGTAAAAACGTTGTTGTGATCTGCTATTAGTTTCTCTCCCCTTTCTGCTGCATCGTTTGTTACGGAGATGAATTTAATTATTGTCTTTTCTTGAAGATAGTCATTGTTGTTTGACCATGATTTCGGATCACATTCAACAAACCCTACGAGTATTTTAAATCTCTCGAAAAAAAAATGTTGAGACAAAATCATTGATTTCTCTTTTCACTAGAATTTTTATGGTATCGCCTCTTGCGTCAAGCCTCTTTGCTGCTTCACGGTTTCTCCTTACAGTTTTAATTCTTTCAACCAATTTTGATTTGTCCATTATGCTAACTTCATCATTAAAAAAATAAAAAAAAAGAAAACAACGTTACGTATTCCTCCTTCAAGTTTCAGAGATGCCGAGAAAATTTAGAAAGAGATTCAGTAATTCAGTATCTATTTGTCTATAACTGTACAAACCTTTCAAAAATTGCAGGTCCTGTAATGGTGAATGGTATGCTTGATCATATTTAAATCAAGCTTGAACACATAGTCGTATGAAAAAAATGCATGCTCTCCGAAGACCCGTTTCTATTTGCTTCGAAATATTTTTAAACAGTAAATTCCTTTCCCCAACCACCTTGCATGGTGAATTGCTTCAGGCAAACGAAAGAAAACCTCCTCGAGGAGGTATGTCACCCAAGAATATGATGGACAGTTCTAAAAATCCCCTGTATCTTCTATGCAGTGTCCTGCTTCTACAAGTTTGATAGCAAAATTCAACACTTCATTTCTTACATCTGAAATATTGTTCCTTATGTTCGTCATCATCAATTTCTGGAATACAGTTAGTACAATCTATTTTAGACCACTCGTTCTGAAAATGCTTAAATAGGGGAACGTCCGGTCCAGATGCAAACGAAACACAACACTTGTCAAATATACATTTTAAAACCAATTCCTAAATGTAGTGTCTACAAGGAAGGTATAGATTATTTTGAAGCATCTGCTCTAGCAGAATGCAAGCACCGTTCACATGACACATATTGCAGGGAGTAGTGTGACAACAAACTGCCTGCACAAAATTTACCAAGTTCCATTCTTCAAACTAATGAACTTATAGAAACAATATGTTCTCCTCTTGATAATGACAAACTGAGAACACCAATTAGCCTCTCATGACCATCTCCTGTAATAATTATTGATAACCTGTTGACAGTCTCTCTACCAGTCAAATTTGGCAGTAGTTTTCTATCCCATTACACAACTAACGCACTTGATGCACTCCGAAATTGTTTTTGTAGTCTTATGCAACTCCGCTACGGATATTCTCTCATCATTGGTGAGTGGAAGACCTATTTATTACTAGTTTCTCTACATTATGGCCTAATGCTTCTGCCGTCGCTGTCAATGTATTGCTGCTCTATCAGTGGCCTTATATCGATCAAGAACAGCAACCTGTCTTAGAGTAATAAAATTAGTTTTTCCCTTTTTACATCTCTTGTAGGGTTCGAGTGCATACAAGTATCCATATTTACATCTTCTCTAACATTCTTAACTGGGTTTTCCTCTTCATTTCTTGAAATGCTTACCTCCGTCTTTTGGTGTATAAAATTCAAAGAAATCATTTTTAGAAGTGCATTTTTCTTTTGCATTCCTCTTTCTTTTGAAGTCGTGCATATTCCTTTTGTTCTTTTCGCACAAAACTCATGTCTACTTTTAGTCGTGTAAGAGTTATTACCTGTGAAAAAGGGAAATCTTTTCACAGGTAATAATTCTTACACGACTAAAGCTATCTTTAAAATAGTGCTAGATTTGTGCTTCTGGTGAAACGCCATCTCAAAACTATATGTCACATGGCCCTCTTCCTATTTAAAAATTTTGACCTGAATCCAAGATGGCGGACTTCAAGATGGCCGCTATGATAATACTATACAACATTAGGTGTGTTTCTTCCTCTAGTTTCATTATCCAGGGTATCTTCGCATTCCCTTAAGCCGTTTCTAAATTACAAGGGTTTATTCCAGATTTTTTTCTATATACAGTGGAGTCTCTTTAATTCGAAGTCCAAGGGGACACGAAAAAAAAATCGAATTATCCAAAATTCGAATTAACCAAAATCTCTCATTCTTAAGTAAAATCAAGGGAACAAAATAACTGCACTGTATATGAAAAATTAATCAACATGCAGTGCACTTTACCTTTACAGCACCACATTTTCGTAAGGAATTAGAATAGTGCCGCGATCCTACATTGTATATACATAATGCACGTCAATAAATCACATACGAATCTGCTTACCTTTATGTCACTGCTTTTAGTTCAGTCAAAAAGAACTGCACAAATATCTCGTTCTTACAAGTCATTTGCTAGTGAAAGACAGGGTTCAAAGTAATTCACACTTCTACAGAAGGGATGAACACTTCCAGGTTATTGAGGAGGAGGAGAGATATATACCAACCACCTTCTGACTGATTCTCAATATTGAGAGGAAGTCCAGCGGAGGTGATATCAACAAACAAAGCTTTCTTTTTCCCACAGTCGCCTCTGGATAAGATAACATATAAACAAAAGCCAGTTGAAATTGCATTGTTCTACACACAATTTTTACCATTGTTTTTAATACAGTTTTCAAGGGGAGTAAACTTTTGTTCGAATTATCAAATAATTCGAATTATCTAAGTTCGAATTAAAAAGAGTCCGCTGTACTATGTATTGTAATCGGATTTAAAACTATAAGTCCCTTGAGGCACCATTTAATATTATTCAATGGAGCTAATTTTTCTCCTGGCTAAATTTAGTCCCATATGGAACTATTTTAGGGGGTTCGTCCAAAGAAATTCAGAAATCAAAAATTAAGGACCACCCTAATATACATATATATATATATATATATATATATATATATATATATATATATATATATATATATATATATATATATATATATATATATATATATATTAGGGATGGCCATTTCCGGAAAAAGAGTTTTCCGGTTTCCGGAAATCACATTTTCCGTTTTACGTTTTTCCGGAAAATTTTCCGTCTTCCGATTTTCCGGAAAATTTTCCGTCTTCCGTTTTTCCGGAAAATTTTCCGTTTCCGTCTTCCGGAAAATTTTCCGTCTTCCGTTTTTCCGGAAAATTTTCCGTTTCCTTTTCTCCGGTAAATTTTCCGTTTTCCGGAAAATTTTCCGTCTTTCGATTTTCCGGAAAATTTTCCGTTTTTGTTTTTCCGGAAAATTTTTCATCTTCCGATTTTTCGGAAAATTTTCCGTCTTTCATTTTCCCGGAAGATTTTCCGTCTTTCCTTTCTAATTTTCCAGTTTCCGGAAGAATTATATTCCGTTTTCTGTTTTCCCTGAAAATGTGGTCATCCCTAGTCTGTAGGAAGTTTAACCCTTTTAAGAGTTCTGGTATATTTATCTACCATGGCGTACTACAGTCTTTGACTGCTTATTTAGGTTCTATAACAGGTATTTAAGCCGGATTTTTTTAATTTTTCAAGTAAAGGATGGACCAAAGAACACCGCAGATGCGTTTTGGAACCGGATGGTCAACTTGGCGGCGCCAAGTGGTACGAAGGGACGTGACTTTTTTTCTTAAGGCAAATTTCAAAACGTTTTCACTCCTTTAGTTTTCAAGATATGAGATTGAAACTTTGCATAAGGATTGTGTGTACCTTTGGGTATTTATCAATTTTTTTAGATCCCTACATGAAACAGGGGCCGGACCCGATAAGCGCAAGTGTTACGAAGGGGTGATTTTTTCAGAAAAATTCAGTTTTTTTTTTTTTTTTTTTTGATTTTTCCGGTTAAGCTTTATGATACGGACACGTGGTACCGTTGGTAAGTACGCTTTATCGTTAGAAAAACGAGGTATGAACCATGATCCTACGATAAATAGTAAGGAAGCAGTAGCTGTTTGAGTGAAAGTCTAAAATTTACGTCAGAAAGTGGAAATCCTTAAAGGATTAAACTTCTTGCAATCTTACGCCTTTGTTATATTTCTAGCTGATAATTCATTGTTAAGAGCTCTTATTTGTTCTATCAATCTCTCAAGCATTCTATGTATGCTGTTCCACCGAGTTTTAACTTGCTGTATAAGGAAATGTACTGTCAATCCTAATTACCTTTACTGTTTTTCCAGTTCTGACGTTCCCAACGTACTATGTTTAAAGTGGGAAACAATCCCACTAGCAACACTTAACATTTTCTCGATTTTTTCTATTGCAAGACCTTTATTTACAGAGAGTTGTAGGCTCTGAGCAAAACAACATATGCTTGCATACTTAAGTTCTCGTACCGCACTTGTGATATTATTTGCATTGTCATAGACAATTGCATGTATTTTATCTGAAATGTTCCACTACTCTACAACATGTGCTAAGTGCTGAGTTAGGTTTACCCTTGTGTGCCTCACTTCTATTTCAATTATTTGAAGGACTGAATTTATTGAACTTAGATGGAAGCATATAGTAGGCTGTGATTGTAATATAACTTTCCGTAGCCTGCGAAGTCCAGCTATTTGTTGTCAAATCAATCGATTGCGCAGCCACACTTCTCCTTAGAAAACAAGGCCTCAATACGGCGAGTCACAGTTTGGCTGGATGGTGAGTGGTAACTTGGTTCTACTTCATTCATAAATTCAACAAAAGGCAAAGGAAGAAGGTCCTTTGGTACCATATTACTTATTTTACTATCAAGTACCTCTGCGGAAGAACAAGGTTTAGGGTCTCTGAGATAAGACAGAATTATTTTCTGCTTCTTACGAACTACTATGTTCCCATATTTGTAAAACATTTTTTCTGGGATCTTTCTGTTACTTTAGATGTATTTGAGCGTGCGCCAGGTGAAGCGATAATCTGAGATATAGAGGTAGAAACACCTAGATTATCATCTACGTTTCTGAAATAATAATAATAATAATAAAAAAACACTTTGATTGCATTAGGAGTTTACAATTTAGTAACAAAACATGAATATAGAATAATAAGTAGAGCAACCCACATTATGCTTTATTTTTTTTCAAATTATGCTTTATTATGCTTTATTATTAATTTCAATCATTGTTTTACATTAATCGTGTATAACGTATAATATTTAATATACATTAAATATTCTAAATATATTGATCTATTTATTAATATTTTATGCAACCAGTTTCTTTCATATTTAATGAACTTTCTACCTAATGCACTGTAAAGAGATGCTTTACTCGAGTCTTTTTTTTTTTTTTTTTTAATCACTTGTGTGCGCCTTAGAGGTGCATATATACAGAAAGGGAAAGTAAAAGATGCCACCAAAAGTACAGAAAGTGCTCAAGTTCAAGAGGTACACATAACAATATAGTGTGGAGTTCTTATGTACTATTCATTGTTGGCGGAAGTTTTCGTCGTCTTGTCCTTTTTTCTTTTCTCCACGTCAAAAGATTAGACCAAAAAGTTTACAGAAATAAAAATAAGCTTTTCATTGTTGCATTGCTATGTCCTCAATGATTTTGCATTGTAAATATTGGTTTTTAAAAATATTAATACAATATGTTAAACTTGTAGTTAAAGAGATTATTTAAAGAATTGTGCTATATCTTTTAAATTATGCTTTATGTTTTATTTTCTAAAATTATGCTTTATTATGCTTTCTTCTTGACCCTTAGACAGCCACAACCATGTTCAAGGTACCAATCATATGTGTAAATAGCTATTATGCTTTTTATGCTTTGTATGCTTTTGGGTTGCTCTAATAATAAGTAAAACTTTCAAATGCATACAGAAATATAGATAATTAGTCAGCATTGAGAACTGAATTGATGTATCGATGACTAGGTGGAATCGTCCTTCAGTTTAAGAGAAATTAGCGGAAAAAGTTACGAAGAGAATTATGTGGAATAGATCATTATATGAATAGCTGGCGCTAGTTTCAAGTAGTGCTACATACTATGGTATTTATAGTCAATAGTACCGGTATTTGGAATTCGTGACGCTTATAGTTGCAAGATGGTAACACTAGGATAAAGTGTAAAATTGAATTACATCAGTAGAATTCAATTTATGTTCGGATTAAAAAGTCTATGGCATAGGACGGATGTAACTGAGTAATAAACTTACAGAAAAAAAAAAGAACAGTCGGGACGGTAGGGCGCTCGAATCGAACATCGGTCTTCTGAATGTTAATCCTAACGCCTGAGCTCAGTTGGAATACGTAGTGTACTCCCGCCCATGAAATAATACAAGACTACTGCGTATGGATTCTATATAATCTAGGGCGCCGATTTCTCTGTAACTTTGGGGATCCATTCAGATGCAGAAGGTATATATGAAGGTTTTAAGACAAACTGAATTCAAATTGTGCAAAATATTGTATATTTATAAATACAATGCGGGTCCACATGAACTTTGAGGGGGCTGCCCCCGGCCCCCCAGGATCTGTGACCTTGACAGATCACCGTGGTCATGATAAGCAATGAAGAAATGGTTGGAATGTAAACATAACAATTGTACTAATAACACACTGCCAGCTCTCTTTACTGCCAGGGTTCTGCCCCAGGTACACGCATACTCGGGGATTCCCCGAAACACACGCATGATCGGAATTTCCTGGTGCAAACGAATGATCCGCAAGCCCTCACGTAAACAAAAAAAAAAAAAAAGTACATGATTAAGCAAGTGTACAAATAGATGTAGCAGGAAGGAATGTTTCGTTGCTGATTTACTCGACCTTTCCTCTCCTATCCACTGTTAAGTTTTGAGTTGCCTCATTTACTTGTTTTCGCATAGCATTTTACGTTATTTTTCTTAATGTAAGACTACCAATGTCACTACTACAAGTGAACATTTTCATTTTCCAGAAAATGTTTCGTCTTCCGTTTTTCCGGAAAATGTGGCCATCCCTAATATATATATATATATATATATATATATATATATATATATATATATATATATATATATATATATATATATAGATGTGTGTGTGTGTGTGTGTGTATATATATATATTCAAGCACGGGCCTGCCACTTCCTACTGGACTCGAAACCAAAATCAACATTTTGTTACCAATATTTAATTCGCAGAGTTTGGTCACTATTACTGTTGTTGCATAATCATGTTCTCTTTTATGTCCTACCCGTAACAGGTAATTTTATTTGAAATATTTCTTCGGCTCTCAGTTTCGTTCGTAAACTTCTGACAATTGATATCAATATTTGTAAGTTACTTCTACGTGTACCATGAAAACTACACCAAAACAACTTACATGGAATTATTTATTCGATGTGAAAGCACCATAAATGTAGTTGAACTGTCCCGCCCGTAACGATGGAATAGCCCTTTTCAAACTCCAATCCAAAATATAACGAACGAAATTATAAACATCTATGAACGTGAACATCCCTATTAAGAATGTGCGTTTTGACTAGAAACTGTCAGATAACTGGAGAGAATTAAATTAATTGATGTACGCGTTACTACCTAAATAAGATAACTGTTAATTACTCAGTTATTTATTTTGCATCTGGTATCCTTTTAATCCTAGTTATTAATGTTTCCCTTCACTCCAGATTCTTTATGTTTAGCCTTCTTTTGTCTTTTTGAATCATGGAGGAAAAGACCTGACTTTCTTGCCTTGCTTTATTGTGACTGACTTCGGATACATTAAAAATACTAAAATAGTGTATTTTAACTTCTAAATATCAAAACAAATATTAATAATAAAATTTAATCATACCTTATTTCCTTTGTAAACACTATGGTTCAGGTACATAAACAATCTAATCAGAACTGAATTCAATTAAAAACTACAATAAGAACGCAGAATTGTCATTTATATGTTATAATTCAATAAGTTTGCGTAAATACGAATATATACGGATAAGAAGATAAGAAGAAAATGATAAGATAGCTTGCTTCGTAGATTTCAATCATGCGACTGAGTGATTCATATGCAAGTCTTCAATGACGAGTTGTCATGCGTATTTTATCTAATGTTAGATAGCATTAAACAACTGAATTCCATGTGTTGCGTCATAATGAAGAATATACTACAGTCCTTATTATTCGTAATAACTGGCTACAAAATTTGGGTACAAAAAGATGCAGAATTTTTAAGAGAATCTGCTAATTTCAAATGTGAATATTCATCGAAATGGTACAAAAATTCATTATACCATATATAAAGACTCAAGATTCACTCATGTATTAAAATGTCTGCCTAAACAAGTCCCAGAGAAAAAAAATACTGTTAAAATAGATTCCAATATGTTTTTCTAGGAGGCTGCAGCTCCGGACACTGATATTTGTATGTACAAAAGCACGCAATAGCCGTGATTGTCAGCTTGCTGATGTTACGTTCCTTTACTTCCTATTCAATAGCTTTCGCCTAACGGTACTGTACTGAAGTGAAAAATGAAATGAAATCTTTGAGTTTTACATCCCACGATTATGCCGGTTATTCCAAAGGAGACGGTGACCATGAGGAATGAAATGGTAGAATGAAGAAAATGGGAAGAAACGGGAGAACCCCGAAAAGACCCACGATCACGGTGTTATCCCCCACAAAGTCCACACGGCGTGAGCGGGATCGAACCAGGGACCCCAAGCACCGGAGGTGAACGCTCTACCACTGAGCCACCGCGCCCCCCTGTACTGAAGTGAAAGTAATGTGATACCGCACACGTTTGGTGTTCCTTGTTTAATTATTGTACTAATAAAATGCGTCAAAGGAGCCAAAATTTTTACGTTTAGGAGTGATTAATGTTTTCTTTGTAAGACAATCTAATTTGGACATTTTAACAGCAAAGAAGAAAAAAGAAAAAGAATATACAGCGCTTAGCTCTAGTAATAACTATGTCTACTTGTGTGATATGTGAGTTAGTTTTATAAAAGTGGCAGGTAAACATTCATGGACTTACAAGCGAAAGCTATCAACACAAGAAAATCTTATATTTTTTCAATGTTGTACCATTGCATGTATATAAGTTTTGCTGGCATACATAGATATAGATGATGTCGAAGTCCCTATTCATATTTAGCATCGAAGCTCTAAAGCACACATCACATCGATCATTGGTTTTCGTGGTCTTTCCCAAATATTATTTTAATTTTAACAATTCGCAAACCTGGCAGATTTACGAAAATTTCATGCAACAAGACTTGTCATTTTGGCAGAAATCGGGCAGCTTTTTCCTACAGAAGTTCAGTTTGAAAAATAACCATATGAAGTTTTTGTCTGAAGTTGAAAACTAATTTATACTTATTGTTACCGACCCAAGTAAACGTGGATTCGTTGCTAAACAACATGTACGACAGCAACTCTGTCCTGGAATAATCAATGACAAAATTACAATATTTGTGCTTTATCCTTAACGTCGTGTTGGACTACCTGGCGGCGAAAGGGATACAACCCGTTCAAACATAAGAACTTTTTGGACGATGGAGATGTAATGCAATCCGTTACCCGTGCTGGTGGTCGGGCTTCGTTCTGCACTCATGACAATATTATCTCGTACTTCAACTGTTTGCACCACACCGCGATCTGTTACACTATCACACTGATAAATGAACTCCTTTCACGTAAGACACGAAATACGTTTATAAAGAATTTCCAGTCTGGCGTTCTCCGCTGGAAATATCGTCTTCTGTATTCCTGACCAACTGCATTTGCACCCCATTAGGTCTACAATACCCATACCAAAACCATGTCAGCATACTCTTCGTGTATAAATGTGTGCGGCATTTTCCTCACACTTTTCTTCACACAACTAAAAAAAAAAAAAAAAATCACAACAACGTCTCAAACGCATAGCATGTTGTACAGGGTGTTTGAAAAAGAACTCCCTAGTTTTAAGTATAAATTTAATTGGGAAATAAATGAAAACTTCATCAATGAGTATATATGATGAAAGAAAATTCCTTCAAGTTTTGTTTAATGCTGGTAAACTTCAACGTGGGATCCATTTGTAGCCCTGCACACGTCGAGACGATATTCCACTTCTCGCCACGTATTCACCAACATTTCAGGTGTAACTGTCCCAACCGCAGCGACGATTCTTTCCCGTAAATGACTGATGTCTCTGATCTTTTCACTGTATACAATATTTTTTATGTAGTCCAAAAAGAAAAAGTCCAGTGGGATGAAGTCTGGACTTCGTGGTGGCCAACATATTGGGCCAGCCCTGCTTATCCACCTTCCTGGAAAGCGAGTGTCAAGAGCCGCATGCACATGGTTACTGTAATGAGGTGGGGCTCCATCTTGTTGGAAAAACGCAAGCCCTTTTTCCGCCTCAATATCGTCCATTTGAGGGAAGAGGTACTCTGTCAGCATGTCATAGTAGTCATTGTTTTTTCTACAAAAATGAAAGGACCAATCACACGATCTTCCATCCAACCGCACCAGACATTCAATTTGGGAGAGTCACGTTGATGCTGAATAACTTCATGTGGATGCTCTGCCCCCAAATTCTGCAGTTATGACGATTAACTGTTCCATTGACATGAAATGTAGCGTCATCAGAAAAGAGAATCTTATATTTTTTTTAAAAAAAGAAAAAAAAAACATCATCATCAATTCTCTGTAGAAAGTCAGCAGCAAGCTCATACCTTTCGACTTTATCAGTAGGTTTAATTTCATGTAACAGTTGCAATTTGTAGGCGCACAACTTAAGTCTTTTACGCACCACATCATACACAGTACCTTTAAGTACTCCTAATTGTAGACTACGTCTGGCCAATGACTTCTTCGGGCTCCGAACACAAGAAACACGGATCTGTTCAACAACATCTTCAGAAGTTCTCGGTAGAGGCCCTTGGCTTTCTCTTGCTGTTTGAACCATTGGCATCGATGGTTTCTGTGAACATTGGTAAAAGTTTAATGTCCGAATTATATATACGAGTATAGGCGGATCAACTTTCTGTGTATGTTAATCGGTAAAAAAAAAAAAAAAAAAAAAAAAAAAAAAAAAAAAAAAAGAGGAATGTTTCAATGTTGATAAAATGAGTGAATTCTTCATTCAAATTATTTTCTCATTTCTAGTTTTATTATGGCAATTATTCAGTTCTTAACTGGCTAGAGTAGCAGTATCTGACTCATGTAAACAATACATTATGCAGTGGTTCATAACATTATGTTATGCGTGAATAATAGGTCATTCATTG